>NC_056746.1:563497230-563824730 GCF_019279795.1 Protopterus annectens
GGCCATCTATTGCCTGTGGTATCATTTTCTCCCTGTACATTTATATTAACATTTCTTCATTGTCCTTGTGATGAAAGGAGATACTGCCACCCCAGCTAACTGGAATTTTGTAAATCATTATATGTCATTGCTGAATATCAAAATGAATTATATAAGATGCTTGTGTTACAAATGTATTAGGTCTGTATGTTATGTGTATATCGAACTGCTTGAACAGATGTGCATGTGTTGAAAAAGGTATTTGTAAAATGCTTTTGTTTAAAATGGATCCACAGTGTAACCTACTGGAAGAGAACAGAAATGTACATGCACTACTGCAACTGTTTAAATGTATATATTTCAAACTTCAGAAAAATAATTGAAATTAAATTACTTTATGGCTAGGCCATAAAAGATGGTATATTTCAGTTTTCAATGCATCAAGAGACAAAATGTCTGCACTAGGAAACTTTATGTATTGTCTTTAGGGTGAACTAATTACTAGTCTTTAAAGTATGAAGGAATGCAATTGTTTTATGACTTCCATAATCTGCCAGAGATCTGAGGAGAAGCCCTTGTCTGTATATTTTTACAGGTAGATGCTAAATACTGCCCACTTCATCAATGGTTATTTGGCCTAGGACCTAGGATTTAGATGACAAGAAATGATGTAATTCTTCAAGCTATCCAGGCAATAATATTTTAGATATTAATTTAAGAAGTCTCTTAGTGAGACAAAGCATTCTGCATTCTGTCTTGGACCTGACAATACCTAGAAGATCCATTCATCACATCTGCCTTGCTCTATTAGTAAGTTCTTAGGTTATAGTAATTCTCTTAGATTCAGTCAGGAATATAGTGAAGCTTTTTTCTTTATTTATGTGAGACTGTCCTGCAATGTTCTTTTAAATATTTCCTGTGGTTTTGAACTCTGATGTCACCGTGAATATATATTTAGTATTGTCTTGTTATTTTATTATTTACTATTATATATATTTAAACCTTTCATTGTGGCTGATCTGTGTAGAGATATTTAAGTTTTGAGAGTACTTACATGTTTATTTCGTGACACTGTGTGGGCCACTCCTAACAGCCTTGCTCTTGGTCAAACTACCATTTGTATTAGTATTACTTTTACACAGTAAAATTGTACACCCTTTGTTATGGGCCTTAAAGTAACTGATAAGGGGATCTGGTGGCAGTGATAACTACCTTATAGTCTGGGCAGAAGGGGGCATAGCTATTAAAACTGTGCCAGCCTTTCCCAGGTGTGTGTGTGTGTGTGTGTGTGTGTGTGTGTGTGTGTGTGTGTGTGTGTGTGTGTGTGTGTGTGTGTGTGTGTGTGTGTGTGTGTGTGTGTGCATAAAATACATCTTCAAGAGTGTGTGTGTCAGCTCCTTGGGCAGGGATACGAAGTGCTGGTTGGAGAGAAAGAGTGTTGGAGGACTTGGCTTGGAACCCTGGCTAAGGACTCAACTCTATGGCTGTGCCAGTGTTGAGTCTTACTGGGGATCTGAAAAAAGAGGGAAAAAACAGCCCCAGATTGACTGTGGTCTCTGTGTGCTCTTAAGGAAAATTGCACTTGATGCAAAGAGCTGCATCTAAAAATACTGTGTGTTTACCTGTCATCCTCCCAGTGAACATTCCCCCACTGCTGCCAGTGGTGAGGATAGAGGCTCCTTGATTACTGGTCCAGTGGTGGGTTTCACAGTCCTATTGCACACAGGGTGATCCTGTCAGTACCAGGGCCTGTCTACATGATTTGTGGCCGTGCACTCTACCCCCTCCCCAATGCAATGCGTTCACCAGCTGTGATCTCACAGGAAGATAATTTCTGTAATGTAATTGCCAGTGTTGCTGTTATCATGTCAGAAATATTAATACAAGACTTGACTACTATTTTCTATGAGGGTAATACTCACATTAGTAGATACAATTTGGGCTTAACACACACATGTGCATGTGTAGCAGAGGACTGGCTACAAGATATTTTTTTACTTTATAGTGTACTGCTATAGGACATTTCCTCATAGTTTCTGACCACCTGCCACTCCAGACATTTGTCCAGCTCATTTTTACTTGCTTTTCACATAGCAGCACCAACATCATAAACACCAAGTCATTCACAAGTACTTTCATCCACTGGCAATGACCATACCATTCACACAGAGATGCATTTTATAGAAATTGACTATTAAAACTGATGACAGAGCACTGTAACACAAGGAATACTAGTTAATGAATGGAAATACCACATAATAATGCATAGTAAGCAATGATTATGAGAAAAAATCATGTGCTACTCAGTTTTGCAAATAAGTTTGATTTTATCAGACAGCACTCATATTGCAGTACAACATGCAGACTGTTATCATCTACAATGAACTGGATGGGTTGCCTTTTCTACTGTTTTTTTTTTTTTTTCAGCTTCATCAGAACAGTTAAATGACAACTAGAATGTGAGCAATGGAATCCATCATACATCAGAACAAACTAGCACTACAACAATAACTAACAATAACCATTAACGATAATTAACAACTGTAAGTGACCAAAACTGTACAAATGCAAACATGGTAACAAGTGGTCATACACTGTTATAAAGGATCCATGAACAGCATATTTAGAAACAAGTTGCAGTGCAGCTGACATCACAAAACGAAGATAAGCTAAACCCTGCTATCCCTTCTGGAGGACAAGGATTATGAATAAATCTGATGAGGCAGAGGGGTTAACAAGACTTATCCTAAGTTATTGCCTCCCTTCTTTTTTAGGCTTGTCTGTCTTACAGTCTGAGCCCCTGCCAGAGAGTAAAAAGACGTAAGCCAATACTGTCTACAACCCTTCTTACCTACTGAGATGGTTATAGATAAGAGACTTCGACTGGGTGGCTATAAAGGCCCTTACTGTTTTCTGATTGCTGTACTATTCAATCCTTAACACTGATGGTACTATTTGCCTGCCCCTTACATGTCATGGTAAAGAAAACATCTTCCATAGAGGGGAAATGGTTGCCCCACAACATTGCAGACTAGCTTGAATATTCATACACAAAGTTTAGGGCCATCCCTAAAACTTGTGATTAAGGTCTAGTGGAATGTCATTGCACACAGCTTAAGGGAGGTGTACTATAAATATTTTAAGCCCATGTGAGGAGGTTCAGTAGCCATTCATGTAGAATAAAACTACATTTTCAAAAAATATGGGTATTTTCCCTGCAGAACCAAAAGTGCTTTGACGAATCGGATTAGTAGTCTGAAAGCCCAGTAATCACACAGAGAACAGCCTTCCTATAAACCCCCAGCCTTCTGAATCATGGCACTGATTAGGTGCAGAAGAGACTTAACAGGTATAGGTATAGGTTGGGTAGTACTCAATGCCAGAGACCGCAGATGAACTATGAAGAGAAGGAAAAGCTTTGAAACTTCAGTTCTTAGGTCTGACCCTATGGTGGCATCGTCCTGATTTCCTGGAGTAGGATCTTATGCAGAAATTTGAGAATGGTGAAAGAACTAAGAATGGAGCTTCATTTCTTAAGCTGCATCGAGATGCTCTTACTGATCCATATACCCTGTTTCCCGAAGTAGGGATGGGCCTCCTTGAAACTGATTACATGTATAGATCTGCAGTCATGGGGCTCCACACATATCTGCTGACATCACAAGACCCTAATATAGTGAAAGTTTTGAAACACGAGGCGAATAAATCTAACGTGACTTCTCTGCTTAATCCAGAAGAAGCATATTGGCACTAAGCAGGAATGGAAATCATACCAGAAGTAGATAAAAATCAGGCAGCAACTGAATGTGCCAAAAAACAAAAGAAAGAATATAAGGTGAAGGACCAGATGAGAAGGCAAGAAATGAGGAAAATGCATAAATATAGTTGCAAGTATAGAAAACTTCTGGAAGAACCTCATGTTTATCAGGAATGAACACAGGAATGGTTAAGGAGAGGTGAATTCAAACCAAGAGATGAAAGGTTAATATTGGTGACTCAAGATAGTGGGCTATGTACTCACTGGTTTACAAAGTTCACTGATCATGTGGGAGAAACAGACAAATGTAGGTTTTACAAAACCGAATTGGAAACAGTTGTGCACCTTGTTGCTGGTTGTGATATACTAAAGGCAGAAGGACTGTACACTGAAAGGCATAATAATGTGGCAAGACTGTTGCACTGGGGATTGTGCAAACATTATGGTATTGAATTGGCTGAAAAATACTGGAAACATGAGCCACAAAGCATCATAGAAGATGATGGTTTATAGCACATGGGATCACCCATTACCAACAATTCAAAAGATAGATGGTAGAAAACCGGATATAGTGGTCCATGAAAAGAAGACCAAAGTAGCATTGATGACTGAAATCACCACACTCAGTGACTACAGTGTGTTGTGTACAGAGAGATACAAAGTCATGAAATATCAGGATCTGCATGGAGAAATGAGAGCAATGTGGAAGAAAGATACCCAGACAGTTCCAATAGTAGTAGGCGCAATGGGTCTTATGAAAAATAATTTACATTCATATTTAGATATGTTACCAAGCCATGTAACCCCATATGAATTTCAGGAGGAGTCATTACTGGGCACATTGTGGGTGCTGTGAAGAGCACTTTTGGCTGACATCAAAGATTGAAACAATACTAATTTCATGAACTTTAATCGTACTTAGGAATGGGGTCCATTCCCATCATGGGATTAGAAACTCAAAAGATTTGAAGAAATTAAAGAGTGAAAATCATTAGGATTGGCTTTTCTTATATAATTGTGTTTTATACACTTTCTTTTAAATCAGCTAACATGGCTGCCTACTTTTGTCCACCTTTTTAATTTTCATCCTTCAGACTGGAGATGTGGTAGGCAACACCTATAGAATAATTATGAAATACGTAGTTCCAACCTTCCACTACGTTCTGTTTAGAAAATGTTGTTGTCTACACATACTGCATAGACACATACACAATCAACAGTCTATTTAAATACCTGTGACAGTCATCTAACTATAAGGGACAGCAGATGCATTTCTATAATTAGCAGGTTAGGTAAAGCCTGCAGGGTGAACTGTGGACTGTTAAAAGGGATAAAAAAGTTGAGTCCGGCCTGTTCAGCTCACAATTGCCAAGAGTCTCAGTGGGAAAACTGGAATAAATAGAATAAACGGCCACAAAGAATATCAGTGCTTTGCCTAATATGACATCTTGGTGCTGATAAGGATAGTAGAAAATATCTCTTGCAATAGACTTGCCATTTTCAAATATTCTGCCAGCTTTATCAAACACCTTGTTTGTGCTTAATAAATATTAAAGCATTTTTGCCTGAAATACAAGTCTCCATGTGAGAACAATACAAATGAAATAATCTGCCAGCTCTCAGCAGGGCTGTTTCCCAACAAATTTTTAGAACCTGCTTTTATTTCTTGGCTCTGAAACAACATGGAGCATAATGTTATTACTTTTTATTTCAACTAATGATCATGTAAAAGGAGCAAGCACTCATGGCATTCTAAATTTCCAGGGCATGCAGCTGGGCTGAGTATGCCTGGTATTTTAATTTCTGAGGCACATCAAAGTGCTTCCTATGGTCCTATGCACAGGGTAACATGCTAAACCCTTAATGGAAGAATGTTCCACATGACAATTCCCAGTGGTACAACAAGGTAGTACATTGGTTATTAGTAGAAGTCCTAACCAAATAATCCACCAATCAAGATATTAAACATGGAAGGAGCTAAACATGATTAGACATCTATTATTCCCTTTTATCTTTATTTGCTACTAGAGTTTTAAAATTAATTTTGTGTCACTGCTTCACGTTGGAGATAATTATTGATTTATGCATTACAGGGGGTGAATACTTAAGAACTTTTAATTATGACATTATTATGATTACATTAAATTATTAATTTTGAGGTCCTGCTGTTGAAATGATAATTATTTAGAACTGGATTATCCACACAAGCAGGGTTAAAGGGAGCTTTCTCAGGCTTTTTCTCACAGGCAATGAAACAGAGAAGCTTGTTAACCATCAGCAAACAGCAGGTATCTTGGCAACGCACTTTCAGATCTCGTGAGACTCAGAAGAATCCAGCTGAAAAATACATCAGAAAAAAGTAACAGATGCCTGCGAGGATATTAAAACATATTTTATGAGCATTCAATTCATAGGTTTGCAATAGCAGGGACTAATTTGATTGAATTTGCAAAACAGACTAATTCGGTGTTTATAACATTCACATTTTTTACATTCCTGGTATGTGTGTTTGTGTGGGGGCATGTTAGAAAATGCCTGTAAGCTGTAAAATGTATTATTTATACGTTCTTCAGTCGTGTAGAATAAAAGCAAGCTTGTGACTTGAATATCTGAAAAGATTATGATGATATCATTGGTAGTTTTCACATCCATATTAAGGTTAAGGATACATTTCTGAAATGTATAAGTATGTGGGTGCGCTATCTTTACATTTTACTCTAGTAAAAAATATGCATGTTAGTGCAGTGAGTTTCTGTAAGAAACAAATTATATTTGTTTGGTTGCAGGTAGTGTCTCAGCAAAACATACTTTTATTATGAAAGTATATGGTGTTCTCTTTTCAGCATTGGTTTAAGTACAGTCAACAATGTATCCATGCTGGAGATATGTGTGTTTATTTATATAGTAATGATGCACATTACTCTGTACCATAATAATTGTTATTGTTATATCAGAGATGCTAGATAAAAATTAATCATGTCCAATACAAATGAGTTTCATTTACTTGGTCTGTGACTTTGAACAAATCACAAGGCACTCTGAGTTCATAGGTCAATTCTAAAGTCAAGTGCATGTGCCTCTTTGGCCTTACCTGAATGACAGCTACACCATTATTCTCATGTATACCTGACTGACTGTTTTCAGTTAACTTTGGCCAGTTCCAAATTAAAATATTTTTTCATTGACATTTCTAGGTAAGAATATTTAATAAAAGCAATAAATGTACATGTAAAAGTTTTTTGTAAGACATTTATTAACTAAGGAGCCCCATTGAGATCACAGGCCTGTTTTCTGGAGTGGGCTATGAACACAAAAGCAATGGCTTGGTCATTGGTGGTAAACAGCAGATAGTGAATTTTTAACTTAGATTTTTAGTTTCAGACCCCAGTATGAGGATGCCATACTGCTCTGTACTCAAAACTGAATGAACAAAAAAATCTCAGTGCATGAAAAAATTAAAGCAAAAACAGAACATTACTCACAATTACATTTTTGGAGACTTAATATTCTCATGTTTGCAGAATTTTCAGATACAAGGTTCTTTGTGTATGACTGATTTCTGATGTCTTTTGAAAAATATTAATTTAGTAAGAAACTCAGTCAAACACACAGTTTGTGAGTTAACCCATGTATCTTCATTGTACATACATTGCAGGTGATCATTTTGTCAAAGTGACTACCATTGAATGTTATTTCTATGAGTTCATTTAATTGAAGTTTTTTTTCAAATGCAGGCCACTTTCATTAAGTGCAAAAAACGTACACTTTTCATTTTAAACCTGGTGAAAACTCACTTTTCATGTATGTGCATATTTAATAGTTTGAGCATACTTCCTGGCTACTGAGATTAAGATAGGCTGCTTACCTATTAAATTTAAGGCACACCATTTGGGAATTAAGCTTACAGTATTTTGCCTAGGTGTTAGCAGAGATTTAATCTTCTGCACTACCAACAGACATTTGGAACATTATTTAATGTTACCTTAAATCACTGAAAAAAAGTTAAATTATAACAAGGGAAAAAAGATTTGAACAGTATGCACTTATCATAGAAAGCAGCTCATTAAGAATGCAGAGCTTTAGTGCTCTGTGCTAACTAAGGGTGTCTTGCATTGGTCTGTATTGTAAGTGTGAAACTCTTTTAATGTTTGGCACTATTGACTGATTATAATAGTCCATGAGTATGGGGAACAGTCTTCTTCTTCTTCTTTCGGCTTTTCCCGGTTAGGGGTCGCCACAGCGGATCACCTGTCAGCTCATGATTGGCGGTGGAGTTTTACGGTGTCGAGTTGCCAGCCCAACGCCCAACTTTCCACTAAAGGCACACACATGCGCACACACTCAAACCTAGGGCCAATTTGGAGTGCCCAATCCACCTATAGTATGTCTTTGGGATGTGGGAGGAAACTGTGTGGCGACATGCGTGAGTGGGCGTTCCTTCGTTGAAGGTTGTGCGTTAGGCCCGGCAAGCCAGCATGTAAAAATCTACTGCCAATCATTAGCGGACCGGAGTTCCGCTGTGGCGACCCATAACCGGGAAAAGCCAAAAGACACAAACACACACACACACATATATGAGGAACAGTGCAGGGGCAAAATCAGGGACAGTTGTGAAGGATGGGGGGGTGTCCATGGGGGTGGCACCACATTTCTAAACAACCTCTCTGAAGACTTCTGGACAAAGCTGGGCAGATCAATAGATGCCACTGGGAAGACTTTAATTATCTTTGTCACATGATCATGGCTAACATCACAATATGGTTTCTGAACAATAACAACTCTAATATCTTTCATTATTGACTGACTAATAATCTGTAATTTATGACAGGCAGGTAAAAAATAATGATACATCAAGAACATTCTGTTAACTCAGTGACTGCTAAGAGGTGTGTTGATTGGTGTGTGTAAGTGTGTTTCAATGTGTGTGAGTGAGAATGAATGGGGGGGGGTGTCTGTGTTAATGTGGTGCATGATCCACCAGTGGTGATTATCTCAGGAAATTGTCAGTTTGCACTACAGGTAAAACTATACAATTCAGAGACTGCAAATTGGCCAGTAATGAGGTCTTTCATCATTGCAGTTAACATGTCTCTGAACTCTATTCCCTGTGATCACAGAAATGTCCCCCTTTGGCTGCAGCTCTTATCTCTGGGTAAGGTTGGAGCATGCTGCCTCAGTATAAAGACTATATAATGACACTTGTTAATTAGGGTTAAGCTCTGGTAAATGGTAAGGCTAAAATTCTGAGGACAGACAAGGTGTCTGTCTTTGTTTAAGAATTACAGACATGTCAAGTGTTCTGGATGGAGATATTGCTGTTAGTACTGACTGTTTAGCATTCTGGATATGTCATGTGGCTGCTGCTGTTAGCAGTGATTGCTTAGTGGTTTGCACATATCATGCTGATGTTAACATGGATTACTTAATAGTTCTTATATGTCATGTTGTTAGTAGAACTGATTGTTTAGTGTTCTGGATGTGGCATGCTGATATTAGCACTGGTTGTTACAGTGCATATGGAACACTGCTGTAGCCATTGTGTTTTTTTTTTTTTTTTAGAAATCTGGAAGTGGCATGCTGCCGCTGCTAATATTGGCATTTTTGTATTCTGAATATGCCACACAGCTATTGGCACTGGTTGTTTAGTATTCTGGATGTTACTATGGGTTGTTTGGCATTCTGGACGTGCCATGCTGTGATTAGGGCTTGTCATTTAGTGTTTTGGATGTGTCATGCTGCAGTTACCACTGGCTGTTTAATGCTAGTATTTTCACTGATTATTTTGTATTCTGGGTATGTCATTTTGTTGTTAGCACTGATTGTTTAGTATTGTGTATGTGGCATGCTATCACTGGTTGTTCAGTATTCTGGATTGGGACATGCTGCTGTTAGCACTAGTTGTTCAATATTTTGGATTGGGACATGCTGCTGTTAGCACTATTTGTTCAGTATTCTGGGGACATGCTGCTATTTGCATTAGTTGTTCAGTATTCTGGATTGGGACATGCTATTAGCATTAGTTGTTCAGTATTCTGGATTGGGACATACTGCCGTTAGCACTTGTTGTTCGGTATTCTGGACTGGGACATGCTACTGTTAGCACTAGTTCAGTATTCTGGACTGGAACATGCTACTGTTAGCACTAGTTGTTCGGTACTCTGGACTGGGACATGCTACTGTTAGCACTAGCTGTTCAGTATTCTGGACTGGGACATGCTACTGTTAGCACTAGTTCAGTATTCTGGACTGGGACATGCTACTGTTAGCACTAGTTGTTCGGTATTCTGGACTGGGACATGCTACTGTTAGCACTAGTTGTTCGGTATTCTGGAATGGGACATGCTACTGTTAGCACGAGCTGTTCAGTATTTTGGAATGGGACATGCTACTGTTAGCACTAGCTGTTCAGTATTCTGGAATGGGGCATGCCGCTGTTAGCACTAGCTGTTCAGTATTCTGGAATGGGACATACTGCTGTTAGCACTAGTTGTTCATTATTCTGGAATGGGACATGCTACTGTTAGCACTAGCTGTTCAGTATTCTGGAATGGGACATGCTGCTGTTAGCACTAGCTGTTCAGTATTCTGGACTGGGACATGCTACTGTTAGCACTAGTTCAGTATTCTGGACTGGGACACGCTACTGTTAGCACTAGTTGTTCGGTATTCTGGAATGGGACATGCTAATGTTAGCACTAGCTGTTCAGTATTCTGGAATGGGACATGCTGCTGTTAGCACTAGTTGTTCAGTATTCTGGACTGGGACATGCTACTGTTAGCACTAGCTGTTCAGTATTCTGGAATGGGACATGCTACTGTTAGCACTAGTTGTTGGTATTCTGGACTGGGACATGCTACTGTTAGCACTAGTTGTTCGGTATTCTGGAATGGGACATGCTACTGTTAGCACTAGTTGTTCGGTATTCTGGACTGGGACATGTTACTGTTAGCACTAGTTGTTCGGTATTCTGGAATGGGACATGCTACTGTTAGCACTAGCTGTTCAGTATTCTGGACTGGGACATGCTGTTGTTAGCATTAGTTTTTCAGTATTCTGGAATGGGACATGCTGCTGTTAGCACTAGTTGTTCGGTATTCTGGAATGGGACATGCTACTGTTAGCACTAGCTGTTCAGTTTTCTGGAATGGGACATGCTGCTGTTAGCACTAGCTGTTCAGTATTCTGGACTGGGACATGCTACTGTTAGCACTAGCTGTTCAGTTTTCTGGAATGGGACATGCTGCTGTTAGCACTAGCTGTTCAGTATTCTGGACTGGGACATGCTACTGTTAGCACTAGTTGTTCGGTATTCTGGAATGGGACATGCTACTGTTAGCACTAGCTGTTCAGTATTCTGGAATGGGACATGCTGCTGTTAGCACTAGTTGTTCGGTATTCTGGACTAGGACATGCTACTGTTAGCACTAGCTGTTCAGTATTCTGGAATGGGACATGCTACTGTTAGCACTAGTTGTTGGTATTCTGGACTGGGACATGCTACTGTTAGCACTAGTTGTTCGGTATTCTGGAATGGGACATGCTACTGTTAGCACTAGTTGTTCGGTATTCTGGACTGGGACATGTTACTGTTAGCACTACTTGTTCGGTATTCTGGAATGGGACATGCTACTGTTAGCACTAGCTGTTCAGTATTCTGGACTGGGACATGCTGTTGTTAGCATTAGTTTTTCAGTATTCTGGAATGGGACATGCTGCTGTTAGCACTAGTTGTTCGGTATTCTGGAATGGGACATGCTACTGTTAGCACTAGCTGTTCAGTTTTCTGGAATGGGACATGCTGCTGTTAGCACTAGCTGTTCAGTATTCTGGAATGGGACATGCTGCTGTTAGCACTAGCTGTTCAGTATTCTGGAATGGGACATGCTACTGTTAGCACTAGTTGTTCGGTATTTTGGACTGGGACATGCTACTGTTAGCACTAGTTGTTCGGTATTCTGGAATGGGACATGCTACTGTTAGCACTAGTTGTTTGGTATTCTGGACTGGGACATGTTACTGTTAGCACTAGTTGTTCGATATTCTGGAATGGGACATGCTACTGTTAGCACTAGCTGTTCAGTATTCTGGAATGGGACATGCTACTGTTAGCACTAGTTGTTCGATATTCTGGAATGGGACATGCTACTGTTAGCACTAGCTGTTCAGTATTCTGGAATGGGACATGCTACTGTTAGCACTAGTTGTTCGGTATTCTGGACTGAGACATGCTACTGTTAGCACTAGCTGTTCAGTATTCTGGAATGGGACATGCTACTGTTAGCACTAGCTGTTCAGTATTCTGGAATGGGACATACTGCTGTTAGTAGTGTCTGTTTAGTCCTCTGGGTTTGGCATGCTGCTGCTAGTCTTGAGCTTTCATTGTGGTTTGCTTGCATTATTAAAGCACTCAGGTCAAAGCAGTTGCTCTAGTGCTGAGGCCTGTTACTTAAAGGAAGACTCCACCCTCATTTAGATTTAAACTCAGCCTACATTTTCTTTTCTCCTCATGTCAGCATCAGCAAGGTTTAGTGCCCAGAAAGTTTTCACTCAGTACTCTTAAAATTTTACATTTCTGTGCTCTGAAACTGCAGCTTGTTAACAACAGCCCATAGTTAAACAGTTACATCCTTTGGCGGAGAAATTTGTCCCCACTTGCATATCATACTCAACACACAGGGAAATCTGTCATTTCTCCCACTGGTATGTCAACCATTTATTATCTTGGTGAGGTCAGTAGCTGCCGTAGTAAATGCATACACGTTTTCAGGTTGCAGCTTAATGAGGGGAATAAAACTGATAAGACATGCTCATGGGACCGGTGTTTAATCCCAGTGCCTCCCAAGTTCTTGGATTTAACTCCCCCTGCTTGTTAAGCAGTGCATCTCACTGTTTCCTTTTCACTATTTTCACTATTTTCACCATTTTCACTATTTTCACTATTTTCTTTAAACTAACAAGCTGATAAATTACTTTGGCTCATATGTGCTGTTCAATATAGCGATGTTTTAACACTGTTAAATAGCTCTATATTCATAATACAAAGTAATTGCACAAAACAAATGGTGACTGTTAGTACTACTAATTTTCCTGCACCTAGAGCGATTGCTTGAGTAGAGTTTTAGCCACGAGGATTGTGTAGTCCGTTATTGAGCAATGACTTGTACCTTGTTTCTACTATTGCATTTTCTGTTGTCCAATGCATTGTAGCTTGTTTCCATTTTGTTATGACTGCTATGAAAAGCAACTAGAGCAAATGTTTTAGGGGTTGATTGCATTCTCAAGGACTGAGCGAAAGCTCATACCTTTTATTATTAGTGCGTTTACTGCTTGAACAATAGAACGTAGTACCTTAGTACTTTACATTAAGAAGGTATGGACATGGCAGTGAATCAAATGAGATGGTGAGAGTTGATGCAGTCCCTCAACTCCATATAGAGAATGGAGGAAAGCTTTGATTATGATGATGTTCCAGGCAACCTAAGCTTAATTAACAGCTTGTATACCAGTATGAAGGGAATATGTGCGTGTCCATCCTGAAGGCAAGGGCAGGTCAGAACAAGAAACATATAGCCACAATCCCTCTGAGTAGGAGCAGTACTGCAGCAGGCATCCTGGGATGGATCTTACAACTCACCAAACAAACTTCTGGTAGTAGATACTGCTTGTAATGTTTTTGACTTTTTCAAGGTAGAACATGCTAGGTTAGCTAATTTATTCCGTATACCTAAATTACATAAAAATCCACACAACCCACTTTTTTCAAACTATTGCTTCTGCCAGGAGATCAGTTACAGAAATTTCAAACTCAATGTGGCCCCACAGAAAACTGATTATATTAGGGACTCCTGGCATTTTTTAAAGAAATTAAATAATGTGAAGGTGGATGATAAGTGGGACAATCTTATACTTGTCACAGCTAATATCAGTTCTTTATATACTGTAATTCCTCAGAGTATGGCTTTTGAAATGGAGGATTTGTTCTTTTCTACTGCTTTCAGTAATAGACAGGTTAATACATACTCTTTATTACTAGTGGTAGTTTTAAGTAACTTTTTAAAATTTTAATAATGAGATTTATAAACAGATTAAGAGTGTGATAATTGGAGGTAATGTAGCTCACAATTTTAAGATGATTTTAAATGAATGGGAAAGAACATTTATATTCATCTGATTTTCTTTCAGTATGTACAGTTATATGTATGGTTTATTGCTGATTTATTTATTTTTTTGGTTGTTCATCCTGATGGTATTATTTGCAAAATAGTGAGAGAGATAGCATAATTCCAGATGTGGTTGATAAACATTATATAAAATAAAATGTTTTCCTCCAGCATTATCAATGTACAATTTAGCATTATACCATATAATTACATAAAACAAAATGTGTGTTCAAGGGCACAAAGTGTATAGCTCAGCAGCTGATTAAACATACAGCTTTTGGATACTGACATTGTCTTCAACAAGTCAAAGTGCTGTTTCAAGTCAACTGTTTATATGAAACCAATTTGTGTTTATTTATACATGCCTGTATGGGCACCCATTTTATGTTAAAAAGAATGTTATAAAAACTCAAGCAATCAGAATGTCTAGATTGACTGCAGATGGTGTTATGTTTAATAGGTTTAAATAACTTGAATTATATGTTCTTGGATAGGTGGTATAAGGTTGACTATGTCTCTGGCATATTCAGTGATAATAACATTGTTCTTGGATGGGGGGTGTAAGGTTGAATATATGCCATATTCAATGAGGTTATAATGGGTAAGGAAGACATTTATGTTCGTCTTTTTCAATAATAACCTATCATTCAATCACAGTTTGGGGAAGAAGTAAGTGGGACTGACATAAAAGATGGCAATAAGGATTTAGCTTTCAACAAATGAAGGTTTATGAATTTTGTTTCCTTTGACTTACAGTGTGGATGATCAATACATTGAAAACATTGTGAACAACTGGAAGATTTGTTCATAAATATCCTGATATTTTAAATAAAATTAGTACTCAACAATTTTTATTAGTAAAAAAAGGTTCTAACACGAAAAGTATTTTGTATAACTCTTTGCATCATAAAGTTGATGTTTTTATAATATAAATGTGACTCAAATACAAACAATGTAAATTTTGTAGATATATATTCGAAGAGAATATTTTCATTAATAACAAATTTATTTTCTTAGTAAAAATTATAATTGTAAGAGTGAATTGGTTGTTTATTGTCCATTATGTGAGACTTGGGGTATGTTCTACATAAGCAAGATGGCCAGGAAGCTTTGGGTCTGTACTAATGCCTTAGGCGAAGATTGTACCATCTGAAGGAATGGATGAACTAAAAGATTTATGTAGGGAGGTGATTTGAATAATACATTAGAAATTAAGTAAAATGGTAAGTACATTTAAATGCTGTAAAATTCCATTAAACATTTATTAAAAGCTAAAGGCAACTCATTAAATTAGTGGATTAGTTATTCAATGTATTTTTTATTTATGGTACAGATGGATTCAAATAGAATTTATATTTTAATTAATTCCGTAGAATGGCAAATATATTTTTAAACTTGTATGTACTTTCAATTTACAGAGTGGAACATGTGACTTGGAATTGTCATTTAAGTGTAGGGTTTAAGTGTAGGGTTTGCTTCTCAACTGAGTTCTGATGAAGTCTTTTTAAAATGAAAATACTTAACTGAGTATATTAAATGTATTGTTGGATTGCTTATTCTTTCTCTGAGTGGTAGTTTATAAATGTTTAATGTGGAATATGTGTGTAAATTAAGCTGGCATTACATCAGAAGCAAAATGTCATACACAATTCACCAGATGAGGCAACATTTTGGCTAGTGCATATAGTGTGAAGCCAACACTCCATGTATTTACAAAGGCAGTGTGCTGTCAGGTCTACAATGTGCTGCAGTCACCTGGATGTCCAGTACACTACAGTGCCCCTTCATTAAACTGACAAAATAAACATATGGGCCAACATTGTCTAATTCCATAAAAACAGACTGCAACCCAACTGATCTACTGTACAGTTTAACACAAAAGGAAGAATATAGCTGTCATATACATAGCAGATCTTAAAGTGTCCAAAAAAGTATAACAGAATCAGACTCAATGCAGAGTGCACTGAAATGCACTTCAGACCCTCAGACAGCTTTCTGAAATGCGGTCTGGGACCTATTGTTAGGATAATGTTATTCTACTCAAAACACCTTTGTAGACTGCATGCGATATTACATCACATGCACCTGCAAATGCCAAGTATGACTTCTATCTTTGACAAATTCTAGTAATGTCCATTTGCCCTGATCCCTTTCAATGAAACACATCATACCAAACTGGATTTGACAACCTTTATTAACTTTCCAATAAAATAACTTTTTAGCATAATTTCCATTTGTTAAACATGACTTTGAACATTTTTGTAACTACAACATGAATATCCCTGTAACCATACATCAGGCAGCTTATCCCCACTCACTCTGCCCAAATAAATGCATCCTCACCATCACTCACTTACTCTTACTAATCAAAGCAGCAAGCATTCTACTACTCGCTTTCATCCCCCAAACTCCATGCATCAACACCCAATACCCAGATGGGGAACAGAAGAGGGACAAGCCTGCTCTTCTTCTCTGGCAAAACACCCAAACTCAATAACACAATCCAAAAATGTCCCCAAAGAAAGGGAAGAAGGACGGGTAGCAAAGTCACACCTAAATCTCATCCCATTCCCAGCTATACCCACATAAAACCCTCTAAGCACCACCCTATAGCTACTTCACTTTTTCCAGTCTTCCCATGCTAAAATGAACCCTTCACTTCCCAAACTTTACCTCAGCCTTCCCTTATATCCTAGCCTTAACATCCTCATCCCAACAAATCCCCCATCCCCTTTACCCCATCTAACCCCTGAACACTGAAGATGTCTCTAGACAAATTTGTTTGTTCCCAAACCTCATTTGTGCTACGCAGGTTTGGTTTATATGTTGCTGTGATTGGTTACTACACAGATGACCTGCCCCATGGACAGATAGATAATAAGTGATTGTATCTGCGACTGCTAATCACCTGTTTTTGCATGATGAGTTTTCTTTGCGAAATGTTAATACCACTCTGAAACAGACATTTCTTTTGATGCCTGTTTGCATATAGTAATCTGTATAGATGGTGATATGAAAGGTGAAACTCCAAATATCCAAACAGGCATGTGTATTCTTCTGCATGGCATGTGTGTATGTTCAGTTACTGTGCAATGCTCCCCTACATGACTACCAGTGCAGTCACAACAACATGACAGGTAAAAGAGAGACGTGATTAAAGCTGGATACACCCTTTCCGGCTCTTCTACAAACAGATTATGTCATCTTTGGACTACACAGAGCTGCCCTTGGTGTGTAGGCACAAAATATGTCAAAGTTCAACAACACAATAGCATGAAAATAAGAAAATATGTAGAATTCAGATATTATGCTGAACCTGGCTGAACAAAAATAGTCAAACATTTCAGATATGACAAGTCCTCCAACCTCTTCCCCACAATCCACTTAACTTTTTTGGGGGGAGCATATCCTCCACTGCTCCATATGTAGTTCTCTGTGCCACATTCCACTTAACTTTTGTGGGGGAGGCAAGTCCTTCAGCACTGCACTTGTATGTCTCTGACTTATAACTATAAGGTCATACTACCTCATGGTGAATATATGTCTAATAGACCTCCTTCCCATTCTAAACATTCCTTCACTTTTCTCTCTACTTTGTTTTGCAGACATCTGGCTCTGCCAGTTCAAGAAAATACAGTTCAGCATATTGTTTAGGTACAATGAAATGTTTTCATATTTCCATTTATCTAGATTCATGTCTGTGGTTGAACAACTGCATTTTGTTTTATTTACTATAACTGAATCATACTACTTACTGAAGTGTTACAACAACATTATTTAGTGTTACTGAGTCTCACCCTACTTACTGCAGTCCATAGCCACAGCATGTGTTACTGAGTCACAGTACTTACTGTACTCCTATAGCCACAGTATTCAGTGTTACCGAGTCTCACCCTACTTACTGCAGTCTATAGCCACAGCATGTGTTACTGAGTCACAGTACTTACTGTACTCCTATAGCCACAGTATTCAGTGTTACTGAGTCTCACCATACTTACTGCAGTCCATAGCCACAGCATGTGTTACTGAGTCACAGTGCTTACTGTACTCCTATAGCCACAGTATTCAGTGTTACTGAGTCACACCCTACTTACTGCAGTCCATAGCCACAGCATGTGTTACTGAGTCACAGTACTTACTGTACTCCTATAGCCACAGTATTCAGTGTTACTGAGTCTCATCCTACTTACTGCAGTCCACAGCCACAGCATGAGTATTAACTGAGCCATGCAACTTATTGCATTCCTATAGCCACAGTATTCCGTGTTACTGAGTCAGATTACTGCATTTCTACATCCACAGCTCATAGCATTGATCATTACTGAAACACACTGTTAATTGCAGTTCTACAGCCCCAGTATTCACTGTTATTGAGTTGTCACACTATTATTGTATTTCTACATCCAGAGCATTTACTGTTACTCAGTCATACTGCTTACTGCATTTCTACAGTCTTGACATTCAGGATTACAAAATCACATTACTTCCTGCATTTCTTTAGCCACAGTTCAGTATTACTGTAGCTGTATTTCTTACAACTGCTACATTCATTTTTACTGAGTTACAGTGTTTATTCTATGTCTAAATCCACAGTATTCAGGGTTACTAAGTCAGATTATTTACTGCATTCCTATAACCACAACATTCAGCAAGACTAAGTCACACTGCTTACTGCATTCATATAGGTACACCATTTGGTATTACTGAGTCACAATTACTGCAATCTTACAGTCATAAAACACACTGTTAATGAGTCACACTATTACTATATTCCTCCAGTCCCAGCATTCACTGTTACTGAGTGGTACTATTACTACATTCCTATAACCACAGCAGTCACTGTCACTGAATTAATATAACTGTAGGGTTCAGTGTTACTGAGTTACCCTGCTTACTGCATTCCTACACACAGCATTCAGTATTTCTGAGGCAAATAGTCTACTGCAGTATTACTGAATCTCACAATACTTTCTGCAGTCCACAGATACAATATTCAGTGTTACCAAGTCATACTATTACTACAGTCCTACAACAGGAGCATTCTTTTTTCCAAATCAAACTATTACAGCATTCCTAAAACCACATCATTATTTTTACTAACTCATACTATAACTACATTTCCACATTTGCAAGATTCAGTGTTTCTGAGTTATATTAAATACTGCTTTCCTAAAACTACTGCATTCAGCATTACTAAGTCATGGTATGGCATTCCTATAGTCACAGCTTTCACACTGATACTGTACTCTATAGCTTCAACATTCAATGTTACCATGTTACACTGTTACTGCATTCCTACAGCCACAGTGTTACCAACTCACACTACTACATTTCTACAACCAAAGTATTTACTGTTACTGAGTCACACAGTTCTTGCTGCATTCATACAGCCATGACATTCACTGTTAATGAGTCACACTATAACTGCCTTCTACATCTACAGCTTCCCTGTTACTACGTCACATTATTACATTCCTTCAGTTACAGTATTCAGTGTTACCGAATCATACCTCTTACAGAAGTATTAATATAACTTACTGCAGTCCTACAGCTGCAGCATTCATTGTTACTGAATCATATTGCTTACTGCATTCCTAAGCCATTCATTATTACCAATTCATATTACTTACTGCAGGCCTAGAGCCACAGTATTCACTGTTATTGAGTCATACCTCTTACTGCAGTGTTAATCATATAACTTACTATGTATTAATATAACTTAGCACAGTCCTGCAGTTTTAGCATTTATTGTTACTGAATCATATTACTTACTGTAGGCATACAGCCACAGAGTTCACTGTTATGGATTCCTATTACTTACTGTAGGTCTACAGCCACAGTATTCACTGTTACTGAAAATTACTGCAGTATTACTAAATTGTATAACTTACTCTTACTGTAGTCCTTAGGCTGCCGAATTCACTGTTACTGATTGGTATTATAACTGCAATTATTCTACCTTTTGTATGGAATTGGACTCACTCTTACAGCCAAGATTGCCATGAATCACAGACTGCATTTGTTTGGATCAGCTGGATTGTTCACTTTGAAGCTTTTCAGAGACAGTAGTTTTCTGTGCTCTTTTCTTTATATTTTCACAAATCACCACCCGCTGTGGTGACCCCTAACCAGGAAAAGCCGAACGTCACAACAACCAGTTAGGTTTGTTTGTGTCTTTCGGCTTTTCCCAGTTAGGGGTCACCACAGCGGAATTCCAGTCCGCTAATGATTGGCAGTTGATTTTTACGTACCGGCTTGCCAGGCCTGACGCACAACCTTCAACGAAGGTACACCCATTCACTCATGTCTCCATGAAGAAGGTGCTCTAGCTGAGAATCGAACCGGACAGCATCTTACTGTGAGGCGACAACGCTACCGCAGCACCACCACCGCAACAACAAACAGCCAGTTAGGTGTGGCTGTAAAAATGTACTGTACTTTTCCTAAATATTTGTTTGTTTTGAGTTTCTTGAAATAATTCACATTTCCGTACGTTAAGCAAATCTTGTGGTTTCTCAGAGGTGGAAATATAAATTTCCCTATTTATGTCCACATGGAATTTTAACCCATACCTTTCAACTGTACAGATTTTCACAGAAAGTCCAAAATTTTGCCTCACATTTTTGGTCTGTTTCTCATAAAATTGTGTTTTTTTGGTAAATCATTCAGGACTGAAATCAGAATACAATGGCACACATTTGAGTTTCAGACTTCATATCCTTCAGAACATTCATGCTAATGCATAACCTGCTATTCTGTCCCCATTCTAAGTTTGTAAAAGCAATATTTAAAAAGTGTCCTTATTTTTAGGCCTTTGTCCCCCCATTATTTGTGCCTTTGTCCACATTTCTTGCTCTAACAGGTTGAGAGCTATGGTTAACACAGCTCAGCTACAACATTTCAGAGAAGAACTGACTAAAAAGCATGCTCTGAGAAATATGAGAGGACAGGATACACATAAAAAGTAGAGGTAAAACTTTATATAGCACCTTGATAAATGGTCAGTAAGGGCTGTGCTTTAAAAAAAAATGTTTCACACAAAGGCCCCGATTCCAAAATACGTGCTCTCAAAAGTGACCACTTATGAGAGCATGTGTTCTGGAATCTGATTCCCATAGTAAGCCTTTTTATACAGAGGCTTAAAATATGTAATTGCTAATTTTTGTAAATCTACCTACAAACAGGTATTTTTTGTAAATACTAACTACTTATGCTTTTGTCCTCTAATTTATATCACTTATGTTGCAATTTACATGTTTCTAATGTCAGAGGTAAATGATACTTGATCTAGCAGTAGAAATAATATATATCACTTTAAAAATGCAATGTAGTATATGCCTTTAAAACTGCAAATAACTTTAGATAACTTAGGAGTCACTATACTGAACAGCTCTATGTTTATCATATTCATGTTCATTGACTTTAAAAGCACTTCCTGCCCCGTTCTTCCCACTCATTGCTAAACTGGTTTTATTTGTCAAGCTGATGGCACAAATTTACTGTATACTGAATTTATAGAAGGCAACCCTGACAGGTCTTACAGTGACTTGACAGACTGAAGCCCTTAAAAGGCCTTTAAACTGCATTTTGGAAAGCATTATAAATACCTCATTTGGTGTGCTGGTTTTGTTATTTGTTGACAGAAGAATTTGCTTCAGACCTAATTTTGTGCATTGTCAGTGGGTAACAGCAATAATTAAAATGGATTCCTTCTTATTTGGCTAATATCTGAATCCATGCCAGAACAGACACACACACACACACACACACACACACACACACACACACACACACACACACACACACATGTACTGAAGCATGCACACACCTCACATACACACACACACACACACACACACACACACACACACACACACACACACATACATACAGTGGGATAAAGATAAATATGAAACACAGATTTTTGTGGAGGGGAGGAGGGGAACCCTTAGCCTCTAACAAAAGCACCTAATGGTTGCATGTATTGCTATAACTTCAGCAGTTTAATTATTTTTCTCTATTACCGGTGCTTATCTGTAGCCGGAGATGATATCTCTACTGAAACTATGATTTTTACTAACTCTCTACTCTGTGATGACTTAAGAGCAGCACTGTGACACATTAGGTGAGGAAGAAGGAGTTACAAATACATATCCCTTCCTTCTTACTGTTAATAAGTGAATGTCTTTCAAGCTGCAGTCACAAAAAAGATCCAGTGTGATCACTATTAATCAAAGTGATAGGCACTGAAGATATTTGTAATGTCAATTATTATTCAAACTATGGGAACATTAGCAATTATAAGCAAAGATACATACCTAAACAGCATCTGTTAACTGACACTATGCAACATATTCCTGCATTTGTACAATGGTTAATTCATTAAGAAATGAAGAGCAATTTAAAATTAAGGACATTAACTAAAATAATATAGTTCCAACTGAGGTCTGTACTTTGTGAAGTTGATATGGAGTGGTCAGAAGATATATTCATGATATCAGTCTGTTAGTTCTTTGTTTTGCCACATACTGGGTCAGCAACTGTTGACTAGTTGCTGCTGTTCTTAATTCTTTATTAAAAAAAGAAAACCTGGTAAACATGAAGTTGATTTACACTGAATACAGTAATTACATAAAATGAAACAGTAATGATGGTTACAGATAGCTCATGGTAATTTTCATACCCAGAGAAATATGTCAACACATTAGAGATAGTGTTATGTTCAGCAGCTCTTTCAGTATCATTTGTCCAAGAATAAATATGTTTGTGGTTCATAAGACATTGCTAGAGAATGCTTCATTAGGTCCTCAAAGACACTTTTTCATTTCACTGTCATATCATGACCTTCCTAAAATCTTTTAATCTTTCAAACCACTCTACATGAGTCTTTTTTTATTATTATACCTAACATGGCACTTTTTGAAGCGCCATGCCACCTTTCATGGCTTTTCACAACATCTGTATACCACTCTGTCAATGAAAAAAAAAATTTTTTGACTAACCTGACAGATTTCCTTCAGCTACTTTAAGAATGCCTCTTCTATATTGACTTATAATCAGCATAAATGGAATTTCCTTTTTTTATGTTAGCTTATTAAAGCCTTTTTAAAGTATTAGCTGCCAGCTGGCAGGGATAATGCATCAGTTTGCACCACAAATGAGCAAAGTTCAGAAATGCCCTAAGCATGCTGGAAGTGCTGGCTAAGAGAAGAACAATGATGTAGCCAATTTCTGGTCATCTTAGGAAGCAGAATAAAACTGGCACTGTCCATGTGACAGCTGTAAAAGCCCATGAGCCTGTGGGAGCTAACATGGTGGGGGTAGGGGGACAGGCATGTCCAAGGGCTGGGATGTGCAAACTGGAACACATGGAACATACACAATACCCTTAAGTAATAACACTGATGAACTACCATGTAAGAAGTAAGATCCCTGGCATTCCAAAGTGCTCTGGTTTTGGCTGTTTGGCCTTTACAGATATAAGTACCATTTTGCCACCATTTAGAGCATCCCAATAAGCAGCCTTGCCAGCACAAGTTTGTAGTAAACTGGTAGATGTAAAATTATAGTAATATATGAGGAACTTCAGCCACATGGCCAAAGCAGCAGTGTGTGTGTGTGTGTGTGTGTGTGTGTGTGTGTGTGTGTGTGTGTGTGTGTGTGTGTGTGTGTGTGTGTGTGTGTGTGTGCATGTGTGTAGGGGGTTGGGTTGTTGGTACTCTCCTTTACCCTCTTTGTCATCGATGTGTATCTTGTAAATTCTTAGATGCTTGTTGTAGGTGCCACTGGGCAACCATGTTGATCTCCACTGGCCTCTGTGGTTTCTACATCAGTGCAATACATATTTAGAAAGAATGCATACTAAAATTCTAGCCATGTCTGAGTAAACTGAACTCATGAATGACCAAAATGTCAGGATAACCTTTTGCCTACAGTTAAGCTCTCTGCTTAGACAGCCCATAATGATTTTGACTAAGGGTACCATTAACAATTATTACAAAGAATGTGCCCAAGAACACCACATTATTATATCACATCTCATATCTGTTTTGCAATCTGTTATGAATGCCCGTACTACTTGTGGGTGGCACTATTGCCTAGGACTCTAACTGATCAGATGAATGACCTGTTTTGGTAAGAATTCCAATTTCCTGAACTTATATTCCATTTTCCACCTGTATAAGATGCTTACTTCTGCCAGCACCACTACCCCACTTGGTTTGTATAATTTGTGAAGAAGCACGTCTTGCTTCTAATATTTTCACTAACATAATTAATCATAATACTCTGTAAAAGAATGCCAGCAGACCTCTAAACTGTTCCTGTTTTGTTGGAATGTACCTATTTTCAGGCCTGATTTACCACTGTACAAGATGTACCTATTTTTGGAAGTATGTCCCTATTTCCAGGGTTTGATTTACCCCATTCACACAATTTTCCGAATCCTCTCTCACCACATATGATTTTTGAAGCTATCTGGTATTCAGAAAACCAAACTCCATGACCAACATAGCAATTGCGCCAATAATTTAAAGAAAGAAGACACACATCTTACATCTCACTTTTGCTTAAGCAAAAATAAGTGACCTTGTATAATAGACTTTTACAATACAGTTCATTAGAATCTGTTTTACACTGTCTATTTGATAATGTTCTTGTATTTTTTCATCTTTTTTAATTCTCTGTTTTTAAACATATGTTTCTGTGTAGTATTCTCACCCATATTACTACTGGAAGTAGGAAGAGTTGTGTGCTGTTTGGCATTCAAATTTTATGACAATTAGTTGTCCGGATTTTTGGTTGGATGTACCTACTTTTCAAGGGCTTTTGTATCTATTTTCAATGCCTGCAGTTTGAAAGGTATGAATGTCAATTTCAATATACAGTCCTGCAGAACCCCGCTTGTTGGTCAATCCCATATTCAACATGCACTGCTGCAAAAGCTATGCTTGTGACTAGTTCTAGCTTCTGTATCCACTCCTTAAAAAGCCATGCTCATGCCAATGCCATCTTCAGTGTATAGTCCTTTAAAAACCTGCCTGTGGCCAATGATGGCTTCAGCATGCAGTCCCACAGAACCCTACTCATGGCCAATTCCAGCTTCGGCATACAGACCTGTAAAACCTTGTACAGGGTCAGTGCCAGGTTTCATCTACCATCTTGCAGAATCTGTCTACAGCCAGTGGATAAAGTCCAGCAGAACACTATTTACAGGCAATACCAGCCACAGCAAATACTCCTGCAGATCCACACTCATGGGCTTACTAATGCCTTACTGGCATTCTGTTAGAACTTTCTGCTAGATGCAAATGAAGTAGTAGGTAGAAATATTGCTATTTTTCAGTTACTATATATTTTCATAATAATTTCTAAAAATAATGCCCATTCTCATAACTTTGTACATCATCCTAGTTCAGTTATACAGATCTGTGTCTTACAGTTGCAGGGTTAAATTTTGACCTCTGGTCACTAACCTTCTCTGCATAGCTTGTCTCCATGTCCTCCAGTTTCCTCCCACTTTAGAAAAACAATCTGGTTCATTAGCTACATACATATTGGATTTATCTGGTTCCTTGCAGCCTATGTCATGGTTGAAAAGGGCCTGAAACAGATCAGTTCATTTACCCAGTTAACAAATGAATAAACTGAAAACAAGAAAAACTTTGGAGTATTGTCAATGATTTTATTCATCTGCATGGAGAAAATGTGTCTTAGATGACTTGAAGAATAGTTCTGGCTTTCTGTTATACTGAATTATTTGTGTAAGCATATTTCATAGCATCCAGAAGGCCCTGTTACTTAAGATACTCAAACTGTCATTAAGAATTTCTTCATATGGTTGTGTACTTTTTTAACCTCTATTTCTTATGATTCCATTTGTGCCTAAGTTATGAAGGGACATAAAACCTTTTTCTTCCAGTCACAATAATTCTTCTACTTGTGTTGAACGTTCACATCTGACAGATGTGAACCTTGATAAACACACCCATGAGTAACCTCACAAGTTAACATACTTGTTTGGTGCCTTGCAATACAGTCTGTATAGGTACAGACAAGTGTACCCTGCTATGGCCAAGGTCTATAATTTATTTGAGCTACTCTTGCTATGGGCCAGATTCATGAATGCTTACACCTCGTGTACACGATCTGTAGTCAAGAACATCACTAACTGATTTTTTTGTGCTTTCTAGACACTCAAAGATTACACTAAGTGTACATGTTGTCCACACTTTGTGATAAATTGCTTCAATCTTTAAGGCTGTAGAAAAATCAATAGGAAAACTAAAATTAGGAGGAAGAAGGTGTGAGGTTATGCTTGTGTTGTCTTTTCATTCAGACAAGTGCACACAGTGTACGTGTTAATTCATTCTTTTCATTTAAGTGCAATGGTTATAACAAAACAAGAAGGAAACAAAGCAGAAAGATAGCACGGCTATTCTCTAAGTTGTTTTTAATTCCTTTTTGTCAGCCAAGCTTTAGGAAAGGTGTTTGAATGTGAATAAATGAAATGTTAA
The DNA here is from genome assembly GCF_019279795.1 of Protopterus annectens. NCBI lineage: Eukaryota > Metazoa > Chordata > Ceratodontiformes > Protopteridae > Protopterus > Protopterus annectens. The sequence goes on from NC_056746.1 coordinate 563,523,643, forward strand.
GTCACAGTAAAGGGTTTAGTATCTTCCTGACTTTATGTTTAAGACCATTTCATACTGTTGAGCCTGTCATATCATATTTGCTGGATTATTCATTGCAGTGTAGCATAGATGCAAAGAGATCAAATTATTGGCCAAAAAGTGTCTGAAATTGCTTCAAATGTGAGAAGAGCAGTGGCAGTAATGAGGTGAGGGTGCAGATCATGCTTGGATAGAAACAAAATGCAGTGCACAGGTAGATTGGTTCAGTCTGTGGAAAACAAACAGTGAAGAAAACACTATTGTAATGGATATGGGATAGAAGCTAGAATTAATGAAGCAGATGATAGAGTCAGAAAATGATTCTGCTTTTGTTAACTAGTAAACACGTGTAACAGCTCATTGGACCATCTGGCCAACAGAGGACTGGAGTTCCTCTATATAAAACAACTTTTGGTAAGTTGTGCTGACAGTGACACCCATTTTGGGGCTAATTTCCCCCCTACTACGGAGTTAGTGTGTGTGTGTGTGTGTGTGTGTATACATATATATATATATATATATATATATATATATATATATATATATATATATATATATATATATATATATATATATATATATATGGGTTCCATACACTAGATTGAATTTTCAATCATTTGAAATAGTGCATGGAATGCTCACTGCAGCGAAAGTGCACTTAATCGAAAGTGCACTTATGCGAAGTTCAGTACAATGAACGGGTGTTGTACTGAACTTCCATGCAGTACTCACAGACCTTAAGGTTAGGGCATGGGTCATAGTAAGGGGATAGCCCTACCCTAAGGTCTGTGATGACTGCAGCACAGTGAAGGACATAGCAATGTCCTCCACTATGGTGCGATAGTCACAAACCTTAGGGTTAGGGCATGGGTTAGGGTAAGGTGATAGCTTTACTAACTATCCCCTTACCCTAACCCACGCCCTAACCCTAAGGTCTGTGACTATTGCACCGTAGTGGAGGACATAGCTTGTTTTTTATGTCCTCCACTGTGCTGCAGTGTTTTCGGTGAAGTGCACTTATGCAAAAGTTCACTTTCATTAAAGTGAACTTTCGCAAAAGTGAGGCTTCCTATTACAAGTTCAAAGTAGTGAACTTTCATTCTTGTAATAAGAATCCACATATATATATATATATATATATATATATATATATATATATATATATATATATATATACACACACACACACACACACATGGGTCTATTTTACATGGTCGACATTTCAGAATGTCGAAGACCATATGGCCAAGACCATTTGACAGACATTTGAAATGTCGACCATGTAATAAAAAAAAAAAAAAAAACAATAACTTACCTTCACACTGCAACCAGGGGGGGGCTACACCGCTCTCACCCCCCCACACCCCCCCATAACTTAAATATACCAACTCCAAGATCACACTACAGTGCAGAAGATGGAAAGCTTTCCATTCCGCACTGTATGTAGATGCTGGTTCCACATTGTCAACATTTCGAATGGCGATCATATGGTCTCCGACATTCTGAAATGTCGACCATGTGAAGGAGACCCATATATATATATATATATATATATATATATATATACACACACACACACACACAAACACACACACACACATCTATCCATACATATATATATATATATATATATATATGTGTGTGTGTGTGTGTGTGTGTGTGTGTGTGTGTGTGTGTGTGTGTGTGTGTGTGTGTGTGTGTGTGTGCATAAATATATATATATATATATATATATATATATATATATATATATATATATATATAGATAGATATATATGCATATATGCGTATATATAAATATATATACTTAAGTGTGAGTGCTTACTGCCCACATTGTTTTGCCGGACATTTTTTTTCAGGGAATGGAGTTTAGGGATTCCAAATCCTTGCCACATTGTACTTTTGACCACTTACTGTAGAAGCCACTGACAGACACAAGCCACAGGCATAAAGCTTTACAGAATTTCAGCTATTGCATTCTTTATTTGCAGTTTTATTAATAATTTCCATTAGGCAGAATGCAGAAATATTTCTAATAAGAAAGAATGATAAATCATGTTTATGGCTAGAAAGCTAAGACAGTGCCTTGTTATTATAGTTGAGTGCCAAATGGGGAAAAAATCAGCAGCAAAAATGGCAGTGTTTTTAAAAGATTACATTTTTCAGAGACTGCAGTGTTACTTTAGGAACTAACAGCATTACAAACAGGGATGTACCATGTGTCATTTGTGGGCAATAAAGAAGAACAATTTATGCATTAATAAGCTAGGCAAAACATGTTTTGAGTAAGGCATTCATTATGTATACTCTCTACTAAATGTTTACATGTTAATTTATCTTACAAGTGCCCTACTTAAATTCAGTTCTCCATTTTAAATGAAAGCCAGCTTCAGGTTATATCACAGCTTTAAGAGTACAGTCACAGTTGAGATGTACATACAGAAGTCATGCTTTGTTTCCTCACCTCATGAACACAAGACTGATGGACTGAAAAATGTTATATCCATCCATCCATTCGTATGGATTGTAGCATTGTGGGGGTATTAAGTGAAAGTATGTAATGTAACTGTTGCAAATAAATGCCAGAATTGGAATAATACTAGACTAAGTATTTTGGCTTACCATATTGATACTAGACTGAGTAATGTAAAAATAAAAAGCTGATTAAGACAAGACTGGTAGTTAGACAGAGGGGGCATTTTTGCATGTTATGATTAATGGACTATTAATAGACCTGTTATGTAATTTAGTTTAGTATAAAATAAGGGCTTATCCAAGCTATGGTCATGGGGAGCCTCATTGTCCTGTTCTGTATACTAAATTTGTTGGAGTCTCATGAAGAGGATTAGTGTACAGTGTTCAAGTGGAGATTGTCATGGTGCCTTATTTGGAGATGGGCCCTGATTCCTGGGTGGGGGGAATCTCAAACAGAGGTCTCCAGCTGCTTAGTGAGGGAAGCATTAAGGATAGGATAGGATTGTGAGGCTGGAGTGGGGAGCTCAGTGTTAAGATCAGCTTCAGCTAGAGTCTGCAGCCTTAGCTAGAGCAGAAATTTCTTGTGCATTTGACATTCAAACTGCTTATGGAAACTACAGACATATTTATTTTCTTGGTGAGAATGATTTTTTTTGTAGTGTTCATTTGATAACCTGGAACTGCCAGCTGAACAAAAGCTGCATTTTGTTTACTTGTGTGACCAGTGTCATGAACATACCTCATTATATAAAAATTGACTGACGTGTGTGTGTGTGTGTGTGTGTGTGTGTGTGTGTGTGTGTGTGTGTGTGTGTGTGTGTGTGTGTGTGTGTGTGTGTGTGTGCATGCATGTGTGTGTATACATATGGAGTCACTATAGAATCTTGAAATACTGAAATGTCGAATTTCAGTATTTCGAGACTGAATAGTCGAAAAACCACATACACAAAAACCCACAATCACGAATACTACAATCACGACCATTCGCACACACAAACCAGGACACACACACACAAGCACACTTAACCTACCCATAAGCAGATGGGCAAGCCCCCCTGCACCCCCCACACCCCCTCTACTTATATATTCTAACTCTGAGGTCGCACTAAACACACAAACACACAACAAACACCACCGCACACACTCACACACACTAAAATCCCTACCCATTATCCTCAAACAGACAACACTTACCTGACATCCCAGATAAATCCATGAACCACACCACATGTCACGAACATGACACCATGATAGCGGTGGATTCGACATTTGCGGATTTGGCATAGTGTGTTTCGGTTAACTGCACTTTCCACTATTCGGTCTCAACGTACTGTATTTCGACATTTCAGTACATCATGATTGTCTAGTGTATCCATACATATACATGTATGTATATATATATATATATATATATATATATATATATATACATATATATTTGTATTGTTACAATACACTATCATTTTGATTTCCATTGGCAGATTTTATTTATTTTTTTACTGATGGCAGTTCTTTTAGACTGATGGGAGAGTCAATGCTTGGAACATCAGCTGATCCTGTGACATGTGAGATGAGCTTGCATAAAGGTTAAATGTTTTTTTTTCTAACGCCAAAGCTTTCAGATACACTAAAAGTTTTGGCATTAGAGGTAGGAGTGTGTCTTCGAGTGTTTGTGGGTTACTGTTAGAGAAAGAACTAGGGAAGGGAACACATTTAGTGGTTTTGTGTGTGTGTGTGTGTGTGTGTGTGTGTGTGTGTGTGTGTGTGTGTGTGTGTGTGTGTGTGTGGACTAAGAATCATTTTACCAAAATGAAGGGTCTTGGGGTGATGTCATCAAACTGTGCTGCATTTCACTGATTCCCTAGTAAAAAACAAGGCTATGGATGAGATGCTCAAGGAAGTGTCACCCTAAGAGCAAAATTGAACTTCAGAGCAAGAGGCAGCACTCTGCATGAAATACTAGAGCCATCAACCTCATATTATGGGGTTCTTTTGAGTGGTCACTGAATAATACTATTAGAAATGATGGTGATGTATGCATTCCAGCTCTCACTGTAATTAATCCCATGATGCCAGGGATCTCTGAGTATTGCTTTTCAAAGCCAAGATGGTGAAGATTACAAAAAAAATATGAGGTATAAAGAACAAAGCAGGAAATATTTATTCACGGATAATAAAAATCACTTTGTTTCTCTTACTGCTAATTGTTCTGTTAAATATTGCGTCACTGATATTGAATACTAGCTGAATCCATCTTAGGTTGGAGCCAGCCTCTCTATAGATTCTGATTAATATCATTTTCCAAAAGAAGCAGGGAGATCACTCTTCATTAGTACAGAGAGTTAGTAAGGCCATAGCCAGAGTATTCCATACAGGTCTGGAAATCTCACCACGGCAAGAATTAAAAAGGAAATGAATTGTACAGAGAAGAGGAAAATAAACAGAATAGGATTTGTACCTGGTTTATGAGGAGACAAAAAGGGAAATAAAAACGTGCACTCTGGAAGAAATAAGGGAATGGGAGAGAAGGAATATGTGATAAATATTTTTGTACATCAAGGGAGCTAACAAAAAAATACGCCAACAAGTGTCAGCATGCTACCAGGTTTCAGGGAAGGAAGTATTCAAAGACAATAGTGTGTAAGGTAAAAATAAGACAGCTGATGTATTAATAAAAAAATATTTTATATTAGCAAGGTTGTTGGTACAGACAACTGTGTTACACAGGAGGCCATAGAAACACAAAGTGTAGTAGTTTCACAGTGGTGTAGAAAGAAAGATAATGCTAACAAAGTACTGTCTAAGAGAAAGGGAAACATGTAGTTGAAGTGGTCTTTGTCTGCTGATAGTGTCTACATTTCGTTGAACAGAGAATGAGAAATACAAAAACATACCAGATAAAACAAAGGCAAGTAGGCAATATTTAAAGAAGAATGCCAGGCAAATCCTCAAAAAAAAAAAAAAAAAAACCCTCAAAAAGAGGGAATGAAAAAAAAAAAGAATAAAAACTACTTTTTTCAGGTGTATATGGCACAATAAAAAAATAAAAAAGTAGTATGAGGAATGGTGAAACAAGTGAATGTACCATGTAGGAACTGCATAACAGGAAGTGGGAAAATGCAGGTGCCACACATAGGTACTTCTAATTATTCCTTAAAGTTGCTTTCTGGTGAACCTCACCCTAGAATAGATGGGGAGCGGAACTCAATTGTTACATGAAAGTGTTTGTAGTATTGTAAGCATTTATTTATTTAGTGACATTTGGTGACCAGGAAAGTCCAACATTTTCAGCGGATGCCTGGGGAGAAAAGCTCCAAACAGTAAAGACAACAGAAGTAATTATATAATCAAAGTTAATATACTAGTAATTTTAAGACAAAAACAGTACCTACATCATCAAATTCAAGACTTCATGTCATAGATTTTGGTAGCAACATCTGGTAGCAGAGAATTTACATGGCAGTTTTACATTTTAAATATTAAAAAAAAGGTTTTGAAGAGGAAAGTAATACTAACAATTTAAAAGTTTTGGTGGGTAATACTGAGGTGAAGGGAAAGAGAAATAGAAAAGAGGGGTATGTCCTAGGAGATCTGAGTTAAGTTTAGTAGTTCTAAAAGGGCAGGAGCTAGGTCTGACTCCAAACCTGTTACAAGTGACGTTCCCCAGGGCTCAGTCCTAGGACCCCTCCTGTTCAGCATATACTTCTCAGAGGTACAGGCAAGCACAGGAGGACTATGGCTCACCGAGTTCACAGATGACTGCAAACTAGGTGCTATAATTGACTCTCCGGCTGACACAGACATCCTCCAAAAGGGTATCACTGAGACAGATACCTGGTGTCAAAACCATGGTCTCAAGCTAAATGCCAAAAAGTGCATAGTCATCCCCTTTGGAAAAAACAAATACCCACAAACTACCACATAGGTGGTAGCCCCCTAAATACGGAAGACATAATAAGGGATCTGGGGACGCAAGTAGATAGTAACCTATCCTTTGATAATCACATTGCCAAAGTGGTTAAAAAATCCTTTTATGTGGCCCACTTAATCACAAAAGGGTTTGCATCCAGATCGAAAGAGGTCATTGGGCCCATCTACACATCACTTATCAGACCCACCATAGAGTACAATGCCCCATTTGGGATGTACCTTACAAGACACCTGCAACAACTAGAAAGACCACAGAAGTCCCTCACCAAGAGGATCACTGGCCTCAAGCAGATGCCCTATGCAGCTCGACTGAAGAAACTCCAGCTGTACTCGGTTGCATACCGCCTACTCAGAGTTGATCTCTGCCTGACATACAAGGCCATGTCCAACCCAGAATTGATGGACATGCTCCACCTAAAGAAAACCATATCCCCTCAAGCCACATGCTCCAGGGATCTAAACCTCACCACAACAATAAATAGGACGTGCTGGAGGGATAGATTCCTGTCCCAGAGACTTCCCATGCTCTGGAACAAGATTCCAATCTACATCAGGCAGAGCTCCTCGCTAACCCTCTTCAAGAGAAACCTTGACAAGTGGATGGGAAACAGAAAGTTTACCCCAGGGATCACTTGAATGGCTCTGCTGGACAGAGGCACAGGGAACTAATCTAAGGGGGTGGCAAAAGCCAACACATTCCGGCTAGGCTTATAAATGCCTTCGGGCAGATAGCCTAGTACCTACCTATGAACCAATGAACCTATGAACTTGTTAGTAGTTTGTATATTATAAGCTGAAAGATTTCAGGGGTGAGCAAGGAAAAGCTTAGAGGGACGCTAGAGGGGTGGGTACAGAATGTGGTGTAGTAGGACCAGTGCACTGAAGAAATTCTCAACTGATGTCCTTAATGTCAAACTTATTTAAGCAGGAATCCAAATTTAGGACAAAATATGCTGCCTTGCTCAGCTCATTCCATGTTATATCCACAATTCCTTAAACTTTAACTTTGGGAGTACCTCATGCTGTTTACATGCTATGACTAATCCTTTTCAATACTTTTTTTCTTTTTGTTTTCCTTTATTTCTTTGTTGTATCCTTTCTTTCCCCTAATATCTTACATGGCAGATACCTGCATGCTGCCTGATTGCAAAGTAGGAGTGGTGCTGCACAGTTTCTGCTATGATTACTATACAGTTGTAGCACTTCTGTGCTAATACTCTTGTGGCAACAGCATATTACTTTTGTTGCCATATATCTGTTGTGGTAATAGCACAACATATCACATCTAATACTGTGATAAATACACTATACTACCATCACTGCACTGTTGTTGTGGCTACTGTACAGAAGTACTGTGACAATACTACTGCTATTGCTGCTTGAGCAACTTCACATTTCTACTGATGTAGTACAACTGCTGACAGTACAATCATACTGATAATACTGCTACAATACTGCTGTTCTGGGGATTGCATAGTACTACTGTTACAATATTCCTGCTACTGTCATGACTGCACAGCAAAGCTGCTAAAGTAGTTTTACTATGTTGGTGCCTGCTACTGCACTGTTCCTGTGGTCACTACACAGTAATATTTATATAATATTTTTTTAAGCTTGCAAAATGCACACTAATGCCTCAACATGACCACTGCTGCTTTGGTAACTGTATACTACTAATGTTTCTATATTTGTGGTACAATGTTTCCACAGTATAGTTCTACTGGGATGTTGCACCTTTGTTGCAATGACTGTACAACATTATTACTACAGTTGTACTGCTTCTTTTATGACTGTAGAATATTATTACTACTACTACTACTACTGCAATACTACTGTTGCTGTAGCAGCTGAAAAATACTATGACGTATTATAGTTGATTTGGTGGCTGCATATTATTACTTCTGCTGTACTATTACTCTGGTGATGGCACAGTACTATTGTTACTGTTCTCTTTGAGGGTATTTGGTCTGAATTATGCCTGACTGAGATTACTATACCATAACCACATACTCTAAATGCACAGAGGTATGAACTCTTACATGCTGACCAAGGTCATGCTAACAGTCAAATCACACACTAACACACTGCCTCCTGACGTAGCTGTATGGCAGAGTGCATTCAAACAATAATACAGGAGCATTATATGGAAAAAATATGACTAAACTGATACCTGACATACTGGCTCAGAGAATAGGTTATTATAATGTCACAAACATGATTTTTAAATTCCAATTAAACAGGCATATATTTGTATTATATTGTAAAAAAGGAAACTGGCTCAGTCGGCTGATGAAGCGGTCAGAAGAGTATCTAGGAGTGCAGCATTAAGAGAGGCATGGTAGTAGGGTCATTACTAACACAAGGGTATAAACAGGGACAGGAACAGCAGAAATCCACTGCAGGGACTGTTTAGACAGAAGAGAGGTAAGTTAAAGAAATCTATACAGTGATTGCAGCAAGGAAATATGCTGGTAGGTTCAAAAGTGAACAATTAATATAGAGACATATAACAAGAATTAAGACCAACTTTATTTTAGCTGCACAAGGAAGTAGAAAATACTGGGGCAATCAGTGTGAGCAGATGTCCAAGGGCCAAGTGTGCCTTGGATTGAGAATGATTCAAGTATTTATCTATATAGCTCTACACCTTCTGAAGTCACTTAAATCTGTCTTGAGTTTTTGACCTCTTAGGAGAGCTTGTTCCAAATGGAAATTCCAAAGGAGGAGCAGACATTATATTCAAGGTTAAGGAGACCTTACAGTCTTCTTAATTTAATTTCTACAACACGTTTAAATCTTATAGCACAAGGATGCTCTCAGCTCAGTTCAAGGAATTAACAGCAGATCGTGTTAAAGGTCTGTACACTTAAAATATCCCATCAGCCCTCTCTCATATGGACAGTAGCTCTGTTTCCTCTCTCCAAAAACTCCATTTGGGCTTAGAACAGAATGAACCTTCCATACTGGTTCAGTAAGACCTGAAGAGTTCTCTTGCATTTAGAAGATGCTGAAGAAGGCTAACTGGGCAACTGGCAGTTCTTTAACAAGTGCTTCTTTTGCTTTAACTGAAAGAAACTTACAGATCTTGTACCAGAGGCACAGACTTCTATTCATTTTTTCTGCAACATACAGAGATGCCGACTAAATAACAGAGATGATTCAAAACTTAGTTGTTAACTGTCTCCAGCATGTTCCAATTCTAATAGCAGATACTCCAGTCAGTCGCAAACAGGATTAATTTGTCTAGCAAACTAACCAGTATCACATAGTCATGTTAAGATTAACAAGGAGTCTTGGGAAAAATGAAATAGCTACATATCTTTGTTAAAATATCTCTGGCATACTATGTATGGCTCCATGAGATAGAGGTGTATGCATTTCCAGATCATCTACATAAAGAATTTGCAGTTCAGGGAAGCTTGATGGCAGCTGACTGATGAAGAGGAGAAAAGAGTTTTAGTGAAACAGGCACTGAAGAGAAGGATGGGAATCAGCAGCCATTGCCAGTTCATCCATCCTGGGAGAAAACAAGTGACTCTGGCCCACCAGTTAGGAGACACCTAATGGGAACACTGAGTGTTGCACCCATGGTGCATTAGCCTACACAGCACAAACTGCCAAGCAAACCTCGGCAGTAAGCAACCTGGGAAATAGTGTGTGTGTGTGTGTGTGTGTGTGTGTGTGTGTGTGTGTGTGTGTGTGTGTGTGTGTGTGTGTGTGTGTGTGTGTGTGTGTGTGTGCATGTGTGCACATGTATGTGTGCATGTGTGTGTGTTTGTGTATCTGCATGTGTGTGTCTGTCCGCGTGCATGCATGTGTGTGTGTGTGCGTCTGTCCATATGTGTGTGTTTGTGTGTGCGTGCGTGCGCGTGTGTGTGTGTATGCACATGTGGAGGCATGCTCAGCTTCTTAACGTCTGTCCACATTGTGAAGCTCATGGGAGCCATTGAGAGAGCTCGTGGGGTAACATACTCCATAGTTCTGGTAACCGGCCTGCTCCCCACCACCTGATTCTCACCACTGGAGGAATGATTAGATTAATTGGGCTTACTAGACAGGCATGAATGGGCATAGTGCTTCTGTCATGCCAGGGATGTCTGACTCCTACCTCCATGGAATAAATAATACAACTAGATGCTGTCAGTAAAGTCATTGGTAGGGTCCTGCAGAAAAGAGTGTGGGGGTGAAAAGAAAAAGTGGTCATAGAACAATTGTACAAACACTAAAACAGAATTCACTTCAGTGGGGGTAGGTGCATTCCTAAAAGATAAGTGGCTGATTTTTCGCCTGAAGATACAGTTCTTCAAAATAGCTCCTGAACCATTCAGAAGGGCCAAAGAGGCCTTCATTTTTACTTAGTTTCTGCATCTGCAGCTTTTGATGTTTGGAATCAAAAATCTTGTTAAGATCAATTAAGATGGCATTAAATCACATGCCTTCTTCCTTTCATAAAATTGTATGCAGGAAGCTGAAGAGAGTCTTATCCCTTCATCTCATGAATTCAGTACTGACTCTGATAGTGCACTATGGATGTGCACATAAAGCAAGGAGAGCAAACTTTACAATGTAACAGAAAAGCAGCAGTTACAGGCTCACTCTGCTACATTGTATCATTACTCTTTAGAAAAGACATGTCAGGTGATCACATTTCTAAACAGAAGATGTTGGTATTAATGAGTACTATCCACTGAAGACATTTCTAGGTACAGAAGGCAGATAGCATTGCAGCTGTACATTACATCATCATTTTTTCAACCACCAGTTGATTTAGAATGTGCTTTGCTTTTTTTTTTACTTTTTACTTGGAGTTCATACATTTATACAGGCATTAGCATAAGCCATACCTTTCTGTAATTTCTGCAGTGGCTATTACTGCCTTATGTTCACACCTCTACCTTCAGTAAAATACAGGCACTTGTCAAATGAACACTTGCAAAGAGTACTTCCTAAGGCCAAAGCAAGGCTGGGTTAAACAACTTGCAGTGCTTGCAACAAGACCTTCAAACATACAGAATATCAGTTGGATATTGGTCTGATTTCATTTTTCTGTGGTGTATTCCCAAATTTATGCAAAACTTTTCAAACTGAAAACTATTGAATGGTGGACCATTTTTTGATCCAATGACTTTTGGTATCTTAAAAGCTGAGAACTATGTCAAGTACAGAGGATGGTTTGCATCACCACAAACCTTGTCTTACTAGCAGTCAAGACTAATAGATATTCATTATCATTAACTGCAGCATAGAAATCTATGCTAATATTTGATTAACTAACTTCAGCAGCTCTGACATCCTATCAGTAGCATTCATATTTCTGGCAACGCATCACACAGTCCATTCCTGGCAACCATATTTATTTTGTCGGTATCTCTTTGGTTTTTAGAATCCCCAGGTATGGCTCATTAATCATTTCAGTAGTCCTCCTTTGTATGGTGTTAGGGATAATTAACATGTTGTCTTTTAACAGAAACATTCCTGTCACTGGTAATGAAATATCATCTTGAAAAAAGTTTGAAATTCTTTATCATATCCACATCCAGGTTACCGATTTATTTCCTGTGTCATCTGTTCAGTATAAAATTATATTATTTTCTATAAAACTGGATCTTTTCTTGCTTCATTCAGTTTCTTCTAGTTCCGTGCTATTGGGACTACACATTCTGCTATTGTTTTGATTTAATTCTCTGCTATCCTTACTTACCAATTCTCTACACATTGTTGCAAATGTTGTTGCACGGTTTGCTATATTACTTCCTCCCCTTTTCTAATGAAAAGTAAAGGGGTACTGGCCAGCACCTACAGCCACTGTATTCTGGATTTGAGAACAGACCATGGAAGGGCCAGCCAAATGGCTTTGACTGAGCATCCATGGAATTCTCTCCCATTTTAAGGTGAAGGTGGCTGGGTATGACCTCATCTAGAAGGTTTCTACTGAGTTCAGACAAGGTAGCCCCAACAAACAGAGGGCAAGGTATGCCTAGTGATTATAATGCTCTGTGAGAGATTATAAAGTACAAGGATATGCAAGTGCTCTCCAGCACCAAACAAACTTTTCAGTGGGCCCCAGCAACACTCCAGGTTGTGTTTAAACAGTGTCAAGCAGGCCCTTGCTGAGCCCCCTTTAAGTGTTCAATCTAAGCCTTACCACAGGCTATGTTCTTAATCAATGGTGCACTGCTGTAGAGATGATGTCCCTTTATAACGGCAACCTCCACCACTGACCAAAGCAAATACAGACCCATGAGCCTTAATAATCTTGTCTACAAAGCCATGGAATGCATCACCAATGACCTTAAAAAACAGGACATTATGAATTTAATCAGGCATGACCTACCACAATTTGAATTTGTTAAGGCCAGGTCATGCCTACTCAGTCTTGTGAAATTCTTTGAAAGGTCACCCAGGCCGTGATACTGAGCATAGTGTTTAGCAGCCTACCTGGATCTAGAAAAAGCATTTCATACTATAGCACATGATGGGACCGTAAACAAGCTAACATCTTTAAAATTAGGTCCCTTTGTGGGTAAGATGGATTGCAAACTGGCTGAAGGACAGAACGCATGTTAAGGTCAGTGATGCCATCAGTTAAGAAAAAGGTGGCTAGTAATATTCCCAAAGGGTCCATATTGGAGACCCTCTGTTTTGGCATTTATTTCTTTGATCTCAACACTGTAACAACAATCTCTTGCTTACTAAGTTCACTGATGATTGCAAGTTGTCTGTAGTTAGTGAATCAGCAAATTATGCAAATGTCCTGCAAGTGCAAGTATAATGAATACATGATGCAGTAAGACATGACTCCGACTAAATGCTAAGAAATGCAGTATCCTCTCCTTTGGTAAACAAATGACTACCATCTTTTGCATTAATGACATCCTACTCTCCAATGAGTCTGTCATCAGAGACCTGGGTAGCGTGATAGATAGATCCTTCTTTGATCACCATGTAGTGATTCTGTATATCACAATCTACCACCAAGAGCATCTCTTCCAAAATCAGAGACGTTGTTTCCCCTGCTGTTTACCCTGGTTAGACTCGTTGTGGAATATAATACACCATTTGGCATATATCTCACCAGACACATTAAAAACTCAAAAGACTGCAGATGTTCCTAACAAAAAAGAATCTTCCATCTCAAAAATCTTAGCTATCACCAAAAGTTGGAGTCAGTCTCTCTGTATTCAGGTCATACAGACTCTTGAGGGGAGACCTATGCTTCACTTTCCATGCCTTCAGAGATCCCATTATCTTAAACCTCCTTTTTCTCAATGTGACAAACAGCACAAATAACACTAGAACAAGGGGAAGTAAATAAAACTATATGGAGAGAGAGGTTCATCATCCAGTGTCTCCTTTGCTCTAGAATAGACTTCCTCTGCATGTCAAGCAGTCTGATTCTCAAATATAGTTTATACAATTAAATGGGTATCCTGAAATACTCTCCAAGATAAACAGGTCTTGCCCTCTCTGAAAAGTTTGTTAGAACTTGAGGGTAGTTATGGGCAAGGCAGACATGGCCTCTGGTGTAATAGGTTTGTATTTTGTATAACCCTTACACCTCCTAATATGTGATATACATATTTTATATATGTGTGTATATATATATATATATATATATATATATATATATATATATATATATATATATATGTGTGTGTGTCTGTGTGTCTGTGTGTGTATGTGTGTGTCTGTGTGTATGTGTGTGTCTCTGTGTGTGTGTGTGTCTGTGTGTCTGTGTGTGTGTGTGTGTGTGTGTGTGTGTGTGTGTGTGTGTGTGTGTCTGTGTGTGTGTGTGTGTGTGTGTGTGTGTGTGTGTGTGTGTGTGTGTGTGTGTGTGTGTGTGTGTGTGTGTGTGTGTGTGTGTGTGTGTGTGTGTGTGTGTCTGTATGATGTGTATGGTTGAAGGGCACTAGATCAACTGTGCATCTACACTGACACACAGAATCCCAACGTGAAAATGTTGAAGCTACAAATACTGACACATTCTACACATGATCAAAGGATTACCCTGGAATGGAGCAAAATCTAAAATACACCCCCCCCAACACACACACACCCCATGCTAATTATATATACTAAAACAGAGCGCACAATCTCCAGCCAAAGGTAACACCAAACAGTGAGTCACCACTGGTGTACAAACACAAACTTGGTGGTACAACATGTGGGTGGGCATCAGCAAGGTACAAATGGCACACTGCACTGCTTTGTCTTGTAATTCCTACTATCCTAACACCCCAAACTAATCCAGCAGTAATTCTATACAGTTTGTTATACTTTTCTGTCAAATATGATTAGCTAAAAGTTGTAGGTATTATGTAATAAGATAAAATAAAATGTGTTTGATCAAATGTATCACATATATATGTATACACTCACATACATACAGAGGTAGAGATTAGATAACTTCACAACTTCGCATGACAACAATGTAGAAAACAGCAAAACTCTGTAAAGGTGAGAAAATGCTCACACAACTGCAATTTCACATATATGTTAGGACAATACCTCTCAACTGTCCAGATTTTTTCACATATATGTTAGGACAATACCTCTCAACTGTCCAGATTTTTTCACATATATGTTAGGACAATACCTCTCAACTGTTCAGATTTTTTCACATATATGTTAGGAAATACCTCTCAACTGTCCAGCTTTTTGCAGAATGTCCAGACGTATGCCTCATTTTTATTCTGTTCCTCATAAATTTTTGTTTATCTGACAAATGACTGGCAAATCATTGAAGATGGAAGTCAGAAAAAGGCAGGCAGTTGAGCTTCAGACTTCACACCCTTCAGAAAATCCATACTAATAGAAAACCTGCCATTCTATCAATTTTCTAAGTTTATAAGGGCAACATTTTTAAATTCTCTATTTTGGGGCCTTTGTCCCCCCAATATTTATGGCTTTGTCCAGATTTTTTGCTCTAAGAGACTGAGAGGTGTGGTTGGGACCAGTAAAAGTGGGAAGTTGGGAGAGGGGATGCTGGAAATGAGGCAATTGAATTCAATGAAATAAGATTCATTGAAAGGTGTCTCTCTCCCTTTGTTTCCATACAATGCTTCTCTTGACATCTTATATTTCTTGTTGTCTTACATACTCAGGGCAGTGTCCTTTCCAAGAGTAAATTGCCTTGAAATAGTGCTGTGAGTTTCAGGTCTTGATCTGAAAAATGCTATTGTGTGTTACCTTTCCTAAAGTACACCTTGCAAAATCTATGTTTTTATTTCTTGATTTATATCTGTAAAGTAGGCTTCTTAATCTTGTGAAGTATGGATCTATATCATTCTGTTTTTTTAACTCATTAATTTCACACTGTACATTTCTATTTGACTCAAATATTTCTTTAACTTCTTCTTACTGCTAAAGTTCCAAAAATTGTGCAAACGTTGTTGCTGGCCATGTGCAACAGCACTAATTTTAGTCTGTCATTTGCTGTTTTGTTTAGTGCAGTAACAAAGTTATGAAATGTGTTAACCTAGTTTTCCACTGTGGACCTAAATAGTCACTGTCCACATCTATGAATCAGACTGTGTCAGGTCTGATATCTGCAGATGTATTCTGTAATTTTTATTCACAGTGATGATCCTTTCTTATTTTGCATATGCACTTGTTTATTATAATTCTTTTTGGTTAATTTCCTTATATTCTGTTAATACTGAAAGTGTTCCTCACAGCAGATTAATACATCCAAAGTCTATTTTATAACTGTACACAATTACAAAATTTAAAATAGTAAATCCATGATTTAGCCAAGTTTGCCAAGTATAATGAATAGGCAGTACTGTGAAGTTTGAATCTCACCACTGCCATTCAAGCTATGTGATGATATGGACTTTAAATGTTTACTACTGGCACCTAATATATGATATGACCAATGATACTGATCACCACCACTGCAGTTTAGTTAATAAGCAAGGAGTGACTGGACTTAAGGACATACAGTAAGTGCACACGGTTTCTTTGAGTAATAGCTGACACCTGCACCATACAAATAAGCTTTGCATTTTACAACTACAGATTAGTGTGTGTGTGTGTGTGTGTGTGTGTGTGTGTGTGTGTGTGTGTGTGTGTGTGTGTGTGTGTGTGTGTGTCTTTCAGCTTTTCCTGGTTAGCGGTCGCCACAGCGGAACTCCGGTTGCTAATGATTGGCAGTTGATTTTTACGTACCGAGTTGCCAGCCCTGACGTACAACCTTCAACGAAGGTACGCCCATTCACACATGTCTCCACGCAGAAGACACTCTAACTGAGAATCGAACTGGACAGTGTCTTACTGTGAGGTGACAATGCTACCGCAACACCACCACCGCGGCGCTTCAGATCAGTAATAATCAATAATTCCCCATGATTTTGCCTTCCTCAGACTAAGCCCAATGCCTTCCACTGCAAACTTACTAATAGTAAGTAAATCATATCCAAAGTTATTTTGCATGCATGGACAAGCACACACACACACACACACACACACACACACACACACACACACACACACAGACACACACACACACACACACACACACACACACACACACACACACACACACACACACACACACACACACAAATTTTCTAAGGGATAAATGGTAACTCGCTGGTACAAACACCCTCTTCCCCAGTTTATGTCCTGCTGCCACAGCCGAACCACTTTGGCAGACTGCAGTTTACCTGAAAACAAGCCGGTCTTTGAACATCTAAATAACAATAGCTTGAGCGGTAATGTTTCATAGGCAGATGCCAATAGTTAGATGTACACCTGTTCAACATGCATGCCTTTAAACAATAAGCACCAACCAGAAGAATTTAAAATTCAATAATAAAAATACTTAAATGAAATAAAATATTACATTTGAAAAGTAAATTTACAAGCAGAAATGTTCTTGTCCAAAGAAGTTAAAATTAAGGTTTTAAACAGGCAGGTGACATGCAGCAAACACTATCACTTAAATTGGACTTCAACTATTTTAACTGAAAATTCACTGTTCACTGATTGCCTGTAGTTTTCAAGATCAAAATGAGATTTGCAGAGAGTCTTTATAGGCAATATAGTGTTGGGATACATCCTCCTGTGTATGCTCTAGCAGGAAAATCCAACAACTGATACTCTTGCAGCCAAAGCAATAACTGACTTGAATTAACAGTCACAGGCAGGATTTACTGTGGCTTCTGTTAGATTTTAGCAGATGCTTGTCTCCACAGTTACCTATTTCTTGGGGAATTTAAACAAGTGACTATTCAAACAAGATATCACTGTGTGACCTAATGCAACAGTATCCAAGGAACATTAGACATTAAGCACTGTAAAAAAAGCTTCATTTTAAACTAGGTTACATTCCCAAAGTATTAAATGTACCATTCATCACATTTTTAAATATTGCTTATTTACTAAACATGCAAGTGTAGTGGACCTTCCTTTACTGTTATCCTTTGAAGAATTGCTCACATTTGCCTTCATTTAATACAGCTTTAGCACAGCTTAGCTCACTTTTTCTGCATGCCCCTTCTGAAAAAAAGCCACATTTTCTAAGTTTGTTCGACTTTCCACACAACATTTTCTAGATTTTTTACTTTCTGTTTTCTTGCTGCTGTATGTTCATCTAATCTCTTCAGTTCTAGCTCTCAGATTGCACCTTGCACAGGCAGAGATGGGGGGAAGCAAATACAGGTAACACAGAAGCTAGATGATCATACCTCTCAACCTCTTAGTGCAAGAAATCTGGACAAAGTGTAAAATACTCGGGCAGGACAAAGGCCCAAAAATAGAGATAGATTTTAAATATGAAACTTAGAAAGTTGCTAGAATGGAAGGATTTGTATTAACACGCATTTTATGAAGGATATGAAATGTGAAAATCAAACGTGTCATTATTTAGTGACTTCAATCTTCAGTGATTTGTCAGGAAACTATAAATTTTATGAGAAACAGATCAAAAGTATAAGGCAAAAATCTGGACATTTTGTGAAAATCTCGATGGTTGACAGTTGAAAGGTAGATTCAGTATCACTTGGATACACCACATCTCAAGGTTTCACAAAAAAAATAAAAAAAAATAAAAAAAAAATAACTGCATTTCTTGACAGGAAATATTAGTATTAATGAACACTATGCTGTGAGGGCATTTATATGTACAGGAGATGGGAAAATATATCTGCACTTTACAACAGCATCTCTCAAACACAAAATTGATTAGAAAATACTTTAAACAACATATTCTGCACCAATACTAGGTTTGCATATATATTAAACAGAAGATAGTATGCATCATTGCTTTACAATCTCTCAAATTCACCATTTGCCAAATAAAACAAACAGAGACATGGTGGGGCAATTGTGGAGGCCATAAGGTGACAGTAGAAGTACCCCACTCGGGATGTTTGTAAAACAGATTGCATGCCAGAGGGACATCATAAATATACTGGCTGGTTCCATTGTCATCCCTCAGAACTATTGGATTTAATTAAAATGTTGCATCAAAGCCTGGCAATAATAAATGCTTTAATTTTCTTTTACAGCTAAATGTCTGACATGGTACAGTCACCCTCCCTGAAGTTGTATTATCTGCAGGGTAGGGCTGTTTAGTCAGAATTTTTTACAATTTTTTTTCTCATAATCTTGGTTAAAATTGGAAAAAAGGGGTAGTATGCCTGAAATGTTTTAGAAGGCAGAAGTATCAGTTTCTACACTGTAGGAATGTAGGAGAATCAGAACATATTTGCACTGCTCAGTGTTGGGAGATCAAAACCGATAAGATTAATGATGGCCATATAGCATTCATTACAGTTATTCACAGAGAGGAGAGATTATGGGTAAAAGTACTAGCAATTTTGTGTGCCACGTGGTTGACTATAGAATAATTCAGCTTAAAGTTTTCTTGAATAGTCCTAAAAATTCTAATAGATAATTTATTGTGAAATATGCTTGGAAATACCTCCTACAGAACTCATCATGAAATATTCCTACAAATTCTCATTTGAGAATTCACAATAGAATTTGTTTCCAAATTCCATTTAGATAATTCCCTTCTGTTGATGATAAATGGTGACTCTAGAAGAAGAAGAATTTAACTGAATGATAGGAGTATTATGAAATGGTTTTATGGATATTAATTTCTGGTAGTCATATAGGATGAGCCATTTCAAGGGTGGTACACAGATGATTGAAGAACTGACATTATCTACTTCATGCTGGGACAGATGAGTTAATGAGAGAAGGTTTGTGGAGCTAAATAAATGGAGAACTTCAATATAATTTGAAAGGAAATAAAGATCATGTTGGTTTCAGAGTACTGCTAGTTCCCTGGATCAATTAGGAGGAAGAAAAGCATCCATGAGTTTAACAAATGCTTGAAGAAATGTGTGTGGGAGAAAGGGATTATTAATTAATATGTAAATAGGTCAATGTTTTGGAGGAAAATTGTTATATGCATAGAGCAGGTGACATTAGCTATAAGAGGGATCAAGTCATTAAAACAAATGCATGAGGAAGTATCACTGGAACCTAGTTCCTCGGAACCGAAGTGGAAAAGATGGATGAGGCCAGATGATGTGTGTGGGGATAAACATACATGTACATGACACAATAACGCATGTGTCAGGTTACTTAAGAGGTAACTGAGTGATATGTTTTACAATGACATACATTTAGATAAAAGAAACAAAAGGTTTTCGATGGTAGTAGGTAGAGCTGATATAGAAATGTTTATGTACATTTAGCAACAGCAGACATTGAGTGTGACATACTTGTCACTGACTTTATTTTGTGTAGAATAGATAACATGAGTAAAGCATGGGCAACATTTCATTTCCATGAAGAAATTATCTCACTCTAATGGATACACGGTTGACAGTAGCAGTAAACTTTTTTATGTAACACAGAATATGCGATGGGCAATATAAAATGATAATGTTATTCAGAAAACACAGTATTATAATAGTAACGATGACAGAATGAAAGGTTTTTAAAGAGAGTAACAGAAAGAATGAATGCCTTCAGTTTCATTTATTTCAATGTAAACAAAGTATATTAAAATAAGATTGCCTTCAGTTCTGGTGATTTAAATGTGCTCAGTTCACATATGAGTGCACACATGCAAAATCAGTAAGAAGGAGGGATTAACAGATGCATTAAGGGAGGCTGACTCAGTACAACTGGTTATCTGCTAAATCAAAATAAAAGTGAATCAGTTTGATTATAGCTAACATTATAGACTAATGATTAATGAGCCTCCCCAAAACTAATGACTAAACATCCATCTGGTTCACAACTCTGAAAATCAAAATCAAGTAAGTCCTCATGGCATATTTAAAACAAGCACAAGCAGGGATAGACATCAAGTAGAGGTGTAAAAGAGTCCAATCAGCAAAACTCATCTGGAAAAAATGGAGGTCTGCTTCAGAAATCAAGAGAGGGAGGGAGAGGGAGACGTGAAAAAAAAAAGATTATTCTTCTTGGCTGTTGGGGAAGAGGATAGTGTTAAAGGACAGTACACTTTTCAATGACAGCCTAACCACAGGCTTTGTTCCTGTGGAATGGAGAACAGCTACAGTAATTCCCCTCCAGAAAGGTGGCCTAGCAACAGACCCAGGGAATTACAAACCCATGAGCCTGACAGGTCTCATCTGTAAGACCATGGAATATATCATTATGGACCTCATAAATAAAGACATAGGTGACCTCCAAACCCCTGATCCTACCCAATTCAGCTTCATGAGAGGCAGATCCTGCTTGTTAAATATGGTGGATTTCTTTGAAAGTGTGACCAAGGCCAGTGATCAGGGCAATACCTCGACTTGGCAAAGGCTTTCTACATAATCCCACATTCAGGCATTACCAATAAACTTAGCAAACTGAATGTAAAGCTCTTCATTGTAAGATGGGTTGCCAACTGTCTCACAAACCAGACAAACACTATCAAAGTGGGCAACTCCACATCATCCAGCAGACCTTTTACCAGCGGGGTGCCACAGGGGTCAGTGCTCGGCCCCCTACTGTTTGGTATATACTTCTCAGAAGTTCAGGTCAAAATTAAGGGTTGTCACTGACCAGTTTTGCAGATGACTGAAAACTAGGTGCAATCATTGAATCCCCAAATAATGTCAGTATACTCCAAGAGGGTCTCATGCAGACCAATGACTGGTGTATTAGTCACAGTCTCAAACTGAATGCAAAGAAATGCATTATCATTCCCTTCGGCACAAACAATGTCCCTTCACACTATCAAATCAACAACAATACCCTAAGTACCCATGAAGTGGTAAGGGACCTAGGGTCACAAGCTGACTGCAACCTTAAATTTAATCACCATGTGCCTAATGTAGTAAGGAAAGTTTTCGACGTAGCATACTTGATTAGTAAAGGCATCACCTCGAGAGCAAAAGAAGTTATAACCCCCCTACACTCTGCACTTTTCCAGCCCATAATTGAGTATAATGCCCCATTCAGCATGTTTTGTACTAAGCACATGCAGCAATTAGGGAGACCACAGAGGTTTCTAACAAAGATCAAGGGACTCCAGCATGTGCCTTACACAGACTGACTAAAGTCCCTGTCTCTATACTCTATATCATACAGACTTCTTAGAGGAGACTTATGCCTGGCTTACAGAGCAATCCAAGACCCAAACCTAATGAACTTGCTGTGTATCTGTAAATCAAATGGGACTAAGGCTACCTGTTCCAGGGACCTAAATATGGCCTGCAGCTTAAATAGGACATGCTGGGGGGACAGATTTATTTCCCATTGACTGCTGCGTCTTTGGAACAGGCTACCAATTCATGTGAAACAGAGCACCTCTATGGCACTGTTCAAGAGGAACCCAGATGAGTGGATGGGGTACTGCAAATTCTTACTGGGAATAGAGCCCACAACCCTCCTGGATGTGGGCAGTCATCACTAAATGCAGTTGTGGGTATTGAATAACATTTCTATAGTACTACATTAGGATGAATCGACTAGGCTTAAAATAACCTCTGGGTCAATAGCCTAGTAATTTGCTATGATCCTATGAAAAGAGAAAATCATTCAACATGATTTTAAAATGAAAAGGATGAAAGTGCAAAACAAAAGCAAAAAAATAAAGCAAACATGAAAAATCAGAAAGAGAGACTTACTGTGTTACTAATCTATGTTTTATATGATTGACCTGTGTTAGACTTCTTAATATATAGGTTCAAAGGTAGGTACTAGGCTATCGGCTCTAGGGCCTATATAAGCCTAGCCATAAAGATTTCCTGGCTTTCACCACCCAGAAAAATATTTTCCTGTGCCCTTGTCGAGCAGAGCCACAGAAGTGATCCTCGGAGGTGAATTTCCTGTTTCCCTTCCAATTGTCAAGATTTTTCTTAAAGAAGGCTATTGAGGTGATCTGCTTGACATGAATGGCCAGACTGTTCCAGAGTTTGGGAAGTCTCTGGGACAGGAACCTATCCCTCCAGCATGTTTTGTTTATTGTGGTGACAAAGTTTAGGTCCCTGGAGCATGTGGTTGGAGGGATTGGGATTTCTTTAAGTGTAGCATGTCCAACAGCTCTGGGTTTGACATGGCCTTGTATGTTAGGCAGAGGTTGCGAGTAGCCGATATGCAACGGAGTAGAGCTGGAGTTTTTTGAGACCGTCTGCATAGGTCAGCTGTTTGAAGCCGGTGATCCTCTTTGTGAGGTATCTCTGTGGTCTTTCCAGTTGTTGTAAATGTCTTGTACATACCAAATGGGGCATTGTACTCTACAATAGGTCTAATGAAGGATGAGTAGAGAGGAACAATGATCTCCATTTTTCTGGATGAGAAACATTTTGTGATGAGGTGTGCCACATAGAAGGATTTCCTGACTACTGTGGTGATGTGGTTATCAAAGGAGAGACTACTGTCCACCTGTGTCCCTAGGTCTCTTATCACACTTTCAGTGTTAAGTGAACTACCATCTATGTGGTAGTTCATGGACACAGGGTTTTTCCCAAAGGGGATGACTCTGCATCTTTTGGCATTGAACTTGAAGCCATGGCTTTAACACCAGGCATCTGTCTCACTGAAGCCCTTTTGTAGAATGTCCACATCATTTGAAGATTCAATAATGGCTCCCAGTTTGCAGTTGTCTGCAATTAGCCATAGACCCTTAGTGTTGGCCTGAACTTCAGAGAAGTATATGTCAAACAAGATGGGGACCCAGGACTGAACCCTGTGGTACTGCACTTTTCACTGGTCTGGAGTCAGATTTGGAGTTAGCTACTTTCATGGTGTGGGTTATGTCAGTGAGCCAGTTGGCAACCCATCACGTGACATAGGGATTTATGCCCAGTTTAGTGAGTTTATCTATGATTCCAGAGAGGGGGATGGTGTCAAAGACCTTGGCAAGGTCTAAATAGGCTGTATGAACCACCTTGCCCTCATCCACGGCTCTGGTGACTGCTTCAAAGAAGTCAATCAGGTTATAGCAGACAGCCTGAAGAGTCAGTTGATACTAGACATCTAGAACCCAGACCTGAAGAGTGAGCCTGCTGTGTCCCCCCTTGCTTGTTGTCATACCACATCGCTGTGGTATTGTCTGTAAAAACTATGAAGGGCCTGGAAAGAAAGAGGGTATGAAAGGCCTGAAGACGTAGAAGGAGAGTTCTCATCTCTATTATATTGCTATAGTCTGACCTCTGATGAAGAGGTCAGTGACCCTGCACCTTGAGTCAACTGAATGAAGCTCGGACCCCTGTCTGAGGCATCTGAAAAAGAGTTCTTGAGAGAGAGCTAGAGGTTGGAAAGAAAGCCCTGGGTGGACAGAAAGCTGATGAATCCACCACTGAAGCTTGAGATTGAGACAGGGAAGGAAGAATGGGAACTAGGAAATTCAGGGGATGGTAGTGTTGAAGTCTCACTGACTTTAGGTACCACTGGATTTTTCTCATATGGAGTCTGGCCAGAGGCATCAGAGGAATGGTGGAAGCCATAAACCTGAGGACTATGAGAAAATCTATGGCTGTGACTGAAGCCAGAGGAAGAAGAGACTGGGAAAAAGCAATCAGAGAGAGAGAGAGAGAGAGAGAAAGCTCTGGGGGAAGGCAGGGATGCCAGCATGCGAATGGTCTAGAAGCTGCAATTGAGAAAAACATGATTGTGAGAAGGAACCAGGACTGATTTTTGAAAGCTTATGGTAAATCCCAGGCTGTGCAGCAGGGAAACTGTAAATTGGAGTTCCTGAAGCAGAACTTTAGCGGATGAAGCCTGAATCAGCAGGTTGTCCAAATAAGGAACGATCTGAACACCTCTCAACCTGCAAAAGGCAATGACAAAAGAGAAGCATTTGTTGAATACCCTTGGGGCAGTATAGAGGCCAAAGGACAAAGAAGGGAACTGAAAATGCAAGGAAGAAAGAGAAATGCAAACATTTCCTTAAAAGTGGATGAATTGGGGTGTGAATTTAGGCATCCTTGGCATTCAAAGATACCAGAGATGCTTGGGGAAGAAGGGGAACAAAGACTGAGGGGGACAATATCCAAAAAGAGGGAACCTGCAGAAAGGTGTTGTGCAGAGAAATATCCAGAATTGGTCACCAGGTGCCTCCTCCCCTTCCTGGGACCAGAAACATTCTGAAATAAAAGCTTTTCCCTTTCTGGGCAGGGGGTGCAGCTTGAAAGGTGTCCTGGACCATAAGAACACAAAGCACCTCTAGAAAGAAAGGAAGCTGTTCCTGAGGAGGTTGAGGTTTGCCCAGAAAGGGAGGAAGAGATTTCTACACCATGAAATACCCCTGGTGGATGATGAACAGAACCCAAGAGTCCTGTGTGACCATTAACCAATTTGGAAGAGACAGGGAAAGATGAAATGACAAGGGAACCTGTCCAAGGGAAAAGGGAAGCAAAATGTCAGATGGAACTTGGCTTGTCCTGTAAAAGAGGTTTCTGTGAAATAGGGGTTTAAGTGGACATAGCTAGATGTACTTGTGTAGGAGTATTTTTACATTTGGGTGGAGGGTGAGACTATCTGAACAAAAGCAGATTTGGAAGGATAATTCCTCTGAAACCTAGAGATAGGAGAAATGAAAATATATTACATCTCCTGTAAGGCCTTGCACTTATCCTGGAGGGATTTAAAAAGTTCAGCAGCAGCAGAGCCAAAGAGATTTTTATTATTAAGAAGAGCATTTAATAATTTGGCCTTAATGTCATCAGACAAAGCCTGAAGACGAAGCCAACAGTAATGCCACAGAATGGAAGAAAATTCAGCAGCCCTGGAAGCATCAGCTACATTGTAACAACACTTAATGAAGTGGCAAGCCACTTGAGAAGTAGAACCCAACAAGGAAATGGCTGAAATCTTCCCTTCAGAATCAGGAAGGTCAGAAACTACCAGATAAACCTGAGAAAGAATGGCTAAACCATACCTGGTCATATGAGCCTGGTAATTGATAGTTCTAAAAGCCAGGGTGGCAGCAGTATAAACCTTTTTGCCCAGTCATTCCAGAGTCCTACTATCCTTGTCTAAAGGAAAAAGCTTAGAAGGCAACAGATTAGAGGGTTTGTCAGAAGAGACAGATACCACAGAAGGATCAGCAGGAGGACATTTATAGAGGAATTTTTAATCATCAGGCACCTTGTAAAATCTTTCAGATTTCTTGGAAGCTGGAGGCTGAGAATCAGGGGCTACTGAAGCTGCTGAAAAGGCATTCAGGATGGCAGCCAAAACTTGAGGAACAGTAGAGGGTTTGAGAGACTCCATTTGGAGGAGTTCATAATATCACTTTTAAATATTAGAAACCTGAGAACAATCCCACTGAAAAAATTCCATCAAACATGAAATAGTGTCCTCAAAGGAGAGCTCTTCTAAAGGAGAATCTAGAATAACAGAATTCTCTTCCTCAGATCCAGAGTCCAAAGGAGAAGGGGTATGAAAAGAGCATGCCAAGGACTCTTGCCCAGAATCCAGAACCTCATCAGAAGACTCTTGCTCCCTAGGTCTCTTAAACCTCCAGGACCAGGGAGGGGCAGGCACAGAGACTCCTTGAGGAGGATTTTAAGCCATTAAGGCACCAAACAACCCCTTAGTAAAATCCTGCCATTCACACTGGTGATTTTTAACAGCAGGGGAAATATTCTTGTTTTTTAATTTCTTCTTTTGTGGGACATCCACATGAAAAACCTTAGGAGGGTCTAACCCTTGCCAAAACTCTACCACTGTAGTAGGAATCTTCCCCTGAAATCCTGAACTATAATCTGCAGAACCCCTCTTGGTGCCTCAGATATAATCAGCCAGTGTTCTCCTTCAACATCTTGAGCAGACATTTTAAAAGCCTCTGAGGACATGCGAGAAATCAGATCCATACTGACCTCTGATGGGGACAAGGCAGAGGAATACAAAGCAACAAATGGATGATCCTCCGGGCTTTTACTAGCCTTGAGAGAGATGTCTGGGGGAAGATGGACAGCAGCCAAATCAGAACTGACCTTTATTGCCTGTTTCATGGCTGGTGGCTGACGTTCAGGCCTGGAAGACTCCACCATACCACCTTGTGCCAACAACTTTAGATGTAGATCTTTGTAAATAGACAAGGAGGTCAGATGACTACATAGGGTCTTAGGGACAAATGCTTGGCAAATGGGACACTTTGTATGGTCATCAGAAGAACCCCCATTTTCCCTTTCTGAATGACATATAAACCAACAACACTAAAATAAAAGAGAAGATAAGGACCCCAGTAGGGCATATCTCTAAATGACTTGGTCACCAGCACAGAAGAAGAGCACTGAGACTGATGTGCAATGATGGCATTCAGAATGGTGGCAAAGAAGGTCTAAGGTGTGTGCATTCATACATCACCTTTATGCCCTACACCTTACATGGGCTGCATACATGTGACATACAACACCTGTAAACTCTAAAGGGTTTGGTATACTGGCCAGACATTGGGCAATCCTTGGCAGGAGATCCCTTATCTAAGGAATACTGCAACAGTGATATGGAAGGACATCTTATTTATCACTAGTGATGTTAGCTGGGGGGTAGCAGCTCCCTAAATATTTCATTTTTGCCATTGTTTGAAATTATTTTGTTAAATGGGGCACAGCACTGATCCACACAGAACATATTCAGACAGACTGAGAGCTCTGCCTGATTAAATAACATGTTTAGAGTCACACAGTAAGCAGACAGAGGATGAGGGAATCGATCCTGGAATATAAGACAATGCGTATTAAGAGCTCATAGCCTTAAACCTCTGTATAGACAGTCAAACAGCTGTCAGCTAAGACATTTACCCAGTGCATCATGTGGTACAACTTTTAATGCTATAAATTCTAGAAAAGTTTTAATCCCTATAATATATAGTACCCATCTTGAAGAGCAATATTTAAAATAGGGTTTCAGCAGACTGATACGGGATCAATATATTGGATATAATATGTATGAATTAAGAGGAAATGGAATCAAGGTCTAAACTGTGTTCTGCACTACTAGCTAGTGATCACATGATCAATAATATCACTATGCAGTCTTGTAAATATCAGGAAAAATATAAAAGTAATGGTTTACTGCCAACAAAATGCACAGACCATAAAGAAGCCCCAAAGAATTTAAAAACTGGAACGAGATACCTTAATTCTAAAGTAAAGAAGGGGATGATGCTCAGAAATCTTATAAAGCATTGTTCCTATAAGAAAGTCAGAAGAGTGACTGGTTTAAGATGAAAGAGCAGAGTTGCTACTCTTTCACAAAATAAATTGTTTAATGGAATTACTTGGCCAAGGTCACAGAATAAATGATTGATTATGACTGTAGTTTTTGAACAGAAACTGACCTTATCTGTATTTTCAAAATCTGCAGGCAGAATTCATCATACTTTTGTATACACAGGCTACAATATTTTAAAATTGCCTTTTCAATTCAGTAAGATATTTGATGAAGTATCATAAGTTTAAACTCTTATGAAGCATCTAAGACTTCCTAAATCTAAACTTTCTTCTACAGGGCAGCACCTAAGGGAAACTGGTAACCTTCTACAGTTATGAATCTAGACAGTCCTGTGCATAAAATATTTAATTCCCTTGGATCTTTTTTTCATTAAAATGTCTCTAGAATAAATGGAGTTTTTCTATCTGTTTCAAGAATGTGTTAAAAGAACTTTTAGCAATACCTTTTTTATAAACTACAAAAGGTGACTTTATTTTATTAGTACAATTTCTGCATTGTGCATTATTGGCACTTTAGATTAACAAATGCATTGCAGTGCAATTGTTATTAGGTTTTATTTGTACTATAAGAAATCTTAAGTGGTAAGGAATGCCATTTCACTAGCACAGTCCCTATCTGTCAATGTAATTAAAATGTCAGCATGCATTTTAATTTACTTAACTTATCTTGTCTGATTTAATTTTGTTACTATTATTGCTTTGAATAGTATAAATGAATAATTTCAAGGTACTGCTCACCACAAGAGCTAATTGCTCTTCTGGTATGGGGGAGTATTTGAAGGGATCTTCTTGTGTTCTAGTAATATTAAAATCACAATTACCCTGGCAGATGCAAGAACAGATCATCCGACAGCCTTTGCAGTGTGAAAGTACAAGGATTCTGTAATGGTTCAAGCATGTAAAGGTTTATAGTACAAAATTATTTTAACTGAAACTTCACAAAACAGCCCACCTTCAACAAAGGCCAGGTGTTGGGCACCTCTCTTTCTGTCTTGATGGTGCCCTCAACTATTTCAATGCAACTCTATTAGGTATAATCAGTTTATGGGTACATTTAGAAGTTCATTGGTAATGTAATCATTCCATCTGTGAATGGTCACCAAATTAAAATTAAAACAAGTTATTCTTCTGAGAGATGCAAAACTGAAATAAAATTTTAAGTACAGACTCAAAGATCCCTAATTCTTTTTAGTGAAATGCAGAAAAAAGTAAACCCTATAACAGAAAAGAGCTAAACTTCCAGTCTACAAGGAAGAAACATCCCTCTAAAACTGTCCTGGAGTACTATTTATAAAGTTATTGTTCTCAATCTACATCCTTTCTGTAAACAAATAATCCTACAGAGATAATTGCAGAATTGCTAAAAGTGCGTTTTAAAGACACACTGTCTGCACATAACCTGATTTATTTAAAAATGATTCTATCCTTTTATAGGGATGAACTGCGTTATGATTTTAAATCACAAGTGACTAGCACATACTATGTAAAAAAATGAAAAATCAGATCATATGCCTCACTGCATGACAGACAAGCAACATGGAGTGGAAAATGC
Source organism: Protopterus annectens (assembly GCF_019279795.1). NCBI lineage: Eukaryota > Metazoa > Chordata > Ceratodontiformes > Protopteridae > Protopterus > Protopterus annectens. The sequence goes on from NC_056746.1 coordinate 563,553,283, forward strand.
AGTATCAACTCCTTCCACATTTGCTGCATGTGGGGAAGTTAATCAAGTTTCACTTTATGGTTTAATAAGGAAGTGCGATGTTTGTTTGTCTTTTCGGCTTTTTCCGGTTAGGGGTCGCCACAGCGGAACTCCGGTCTGCTAATGATTGGCAGTCGATTTTTATGGTACCGAGTTGTCAGCCTGATGCCCAACCTTCAGCAAAGGCACGCCCATTCACGTATGTCTTTCGGAGGCCACTCGACCACGGGGAGGACATGCAGACTCCACACAGAAGGCACTCCAGCTGAGAATCGAACAGGAGATCCTCTTGCTGTGAGGTAACAACGCTGTACCACCGCAGAATAAGGAAGTGCGATCTTCTGGCTATATGGATTTTGAACATTGTGCCTCGTTTTTTTCCAGATGACTTTTATTGCAAAATTGTAATAATAATCAAAAACATAACAAAATCAAACCACTCACAATGAATGTAAACTTAACTTATATATTCAAAATTGTGTTACTTCTTTTGAACATACTACATCTGACATTATGTTTGACTTGGATTTAACATCTTAGTAAATCAAATCATGTCTTTACTTTGGAAGTTATGGACTTATACAGAGATTCACAGCTTAGATCCATTCTGTCATACAATATTTGTATGTCTTATAAATGTGGAAGAAATATGAAAGACTGCGAAATGCACATTTCCTTTAAGGAAGTACAACTTCATTTTAATTTCCACCCTGGCACCTGAAAGGGTATTCCCTGTGGATGTTGCTGTACAATGTTTTTATGGATTCTGACAATATTAGCAAAGCTGATATCAAAGGAATACATCATTGCAAAGATGTCGATATGTCTATGCATTATGATTTTCATATATCTTGGCACACACTGATCAGACAAGCTGGAATTTTATCTCCAGGTTACAAGAATAGCTTGGAAATAGGAAGGTCAGTCAAGAAATGTTGGTAACATTGCAAATTTGTCAGTGTCATAATAGTGATTGTGAGTTATTGTTGGCTACTGACCAATGGGTAAGTTGAATGGTAATGTTAAAAATGTTTAAAAAAAAATCAGAAATGTGTTTAATTATAAAGAAACTGCACTTATCTGAAATTCAATACTTTGAAATAAATTGTGTTAAACAATGAATAAAGCTGGAAAAGTGTTTTAACTACTTAACTGATTTTATAGAATTTGGATTTTTAAACTGATACCATGATTTTCTGCTTGTTGATTGGATGTCTGCATTTAAGGTTTGTATTCATATGATTCATATGATTTTTTCTCCTCAGACAGCTTTAGCCAAGATACCAGAGCAATTTTCTTTAATAAACTGCTATATGGACTAGGAATGTGCCATGTATAACTTGCAGTTTGTTGGAAAAAATGTGTTTAACCCTTTAAGATCCGGAATTTGCTATTTACTTCTTCTGAGTTGGAAAGAAACTCTTTGTTTTACCAACTACTGTTTTATATCTTTGTTAATGATATAACACAAAAATGCAGTCACTCAGGAAATGTCTAGTTCTGCACAGCTGACAAATATCACTGAAGTCATGCTCACACTGCAAGGTGATTTTCAGATTTGGCAGAGATATCGTGTTGATTTAGACCTCCTTAACAGTAAAAACTAATGGATGTTATTTGCTTAAAAATATGAAGGCGATAGCTGCATTATGTGCTTAAATTGAACATAAATGTCACCACTACACTAATGAAAAATACCCATCATCTCATCTTCTTCTATTAAACGAATGTTCTTTTTAACTCTGAGGCTTGGATCAGGATGGTTAATGAAGTCTTATTTCCCAAATATCTTTTATAAGTCTACATAGTTGATGAATCTTTTCTTATATGGAATACTCACCCCAGAATCTGCCTATAATAAAGTAGCTAGGTTTGTCATAATACAGAGGCATGGAGAAAATCGCTCTGCTTCAGTAATCAGCTAATATGGCATGAAGCACAAAAAGATTAACGTTAAGATTAAGATTGTCTATCTGCACTTTACATAAAAATGTTATACAAGCTTTTATGCCCTGTACTCACTGTGGCCCTCTGCTGGTATGTACCTCAGGGGGACTAAGGTTCATAAAGGCATTTCAGAGTTACATGACGTCATAGATATTGTATAGTGTATTATATCGTTTTTGTTTATTTTTCATTTATGCACATTTTTTACTTGTTTGTTATGATGATAGCATCTGTAATCGATGTAAAATTGTAACTTTGCTAATGTGCTTTTGGAGCTTTTCTCCCCAGGCCTCTGCTGAAAATGGGCGCATGTCCAGTCAAACTTTCCCTGCAAACAAATGTCAAATGAATAAATAAATAAATTACAAGGTTTATATATGAATATGGCAGTGTTTTCTCTGGATCATAATGTAACAGAATTTGTGAGCTTCACTTAAACTGAAATTATATAATTTATTCAGCAGTATGTGTGCTTTCTCTGGCATGAACTTCTTAACGTTTCCTATAAATATAAAAAAGGAAAGAACATATATAAAGATTGTCTCTCCTTTCTGCTAAAAGCGCAACAATTATAGACTGGAGGTTAAAATGTAATTAAGATCTATGTCTTTTTTCTAGAGCAGGAAGCTAACACATCACAACATAATAATTAGACGATTCTTTAAAGAGATAATTGTCCAGGAACAAGTAAACAGGCGCATGGAAACAAATGTGAAAATCTGTATAATTGTATCTGAAGTCTGTATGAAAAGACATAAATGAAAGAGGTAAAGAGGAAAGAAACAATGACAAGAGAAAAACTCCGCAGCCTGCAAATTGTTTGAGCACTTTTGTTTCTTTGACCAGAAATTCAGATAGATTGTAGAGAGTGAAGTTACACCATTTAAGAATAGCTAGATAAAGTTTGTAGACAGAGTCTAGTTACACCATTTAAGAATAGCTAGATAAAGCTGTAGTTAGATGCTTTTCCTTTTTGTAATCTATTTGTTCAAAAGGATTATTTTTTGTTTCTATGTGCAAGGCATAATATCTTTATATGTTTGACTGTTAACTATATTGCTTAACTCATAGTATTCCAAATAAATAATTTTTATTTTTTCACTTTTAAATAGTCTGTGACAGGCCATCTCTTAATGAACTTATTAATTGATAAGAGGCTATTTATGGTTATCTGGTGAAGTAACTGCCATCATGTACCTCCACTGATCACACTGTTTTGCTACAATATCATTTGTGTTTTTTGTTATTTGCCCTATTAACAAGAATGAAACTGTAACAGGGAGTTCTCAGCCTGGTAATCCGAAGTGCTGGCAGTTTATTACTGCAAGTCCTTACCGTCTTTCTCTGGAAATTAATGAGTGTGCGTGTGTGTGTGTGTGTGTGTGTGTGTGTGTGTGTGTGTGTGTGTGTGTGTGTGTGTGCGTGTGTGTGGGTGTGTGTATGAAAGTTTAAAACATTTAAGGTACAATTACTGTGGGCAAGGGAACACTGGAAAGCATTGAAATAGCAAATGGTGAACAAGTGGCCTGGGGAGCTATGCCAAAGACTCTGCTCAGTGGTGTGTTCAAAATGGAGATTTCTCTGTGTATGCGTTGTGTAGGCCCATTTTATATATATATATATATATATATATATATATATATATATATATATATATATATATATATATATATATAAACAGAGCATATTTCCTGCATGCTCTTGTGACCAAGTTGCACTTGGTGACTTACTTAGTGATTTATATTTGTATATCATATGTATACTTTAATATCTTTAGCACCAGTGGCATGACTCAAGACACGATACTCCTAGCAGCCATCAGTTTTATGATTTTTACATTAAACAGGTGGTGGACAATGGAGCAGATCAAAACAATATGGCCCCTGTCTACTGTCTAATATCCTTCACAGTAGTTGGCAGTTGTGGGATTCAAATCCAATTTGTCACTGACCATTTTTCTGCCTTTACAGTGATCATGAGCCAAAACAGATATAGGTTCATAGGTTCATAGGTTCATACTAGGCTATCTGCCCTAGGGCATTTATAAGCCTAGCCAGAGTGTGTTTGGCTTTTGGCACCCATTTTAAATTAATTTTGCTATGCCCTTTTTCGAGGTTAGTATACTGTGCCTCTGTCTAACAGTGACACAGAAGTGATACCTGGGGTAAACCTACGATCCCCCATCCACTCATCAAGATTCCTCTTGAAGAGAGTCAATGAAGGACTCTGCCTAACCTGGACTGGGATTTTATTCCAGAGTGAAGGGAGCCTCTGGGTTATGAATCTGTCCCTCCAGCATGTTCTATTTATTTCAGTGCTGAAGTTCAAATCTCTCGAGCACATAGCTCAATGGGATTTGGATTTTCTGAGGTGCAGCATGTCCATTAATTCCGGGTTGGACATGGCTTTATACGTCAGGCACAGATCGCCTCTGAGCAGGCGGTATGCCACTGAGTAGAGCTGGAGTTTCTTTAACCGGGCAGCATATGGCATCTGTTTGAGCCCTTTGATCCTCTTGGTGAGGTACTTTTGGGGTCTTTCCAGTTGCTGCAGGTGTCTGGTAAGGTACATTCCAAAAGGGGCATTGTACTCAATTATGAGCCTGATGAGGGATGAGTAAACAGGCACGATGACCTCCCCTGATCTAGATGTGAATCCCTTCATGATTAGGTGGGCTATATAAAATGTTTTTCTAACCACTTTGGCCACGTGGTTGTCAAATGAGAGATTGCTATCAACTTGGGTCCCCAGGTCCCTAATTACTTCTTCCAGATTAATGGATTACCACCTATGTGGTAATTTGTGGACACTTTGTTTTTGCCAAAGGGGATGACTATACACTTTTTGGCGTTTAGCTTGAGGCCATGGCTCTGGCACCAGTTGTCTGTTTCTATGAGGCCCTTTTGGAGGATGCTTGTGTCGGCTGGAGAGTCGGTTATGGTGCCCAGTTTGCAGTCATCTGTGAACTTGATCAGCCACAGTCCTTCTGTGTTGGCCTGTACCTCTGAGAAATATATACCGAATAAGAGAGGTCCCAGGACTGAGCCTTGTGGGACGCCATTTGTAACTGGTTTGGAGTCTGATATGGCTCCAGCAATTCTAACGATGTGGGTTCTGTCCTTGAGCCAGTTTGCAACCCATCTAGTGACATAGGGGTTTATATTTAAGCTGGTGAGCTTATCTATAATGCCCGAGTGGGGTATTGTATCAAAGGCTTTTGTGAGGTCCAGGTAGGCTGTGTGGACCACCTTCCCCTCGTCAATGGCCTTGGTGACTGTTTCAAAGAAATCGACCAGGTTTAAGAGGCAGGATCTGCCCTTAAAGCTAAACTGGGTAGGATCCAGTGTCTGTAGGTCCCCAATATCTTTATTTATGAGGTCCATGATGATCCTTTCCATAGCTTTGCAGACCAAGCTAGTCAGGCTTATGGGGCGATAGTTTCCAGGATCCATTGAGGCACCACCTTTGTGGAGAGGGATCACTGTTGCTGTACGCCACTCTTTGGGTACATATCCTGTAGTAAGGCTGAGACTGAACAGTAGTTTTATGTTTGGGTTTAGCTCTTCTTGGAGTTCATGTAGGATGCAGCCCAGGACACTGTCTGGTCCCATTGATGCTGTGTTTTTTGCTTTGGAGAGGGCGGCTCTTACCTGAGCATCTGAGATGTCAGGGGGGCAGCACTCTGCTGGGATAGATATTTGCCCTTTTGGTGGGGAGGGGGGGAGAAGTTTGCACTGAACCTGTCAGCTAGGATGTTGGCAATGTCTGTGGGTTTGGTGTATTTTTTGTCATTTTGGACTAATTCTGAACATATCTGGGAATTCCCACCCAGGTTCCTAACATAACTAAAGAAAGCCTTGTGATTACCCTTAGTGTCCTGTGCAATTTTTCTCTCTAAGCTGGCCTTAGACAATTTTATGAGTGCCCGTAGTTTTTTGCTAATACTGATCAGAGATGCCTTCCCTTTTGGGATTTTGCTCTATCATGTAGTAGCTTCCTCCTTCTATTGTATAGTTTGTTTATGGCTGGGGTCCACCAGACAGGACGTCTGCCTTTGGAGGATTGGGTCTTGGTTTTATTTGGGATTGCATGATCCATGCATTCCTGAAGGTGTTCATAGAATGCATTTATAAAGGATTCTGCAGTCTGGGCCATATTTTCCACAGGCCCGGGGGCTTTGAAGGATTCCACCTCGGTTTTGAGGAGTGTGAAATTTGCTTTAGAGAAGTTTTTCACTGTGGTTTTCTGGGTAGGGGGTGGGGTCGGGATGTGAATATCCAGTGAGATTAGTTTATGGTCTGATCTTACCAGTGAGGGATACACTTCTGGTTTGGAGCATAGAGTCCCCATGTTGGTGATGATCAGGTCCAGTATGTTTTCCCTCTTTGGGAGTGGTAACAAGTTGTTCCATAGCATTTGAGTTTATAAATTCTAGGAACCTTTGGGCTAGGGTGTTGGAGCTAGAGTAATGCTCCCAGTCTATGTTTGGGTAGTTGAAGTTGCCCAATATAATGGTGTTTGGAGAGGCCTTCATATTTTCCAGTGTTCTCAGGAAGGCCGAGTGGTGTTCCTGGGTTTGGGAGGGTGGTCTGTAGCAGGCTATAAACTGGAAGGCAGTTTTACCCACTGTTAGTTGCACATGGATAGTCTCTGATGCTTCGTGCTGTGCCACCAACCTGGAGGTGTGGGTATCTTTGACGAATATTGATACTCCCCCTCCTTTTGTGGTTCGGTCCAAGTTTTGGGGCTGAAAAGCATGGTATGAGGTATAACCTGGTAGTGCTGGGGTGCTCTCGGGAGCCTTGAACCAGGTTTCTGTTACTGCACAGATATCGATGTTCTCTATGCTAAGGAGAGTTTCGAGTGTGTGCATCTTGAGGTTTAGACTTCTGGTGTTGAGTAGCATTACTCTTAGTTTCTTATCCCTTGTGATACCTATGGAGGTGGGTTTGTCTTTTGAGCCTTGCCTAAAAAAGGCACTATGGGGGTAGCAAGAGCCTTTGCCAATATCTGAAAGCCCAGGGGGGACAGGTGCAAGCCGTCCCTAGCGAAGCATCGTGGCTTGTTGAGCATGTCATCCCAGGCTGACAGGCATTGGATCCCCCTTTGAATGACACCAATACTTAATCCAATTGTTGAAATTGAATATCTTGTCTTCATATTGTGACATCATTCTTGGTGAGGGGTAAGATGCTACTCAAGGTCAGGGTCATACCAGCCTGGGCTACATGCTCAGAGAGCTCCTGTATGTATCTTTTCATGTAGTCCAGGGAGGTACGTCTCAGGTCATTCACATCAGCATGGACAATAACTGAGTCATATTTGTACTTGCCTTGGAGTGACCTGAGTGCTTGTGTTATGTGGCGGATCCTAGCGCCCAACAGGCAGCTCACCATGACCTTCTCCTTGTTCAGCCTGGTGAGCGGGACGTCAGTGTGCCTGACAATAGAGTCACCTATTACAAGTGTATCAGGTGTGTTGTTTAGCCTTAAGGGCTGTGACTGTTTGGCACACTGGCTTTGTGAGCTATGTGTTGCACGTGTTTTGTTTTGGGGTAGCGGTTGCTTGGGTGTCTGCTTTGGTGGTCTCTGCTGCTTAGGCAGATTTTTATTTAGAGCCTCCGAGTATGTTTTTGTGTGTTTATGTGTTTGGTTTGCTGTCGTGGTAGGTCTATGTGAGACTGGAATTGTAGTGAGTGTGGTTTCCTTCTCCTCCTGACTGGTTACGCCAGTACTGAGTTGAGAGAGCTTAGCCTCCAGTTTGGCTATATGGTTGCATCTCTCACATGTGTTGGAATTTGTTGGGAGGAGGAGAGGGTTGTCTGTGTACATGAGGCAGTTGTAAAATTCCCAGATTCACCAGCTGGACCGGAGAGGAGATTGACAACTGACTTTTGGACATGCTAGAATAGTATTGGGAATTCCTTTATAATTGAAAAAAAGGGCCAATGGGGAACAAGGTACTCAAGGAGAGTTTGTGAGGGTGTAGTGCTTTTAATTTTTTAGTGCTGACTTATATAAATGCTTTAGTGAGCAAGTGCCAGGTAACTTAAATGCAATGTGTTACAGGTAACTTAAATGCAAAAAACGACAAACAGTAACTTTCTTTCAAGTGAAACAAGGAAATAGGTACAGTAAGCAATGCAGATATCACTAGGGATACACAGAAGTGCTGAAAAGCCATGTTTTAGGTGGAATTAGCGTTTCAAGGAAATAACAAGCAAACAAACAACAAGCATACAAACAAAGTTAGATTCAGCAGGCCTGGATCTAGTCTATGCTACAGCAAACAAGGTGTACCAATTTCAGTAAGAAACAGTTCAAATATGCAGGCACTTTAAGCCTTTAACCAGAAATTCCCAGCTCAGAGGGGAAGAGTCCAGCCTCTCCTCCCACAAGAGTGTAGACCACGAACCTTCTTAATGTAAAATAACTGGCCTGAAGCCCAAGTGCTTAAACCAGAACTAATACACTTTTAGAATAACAGACACTGAGCCCTCAATCAGCAGTTCTCAACTTAGAAGGATGTAAGCTACCTGTCCTGCCACCACAGTGCAGGCCACAAACCTTCCTAATGTAAAACAACTGGTCTGAAGTTTAATCAAGTTACTACCAAGCAGTAATAAATACAATTGAATACTTTAAAGAATGCCTGGATTAGTGCTCAAGTTATACAAACAAAGCTAGATTCAGCAGGCCTGGATCTAGTCTATGCTACAGCAAACAAGGTGTACCAATTTCAGTAAGAAGCAGTTCAAATATGCAGGCACTATAAGCCTTTAACCAGAAATTTCCAGCTCAGAAGGACAGAGTCCAGCCTCTCCTCCCACAAGAGTGCAGACCACGAACCCTCTTAATGTAAAATAACTGGCCTGAAGCCCAAGTGCTTAAACCAGAATTAATACACTTTTAGAATAACAGACACTGAGCCCTCAATCAGCAGTTCCCAACTTAGAAGGATGTAAGCTACCTGTTCTGCCACTACAGTGCAGACTACAAACCTTCTTAATGTAAAACAACTGGTCTGAAGCCCAAGTGCTTAAACTAAAAGGCTTAGAATGAGTTACACCAAGCAGTAATTCATACAATTGAGTACTTTTAAGATTATGCAAAAGCAAAATAAAGTAGGAAGAAACACAAATACAGTAAAAGCAGATAACATTTTTTTTTTTTTGAGTGAGCAAATGAGATGGGCCCAGGAGGAGTATCCAAGTGCAAATTTACAAGAGGGGCGGGCAGTTTCAAAGCCATCAACATTAAGGTGACATACTTTAGCATTATGCCTAAATTAGAAACTACTATCATTGCTGTACATATTCTTGGTACAGGCTATCTTCTTTCTCAGAAAATATGTAGGCCTGATTACAAATTAACTCTAGTGGTAATTTATGGATAATATAATTATACCCTTCTTTTATATGTTTTTCCCTCAGTTTTGTACAGCTGGCATGTTAACTTTAACTACCTACACAATTTTGTGAAGTACAGTATGAATTAAGACCATTCATATGAACTGAAGTAGTTTGTTGTTGCCTTGTTTTTCATAATTTACCTGAAGCCATGAAATGTTGCATAGAGAGAGTTTCCTTAAAAGAAACATAATCATGTTAGCAACTTCTCATGTGACAGGTGTGTCTAAAACTGTATTTATTTTTTTAACCACACTATTTTTCTGTACTAAATATTTTTGAGCTTTTTCTCCAAGCTTCAACTAAATTTGGGATCTGCACATTTGATCAGTCAGTTCACCACAAACTATCACAGAAATGAATATATAATTGAAATTGTAATTACTATTTGGCTTTTCAGAATATGCAGAATGCTAGTAATAAAGATGACTGCTGTTTCTTTTACTTTAAATTGCAACTCAAATAAATAAGTATTTATTTTCTAGTTTCTATGACAGTATAAGAGCCATTTCTGTTATGTTAACTTGAATCCATAGCCAATAGTAATAAGGGAACTTAAATAGCTATAAAGAACCTGATTTGCTCTATGATTGTGTTTAACATTTCCCTTCGTAAAGTATGATAACATATACTCTATGGTTATGAAGTGAATCTACAAGGGGATGACTTTTTGGAGAGTGCCAGGTGTAGCAAGGCCACACTTCCTATAGCCAGGCATGTATTTACAATCTCCTGGTGGACAATTTATGTTAAATTATTTTAATTCTACAAGTAGTGACTTCTGTAATTTAAACTGCACAGTAGCTAATGCATGCATTGTGCTAGGACAAATCCTTCCTGGTGCAGTTGCTAGACAATGCCACACTCTTTACAGCTGGCTTGACATTTCACTATCTTTTTTGAAGGCAATGTTATTCTGACGCTGTCCAGCAATGTATTAGCAGCGAGATAAAACTACGGGCAGAAGAATTTTTTTTCAATTTATATGGCAACAAACTATGTAGCTAAAAATTCATGGAACAAGATTTAAAATCAGATCTGGCATCCACTATAATTTAACCAATTTGACAATGTACAGATGGAAATTCAGTTTATTTTGTGATCTGTCAGAAGAGGGAACAGCATTATTTGTCCTATTTCCTAAAGCTAAATGCTTCACAAAGTTGGGGAGGGGGAAGCAGGAGCATACACTTTACAAATACATTTATAAAGTTAAGCATTCAGCTGATTACCTTCTGTTTTACCTTGTAATGTTCAGATTAGAAACTCCTTTTCTGCACTACCTGTAATGCTTCAAAGCACTATACACATTGTTCTGCAGTTCACTCCTTGCTGGAAATCTCAGTTATTACAAAGATGTATAGACCATACAGTCATTTAAATTATGCAGATTAGGCAATACAAAAAAAAAAATCTGACTGCTGTATTTACACTAGTGTTTACAGTGTTTAGCACATTTTCTCGTTACTCTACAAATTAACCTTACATAAACTTAAGTAAACTTATTTAATTATTGGCAATGATTTGTTTACCTTTAGAAAACACTTGGAAGGACACAGCTTAGAGATCACGAGTGGTCACTGAACATTATCATTTCATTTTTAATATGCTTGATTAGTTATTAGTGTAAAGGCTTATTTTCTTTTCTGGAAACAAAGTAAAGCCACTTCTGCTACATTATGAAGGAAAAAGCTCTTTCCCACCTTGAATACATTCTCTTCTGGAATGTTATGCAATTTGCCTTGCTCTATGGTCTTAGCAAATAGGCATGCTACATTATGAAGAAAAATAATTATTTTTCACCCTGGTTGTACTCTGTTCTGAAACATTACACAGAGTTTGTCTTGTATTGAATAAGGTCCTAACAAAGAAGCATACAATCTTCATTAAATATCAACCTATCATACAACATTTTAATTAGTTATTGGGACATTTGCTAAAATGTTTTTTCATGAATACAGTATGACTCCATACCCATTGGCAATCATGTAATCTATTCGTTACTCTTTCTAAGGACACACACACACACACACACACACACACACACACACACACACACAAAATGCCTTTGATTTTGATTCTGATTTTTCATTCATATGCCTTCAGGCCACATGTGGTCTTCTCTTGGATTGAAGTAGTTCTGCAATTCAGCCTTTCCCTTGTCTTCTAAAGGCTTGTATTTTTCTGAATTTTCTATCTGTTGGTTTGAGTTGTATGACTTTGACCTTTCAGACTACTTGGCTGGTAACTGTGTTTTCAATTTTTTCACTTTTTGAATGCTAATTCAATGTACATTCTAATGTTTAGACAACTTAGTATGGCAGAGATGTCAGCTTCTAGGTTTAATCAGTTCATAGTGATTATTCTGTGCTCTCTGTGGTTAAATACACAATATTTTTGAACATGCCCTGAGGTTCATAAAGTTTTGCTATGATGCAAAACTCCATAGGTTTCCCCTCCATGGTCACCCTGAATGATTCACAGACCACTCTCCCACCACTGTATTCTGCTGGCAGTGGCTGCAGAGCAGAGAATGGTCTTGCTGATGAAGTCACAAACAAATGTGGCAGTCATGGGGAATGGATAATGCAGATTAGCCATCTGTTCTCCCACATAAATGGTGCTAGCAAATGTATGTAGGCTCTGTCAAGTTAATTTTTTCACTAGGGGGAAAAATGATAGCCTTAACTCATTCATTCCTGCAGAAATGGTCACAGCTCATATCATGGCTACAAGTTGATACCACAGAGATTTGTATGCTTGTGTGTGAGAAGGCATGAATGGAGCTGCATGAATGTGTGTATATGTGTGCCACACATTCGCCTGTGAGTGTGTGTGCATATGAGTTTGGGTGACTATGGTACCTTGATGTGCAGGCTGGTAGGGAGAAAGTACAGTTATGTATACTTACCATAAATGTAGATGGTCAAGTGTATTCACTGTTGCAGTCCTGACTTGTAGGATTTCCTGCTGTGAAAGCCCTTGGCTGGCCTAACTACCAGAGTAAAAATCTCCCTCCTTCCAAGGCTGGCAGACACCCTACCCTGACATCAGTATGCTTGTGTATAAAGGGAACCAGTTGCCACCATGGTATCAGTTTTTTTGTTGACCCATAGAAGGTGGGAGCCCCCAGGATGAAGCATAAGTAAGGGACAAAAGTAGAAAAGGGGCCCACAGAGTTACCACCGAGGGGGTCCTCTGGTTATTGAAGAGAATAGAAGCAGACTAATACTGTAGGCAAAAAGAGGGGAGCAGTGAGGGAAAGAAGACTGCAACAGCGAATACACTCAGACGTCTACATTTATGGTAAGTGTACACAACTGTACTAAATTCTTTGTGTTTCACTGTTGCAGTCCTGACCTGTGGGATGATTCCCAAAGCTGAGATGAGGGTGAAAAGATAGTTATGGAGAAGAGAGGATGTCCTGCAAGTTGGCAGTGGCAAATCCTCCTCTAGATTTGGAGAAGGCAGATAAGGGTAGTGTTTGGTAAAGGTATGCACAAAAGACCAGGTAGCAGCTTCCAAAATGTCTTTAGTAGGAACTCCTTACAGGAAGGCAGCAGAGGTAGAAGTGGACCTAGTACAGTGAGTCCTTACAGTTTCAGGAGGCTTCTTGACATGATGGCTGTAACAAAAGGCAATAGAATGGGAGAGCCACTTGGAGAAAGTCTGTTTGGAGACTGGTTTCCCTTCAGGGCCAGTGGCAAAGGACACAAAGAATTGGGTCTGATTTCCTGTAAGATTTAGTTCTGTCAAGACAATAGCGAAGCTGTCTGTGCACATCCAAGGAGTGAAGGATCTCCCCCCGTTCTGAGGTTTGGGAAAGAAGGCGGGCAAGTGCAAGACTTGATTTAAGGATTTGTCTGTGACCATCTTGGGCTTAAAGGATGGATTAGTCCAAAGTGAAACTCTATCTGGGTGAAATATGAGAAAAGGTTACACTGCCATCATAACTTGTAACTCAGAGACCCTTCTAGCTGAGGTGATAGCCAGTAAAAGGGCAGTCTTCCATGTTAAGACTTTTAAATCAGCAGATGCTGGCAGTTCAGAGGGGGGTAAGTTCAATTTTTCTAGAACAAAATTGAGGACCTATGGAGGGGTGGGTAGTCTTCTGGGAGGTCTGATGTGGACCACTCCTCTAAGGAATTATTTCATTGGGGTGGGAAAAGATAGGAAGAACAGGGATATGGACTGAAATGGCAGAGGCAGAAATCTTGATGGAAGAAAAGGATAGGCCTCTGTCCACCAGGATAGCCAGGTAATCTAGAATGGCAGAGATATTGGCTGAACTGGGATTGAGGCCTTGCTGCTGACACCAAATGCAGAACCTTTTCCTTTTGCCTGAGTATGACTTCTTAGTGCTATATCTTCTAGCCTCTTTGAAAATGTCTTAAACTTGCCTGCTTTGGGAGTTCTCAGAGTGGTATTTTGAGAAATTATCCAGGCTGAGATTTTGAAAGGCTGTAGGCTGAGATGCCCAAACTTCCCCTTGTCCTGAGTCAGAAGGTCCATTCTCTGAGGTAACTGCTATGGTTTTTCATTGGTTAAACTCAGCTGCAGAGGATGCTAGTGCTGCCTGGGCCAGTCTGTGGCTATCCAGATGACCCTTGGGTCTTCTTTCCTGATTTTCAGGAGTTCCCTTCAAAGAAGAAGAAGCAGGGGAGGAAATAAATAAAGAAACAGGTGACTCCAAAGGAAGGAGAAAGCATCTGTCCTCCAGGCTGTGGGTACTTTGCTCCTGGAACAGAATCTTTTCAGCTGAGCATTTTTTTTTGGTGGCAAAGAGATCTGTCTGTGGGAATCCTGATTTGTGGACTATGCTGAGAAATGTTTCCTGATGCAGATGCCCACCACAGGGATCCATCAGGTGTCTGCTGAGATGATCTGCTAGAGTGTTTTGAGTCCCTGGGAAGTACTGTGGCATTATATGCAACCCCAGAGAGTGAGCTGTGTCCCAGACCTGCATCACTAGTTGACAAAGAGGGTAAGAGTGGGCGTGCCCCCCTGTTTGTATATGTACCACGTTACTGTGTTGTTGTCTTTTGACAAGCAGGACCCCTGGTTCCACTGATCTTTGAAAGCCAGTAGGCCGTTTTGCACTGCCATCAGTTCTTTACAGTTTATGTACTTGTGTCTGAACTGAGCTTCCCGTCTCCCCTGGTATTGAAAGTGTTGGAAATGAGCTCCCCAGGATGTCTATGAAGCATCTGTGGTTAAAGTTTGGCCCTGAGGGATGAACCTGAAGGGGAGACCCAGGTTCTGGGCACATGCCTGTATCCACCATGCAAATTCCTCTTTGAGGCAAGGGGTCAATGGAATCTCTGTATCCAGGGACTGTGAGTGATGGCACCACAGATTCTTGAGCTACCACTGGAGCTTCCTCATGTGTAGTCTGACCAGAGGGATCATTAGGATACAAGATGCCATGTAGCCTAATGCTCTGAGGAATTCCCTGGCTGAGAGGCATTGTCTCTGCATAATGTGTTGGAAATATTGAGTCAAGAAGGAGACCCTTTATGAAGGAAGGAAGGCCGTTTGAAGGGAGGAATTCAGAAGATCCCCAGGAAAGCTATCCTGGTGGAAGGGTCTGTGTTGGATCTGTGAAGATTTATGATTAACCCCAAGGAGGTGAGGATGGTCTGAGTGAAGGCCAGATCCTTCAGGAGCTTCGACTGCCTCATGGCTTGAATAAGGCAGTCATCCAGGTAGGGGTGAATTTGGATTCCTCTTGTTCTGCAGAAGGCATTCACAGGGACTAAACACTTTGTGAAGACCCTGAGAGCAGTACAGAAGCCAAAGGGAAGTGCAGGGAATTGAAAGTGACTGGCACCTATCCTGAAGTGAAGAAATCTTCTTCAAGCTTCCTCTATAGGAATATGCAAGTAAGCATCTTTTAGGTCTAAGATGACCATTAAAGCCTGAGGGGCTATCATGGAAAGAAGTTTTTGAAAAGCCAACATTCTGAACTTCGGTACTAGCAGGGACTGATTGAGGGTGGACAGGTCTAGGATAGAACACAAAGATTCTTCCTTTCTGGGAACTAGGAATAACCTGGAGTAAAACCCTTTCCCTATTTGATGAGCTGGTACTGGTTCCTCTGAGCCCTGTGAGCACAGGTTGTGAATCTGAGAAAGGGCCTCCACTCTTTGATTTTGTGGAACATCTGGTTAACCTGAGTATTTTAATGGCTCTTTGAAAGTGAGCTTGTAACTGTCCGAGATAACCCTCAGAACCCGGTTGTCTGAAGTAATGAGGGACAAAGAAGGGGAAAGAAAGAGTCATTGTTGCTCTGTGACAAGGCCCTGTGGCCTAGAACTCCCCTGTCTGGGGATTCCTGAGGACCATTGCCTTGGCCTTTGTGATTGCTGCTGCTTTTGAGGCCTTTCCCTTCAAGGTTTTCTCTGGCCATCTTTTGATTGAGAATAAAAGGACCAGTGTTTAGTGGGAATTCCTACTAAACCTAGGAGGCTGAACTTGGAGGAAGTTCTTTACGGTTTGCATAGATTTTACTTTATCTTCCATCTTTTTTAACACAGCCTCAGCCTTTGGCCCAAAAATGAAGTCCTTACACAGGGGTGCATCTTGAAGTTTGGATTTGACATGGTCTGGTCCCTAAACCAAGCATGTCTTCTAATGACAGAGCCAGCAGCTGCTCAGCTAGAGACCTCCATAGCATTATAGCCACATTATAGAGAGTGTCTTAGCCACCTGGGAGATGGAATGGCAAATGTCTAACAATTCCTTAGAAATGTTCCTGTCTTCTGGGAAGAAAATCTTTTGTTTCATTTTATCTAAAATAATTTGTTGATATTTTATCATATGACACTGGCAGTTAAGGGCCCTCATGGCTAGGGTAGCTGAAGTGTAGACATTTTTACCAAACCTATCAAGGGCCCTGCTTTCCTTGTCAGTAGGTGGAGGGTTCTTAGAAGACCTTTGCTCCCTTGATCTGAAGTGACAACCTCTTGGTCAGCAGAAGGGTTTTTGAAGAGTTATTTATGCAAGTCCAGTACCCTGTAACACCTGTCTGGTTTTTGAGGGGCCGGAGGTAGAGACTCTGGGTTCAGGGAAGCGTCCATAAAAACATCCGCTACCACCTCCAGTACAGGAGGAATAGCCAAAGGTTTGTATTCTTGGAGGTCAAGGAACACCCTAACACTCTTTTTAGATTGTGGGTATTCCTGTGCCTCCCATTGGAAATGTTCTCTCATGGCATGGAGTGTTTCCCCAAAGGATATGTCTTCAGGAGGAAAGGCTGAATCTTCATAGGAAGTAAGGAAGGTTTTCTCCTCAAAGACAGAACCCCTCCTGGTTGGAAAACGTCTGGGGAGGGATCTCTCTTCCTTTTTCCTGGGGAAGACTGCAAAAGGGGTTGCCTAGCTCTGACATGGAATGAGGACCACAGCTAACCTGACCAAGTCTAGTAGTTGGGCCGGCCAAGGGCTTCCACAGCAGGAAATCCCACAAGTCAGGACTGCAACAGTGAAACACGAAGAATATCACTAGTGTGGTCAGGTCTGACAGAGTACTTGTGGTAATTAACTGTTAATAAGGTGTTTCTCTCAGTGGCTTTGATTTGTCTATGAATCAGACATTCTTGTTATCATACTAACTGACCTAGCCACTTTAGCCAATTAGCCCTGGCATCGTGAATTTCTTTGAAGTCCTGGAATGGACTGTAATGGATTCTCAGTGTTATCATACTTGTTTACTTTTAACTGGATTTTGCACTTGAAATTCACTAAATGTGTATCTATATACATATACGTACTGTTCATATTTTTAAATAATGTTGTTAATAATTATAGTCACAGATTTTTTGAGGTACTTTTCCGTTATTGGGGCAACACTTCTAATGCACTAACATGCGCACGCAATGATCGCACAGCAGTTAGCACTGAAGTGGTTGTTCATACCTAAAACACTTCCTATACTTCCTCTTAACATCCACAGCTCTTTATGGCATCCACACCTTTTGGGTCCATCTTCTTTCACCAAGCAGTTTATCAGGTAATAAAGTAGTTAGGAAAGGGACTTCACAAGCAGCAGTGCTATTGCTAATGTTTAATTTTTCTGCTGCTGTACATTGATCAATTACTTGCGATTCATATTTATGTTTATATTTTTAGAACTAAGAAACCGCCATTCTGCTGAAGAGTATCTTTGAAATGCCATACTGGGAAATTGACAACTGCTATTTCTATCAGCACTATATTGGTGACAGTGACTTCTGTGTGGCAGCGGGTGACACCCTAGAGATTGAACAAAACTCATTTACACTGTAATAACACATTTTTCATTTCTCCACAAATGCCTTAACATGCAGTCCAGACAGGAAGTTGTCACAGTCAAAAGCGTACATAATGTTACAACAGTCATTAAATATAACTTGGAAACAACAACCTAGACATGACTACTTGGGAAAGCTTAGTAAAAAAAATATTTAACTCTGGGCTTGACTGCATTATAAATTAGTATTTATGAAAACACTACAAATCCACCATTAATCGCTGTGGAATACTGTTTGATGAAAATATTGTTGGTTGTACCGAGTTTTGATAATTCTCACATGTTTTAAGTTGATGTTTCATATTGTGCTCTGGTATACAGATATGTATGTAGCTGCTAGCTGATATCTCCGCACCATGTGTGTAGTAATTCTTTAAAGAGTGGGTGGGTATGTGTTCTTATTAAGAAATATGGGTGATCATTGTGTGTGCATGCTAGAACATTAGAAGTTTTGCCCCGATAACGGAAGAGTACCGATTTTGAATATGAACAAGATTCTAATAGAACTGTTGTTGAGAAATTCCTTAACTTTATATTTATTTAGAACAGAGTAGGGAAATAAAAAAAAATCTTACTTGACAAACTAAATGCTTAGCATATGTGCAAAGTGTCGCATGCCATAAGCTATATTTACTTTTTCTTTCTCTCTTTTTTAATGTGGCTAAAGGATGCTTTTGCACTTGTGTATTAAGCCATGTTGCATGATACTAAGTAAAAACCGCTCACATTACTTAATGCTTCATAGAAGTACTAAATGATCCCCAATACCTGTTACTAGAAACAATAGTTTAGGATGTAAGCGCAGTATGCAGTCCAAATGTGCATCTGTCATTAAATGATTTAATTGAGATGCTTAAGTTACCATTCATAGACATTTGGAGAAGAGCACTGTTGTTAAATTGCTTTCAAAATATTTAAAGTAAATTAGAAATGGTATTTGCAGACACAGAATGATCAGAAAATATTATTAGGATGCTGTAGTGTCATGTCTTCAGTTAGCAAATTTGAAAAAAAAAACAGCAAAAATTAACATCACCTGTACCTCTTTATTTAATATAGCATACATTGAATGTGTATTTTAAGGATAATTGTTGAAACAGGGCACTGCTTTACCACATCTTATTGGAGCATATAAATACCATTCTGATGCACAGAGTAAAAAGGCTTGCACTGAAGGTACCAGGTTCTCAGTGTGAAATATATAGAAAAGGCTTTTATATTTTTTTTTTTTAAAAGAAAGAACAACTGAAGTGCTCATAAAACAATCACACAAGCCTCTGACTCCTAGCCCAGGTTTTCTGAAGGCTAGAAGCACAGTAATCAGTTACCCCCCCCCCCCACTCCAAATTATTAAGGACACATCATAGAGCTTTCCTGATACTGTCTTCTGGCTTCCACTGCACAAACCCTGAAATGAGTGAAACTAGGTTTTGCTATAGCTTTACTAAGGGCCAGAACCATGAATCTACAATACCAAATGGTTCCCTTTAGTTAGACGACAAGCTACTGCTGGTTTCTGCAAATAGGAACTATGGGACATTTCTTCCTGGTCATGAATATTTAATGAGGTTCATCACCTATGGCTGTGAGTTATGCAGCTATGTGGTCAAAGTATAATCACAACTACGCAAGTAAAAGTTTCACTCTCAAAAGCCAAAAACTCAGCATCCATGGGACCGGACAACATCCCAGGCTGCGTTTTACACGAACTTCAGAACGAACTGGCTCTCCACTTAAGTACCATGTTCAAATAAAGCCGCTCATTGAATGGCATACAGCAACAGTTATCCCACTCCACAAAGGGGGAGCCACCACTGATCCTATATCCACTATCCACTATCGAACTATTAGCCTGACGAGCCTGGTCTGCAAGGCCATGGAACGTATCATCATGGAACTCATAAACAAAGACATTGGTAACCCCAAACTCTGGATTCCACCCAGTTCGCATTTGTGAAAGGCAGATCATGCCTCCTGAACCTGATCGACTTCTTTGAGGCAGTCACCAAATTCGTAGATGAGGGTAAGGTGGTTCACACAGCCTATCTTGTCCTCACCAAGGCTTTCAACACCATCCCCCATTCTGGAATTATAGCTAAACTCACTAAACTAGATATAAATCCCTATGTCACAAGATGGGTTACCAACTGGCTAACTGACAGAACTCACACTGTAAAAGTTGCAGACTCCAAATCTGACCTCAAAGCAGTGACAAGTGGAGTACCACAGGGTTCCGTCCTGGGACCTCTCCTGTTTGGTATCTACTTCTCTGAAGTACAGGCTAACACAGAAGGCCTCTGGCTAATGAAGTTCACAGATAGCTGCAAACTAGGAGCCATAGTCAAGTCCCCAAATGATGTGGACATCCTACAGAAGGGCCTCGCTGAGACAGATGCCTGGTGTCAGAGTCATGGCCTCAAGCTCAATGCCAAAAGTGCAGTGTCATCCCCTTTGGTAAAAACTCTGTACCCATGAACTACCACATAGGCAGCAATCTACTTAACACTGAATACGTGATAAGAGACCTTGGGACCCAGGTGGACAGTAGTCTGTCCTTTGATAGTCACATCGCCACAGTAGTCAGGAAGTCCTTCTATGTGACACACCTCATCATGAAAGGGTTCTCATCCAGGAAAAAAGAGGTCATTGTTCCCCTCTACTTGACACTCATTAGACCCATTATAGAGTACAACGCCCTTTTTGGAATGTACCTCACAAGACATCTGCAGTAGCTGGAAAAGCCACAGAAGTACCTCACAAAGAGGATTACTGGCCTCAAACAAATGTCCTACACTGACCGCCTCAAAAAACTCCAGCTTTACTCCATATCGTATCTCCTACTCCGAGGTGATCTCTGCCTAACATATAAAGCTATGTCAAACCCAGAGCTGTTGGACATGCTAAGCCTAAAGAAATCCCAATCCCTCCGAGCCACACGCTCTAGGGAACTAAACCTTGTCACCACAATAAACAGGACATGCTGGAGGGATAGATTCCTGTCCCAGAGACTTCCCATACTCTGGAACAGGCTACCCATCTATGTCAAGCAAAGTTCTTCATTAGCACTCTTCAAGAAAAATCTTGATGAGTGGATGGGAACTAGGAAATACTCCCCGGGGATCACTTCTGTATCTCTGCTTGACAGTGGCACAGGAAAATAACTTTCTTGGGTGGCGTAAGCCAGAAAACCTTGTTGGCTAGGCTTACATAGGCCCTTGGGCCGAAAGCCTAGTACCTACCTATGAATCTATGAACCTATGAACTCTACTGTGATTAATCTAATACATTCCTTTCCAAAAATGCAGCATTCCTAGACTGAACACATAGATATGAGTTTAAAAACAACTAGCAGATGTACTCATGTAATTAGTGACTGAAAGTAGTAATATAATAAACTGCAGTCAGTCTTAGTGCATGTATTTTCATTATTTAAACTGTACTCTTTACTGTATACAAGCTTTCACACTCCTCTCATGGATGCCGTTTTATTGTTGTAATGTGTGCAGAGTCCTGCAATGACACTTCATATTTTGCACTGCTGTATGTGACTTTATTACAGCTACTGTAATGTACAGGATCTGATTTGTGAGGTAAACACATTAAACATTATACAAACCCCCAGCCTATGGTCACCCATAAGAGGCAATCAAAGAGGTCACTGCTGTGAGTTGACAAATTGCACTGAACAGGTTGTATAACCCACTGACATGTAAACAGCTGAAGAAGTAAAGACAAGCAAGTGGATAAAAAAATCATCCATATGTAAATTAATAAAAGAGCCCCCTTACCTTAACCCCAGAACCCATGCATGCTTGGAAGGCAGGGACAGTGTCCCAATAGGTGCAAAGATGTTGATGAAAAGGAAAGTCAGCAATAGGCATGGGGGTATGGAGGGATCCACTCACTGAAAATATACCTGAAAGAGTTAGTGTAAAAGCTGTACAGTCTATGACACAAGTACAAAACAGATAAATGCAGTAAACATGAAGCCCCACATAGAACACATGGAAGGAGACAAAATATCAGTAAACATCCTGTCTCAGACTGAAGACAAGGAAGGAAGTATAAGCACCCCTTAAACAGTCAGCAGACATATGGGAAGTCAGAGTGGCAGCTCAAGAAAACACAATCCAATTGGCAAGGCAAATATAACACAGGGATCTGCAGGAAGACAGACTCAAGCAGCATAGAAGAATTCCATGCCAGCAGGTGATATGATTATCTCTCAGTGCATCTCTTCAGCTGCAAAGCCACCTCACTGATCACCTCAGCAGTTCTCCAGCTGCACCACCTCCTCACCGATCTCAGCACAGCTCTCCAGCTGATCCCCCTACATACTCTTCCACCTACACCCCCCCCCTCGCTGATCCACTCAGCACAGCCCTCCTGTTGCATCTCTTCCTCACTGATCCCCACATCACAGATTTAAAGCTGCACCCCCCCCCCGGCTGATCCCCTCAGCACAGCTCTCCAGCTACACCCCCTCCTCGTTGCCTCATGGCACCTCTCCACAGTTGTAGCAAGGATATCAGGTGTCAATACTTACCACCTGATGGTTTCCACCACCTGTGCCATTGTTACTTCATCTATAGTGTGAGGATGGTGATGTCTGCTACTCATCACCATTTCCTGTCCTTCAGCAGGTGCCAGTGTAATGGCATGTTAGTGCACTTCTACTGACAGTCCCAGTAAATCCTAGCACCTCTGACCCACTCCCTGTGATACCTGTGACCCACTCCCTGTGATACCGCTGATCAACTCTCTATGATACTTGTGCCATACAGTTACTAAGTCTGGCTTGTGATGTTGTGACAGGACAGTCCTTTAAATGGTAGCTGTGGTTCCTGTCACTAATTCCTCATGTTTGGCGTCACTCAAGGACATTTAGCACTGTGACAGCACTTACTGGCTATACTTTATATGGTAACACAGCAAAGGGAGCTGCCGAATTTATGTGATAAGAGGCTGCTCATGTCATTAGTACTGCACTTTCTGTAAGAACCTAAAGGTTGCAGAAAATGACACAGAGTGAGGTGAGCCCTTAGTGGGACTCAGCATTTTATTTCCCTGTGATCAGCCACTTGTATGTTAAGTAACTTGCATTTCAGGGAGTTTTTGTTAAGTTAAATGACAAGATGAATATACAATTGTCTTTGATTAAGTGAAGTAGATGGGAACCATTCCCATTAGTGATGCAGGAATTTGTGCAAGCACATAGCTTTCTTCACATATCTCAGATTAGACCTTCCAAGAGAAACATTCAGCTACAATCTAAATCAAGGTTATTAGGGATAATTGTTGAAACAGGGCATTGCTTTACCACATCTCATTGGAGCATATAAATACCATTCTGATGCACAGAGTAAAAAGGTCTGCACTGAAGATACCACATTCTCAGTGTAAAAGATATGGAAAAGGCTCCTTGCTGATCCCCCAGTATGGCCCTCCAGTAGGATTTCAAAAAGTTGTAAAGCCATTTTATTAACCACTCAAGCACTACTGTGAATCCACATGTGCCAGACTAGAAATAATTTTCTCTGAATTTTCAGTGAATCTGAGACAAGGTGGCTCTCTTTTCCAAAACACAAAGCTGTGTACTCTCCTCAATAGACATTTTTTCACTCTGCAGCTTTGCAACACATTTTGTTCTGAGGTTTCATAAAGCATCTCATTTTGGTGTTTCAGAAAGACCATTATGTGGCCTAGATCCTCTAAGCAATGGGTCATTTACACCTGTGAGAATAAATTAATATATTACCCCGGTGGCACAGTAGAAGCCCTGCTGTAGGTTATGACTGACTTTGAGCTCATTTGCACAAGTAGCACATGAAGTTCTTATCCACATCCTTGTAATTAGGAATCCCCAACCCCCCACCCCCCACCCCACCCTGTAATTCTCAGACTGCATTTGTTAGAACGGGTCAATATTGGATGCTCAAACTTTCAAAAGTTCGAGTGTCATATGGTTGACACCATATGATCGAACTTTTGAAAGTTCGAACATTTTAGCTGAGATCTCTGTACAGCATGGAATGGGAAGATTTCCCTTTTCTGCACTGTAGTGCGATCTCAGAGTTGGTATATTTAAAGAGCGGGGGGTGGGGTAGCGGGTGCAGGGGTGCATGCCCCCCTGCTTAACACGTTCAGGTAGGTTATTTGTGTTATTTTTTTTTTGGATGTTCGAACTTTTAAAAGTTCAATCATATGGTATCAACCATATGGCACTCGAGCTTTTAAACATTCGAGCATCCAATATAGATCCGTTAGAAATACTTACCACCTCCCGTCCTTCTGCACTTGTTATTCATTGACCATGCAAGAGTTATAATGCAGACCTCACCAGTTTTCTTCCTGTCATATACATGCTCATTGCTGAATAATAAATGCACTCTCTTCCTCACCTTGTCATTTCCTTGCAGTCATAGAAGTCCATAACAAAACTATCACTCATTCTCCTTCTATGTTATGTCCCTGCAGCAGTAAAAATCAGCTGAAATGCTATTCTACCCTACCCTCCTATGGTGTCCCCAGCAGCAAGAGAATTTTGTAGTTTGGCTTGCCCACTTTAATGTCATTAGCAGTGGTGTTTATGAATCAGAAATAATTTTCCCACATACCTCTCAGTGCTGGCAAGCTCCACAGTGATTCACAGTTGGTTATGTGTGCTCTGCTGGACCACTCATTTATGTAATGCACAGGGTAGTGTGAAGATGCAATTCATGAACAGAGTTTGTATCTCATTACACTATTTCAGGGGCATTGGATAATCCTTACATTTATGCCATGTAACTGTGATGTAGAAGGCATCACTGTTCCAGAACCGTTGGGTCGGTTTACACAGATGACAGGATAGGTAAAGTGAAATGAGTTATATTCCATACTTCCTGTAGAGTGACAATCTATTCCAAATAACCAACCTCCAGTCCTGAATACATATTCCACCAGCCCAAATGATTCTGGAAGACTGAAGCCCTCCATGCATGTGTGCGCATGTGTGTGTCTTTGCATGTGAGCCCATATATGTATGCATGTGTGTGAGTGGTGTAAGTAAACATGCTTGTGTGTGTGTATGTGTGTGTGTGTGTGTGTGTGTGTGTGTGTGTGTGTGTGTGTGTGGTATAAGTAGACATGCTTGTGTATGTGTATGTCTATGTGTATGCACGCACACGTGTGAGTCTGTGTGTGTGTGTGTGTGTGTGTGTGTGTGTGTGTGTGTGTGTGTGTGTGTGTGTGTGTGAGTGTGTGCGTGTGTTGTATAAACAAACATGCTTGTGTATGTGTATGTGTGTGTGTGCACGTGTGTGTGTGCACATGTGTGTGTGTGCACGTGTGAGTGTGTGTGTGTGTGTGTGTGTGTGTGTGCATGTGTGACTGTCTGTGTGTGTGTGCACATGTGTGAGTGTGTGTGTGTGTGTGTGTGTGTGTGTGTGTGTGTGTGTGTGTGTGTGTGTGTGTGTGTGTGTGTGTGTGTGTGTGTGTGTGTGTGTGGTGTATTTAGGCATATTTGTAAATATGTATTTGTGTATGTATATGTGTGTGTCTGTAAGTGTGTGTGTATGTGTGTGTAAAGGGTCTGGCATTCAGCAGACAACATCTCTAGCCTACAGTCAGTCATTCTTCTACTTAACATAATGGAAATAACCTTATCATATGGATAACATATCTATAAATCTTGCAAACTCTATGTTAAATGCTGACGATAGCAGACTAATCCGTACAGCCCTATTTTGTATCCTGCTTTTAAAGCATTTAACATGTCTGGCTTGGAAAGATTACTTTTGATATGCAACTTATTCTCTCATTATGAGGAAGAAATGGATGGCATGAACAGGATACTTAGTTAGTAACTCTGATTGTACCTCTGGCTAGAAAAGCATTTCTGCAGAATTCAAAAACTTGTACTATCTTTACTACAAAAATGCAAATCTCCTACAGAAGGAAGTTCATTCACTCAATAATTCCCTGCCCAAATGTCTTTAAAATCTAGCCTGCCAAGCCTTCAGTTCCCATCTCTGATAAACAAAAATTATTTTCTTTATAGATAACATTGTATACATAGGCTTTTCTATCCTTTTCAAACAATATCCCTTCATGACCAGTTTCATACACACACACACACACACACACACACACACACACACACACACACACACACACGCAAACACACACATATATATATATATATATATATATATATACATATATGTATATAAATATATATGTATACAAATATATATGTATATATATATATATATATATATATATATGTATATATATATATATATATATATATATGTATATATGTATATATATATATATATATATATATATATATATATATATACACACATATATATATATATATATATGTATATATATACATATATATATATATAAAATAATAAAACATTTTTATAAGATGTTAAAGGGTATGCATGGGTTAATCTGTAAACAGACACTAAGATAACTGGATTTATTTTTTACTACAAGAGAGAAGGCTTATAGTAGATTAAAGGGAAAGAAGATTTGGACAACAAAAGCAGAAAGAGTGTATAGTTTTCAGCTTATGCGAGGGATGTAGCGAATTCAGGAAAAAAAGCATGGCTCACAGGTTTATGGTGGGTGAATTAAGTCTGTATTTATTTAAAGAAAGGGAATAGAAGATTTTCCAGCTCAGTGGAGGATGGAGACTTTCTTATTTTATACCTCATATTTCATTTGTAATTTTCCTCTGCAGCTTGGAAAAGTTCATACTTCCTCTTGCATATAAGCTTTTGGAACTGCTGAAGCTGGCACCATTATATGCACTTAAAGTAGCTAAATCACTGAAAGTTACCAGGGATCACTCTCACAGCAGCATGTCCAGCCCCCTGAGATGGGAGTCTAGGCTAGTGGTCTGTCAATGACTTGGGACTTGAAGTCCAGCTGATGCTGCACTCAGTTATCAAACCCAGGTTGTCTCTGTAGTCAGACATGCACTATTTTGCTATTCCATCCTGACAGCTTATGTAATATAATTTTTTAATGGGTAACTACTGCACTGTCAATCTACATACTGGCAAGATTTTCAATGCTGAGTGACAGATCTTTAAAGAAAATGGCAACACAGTGTGGGTGATGTAGTCAGAGTAATAAATCTGAATAATTAACTAGAAAAAAACTGAAAAAGGCTCCAACAGGCAGGGAATATTATTTATAAACATTCAGTCTAATACTTGGACAGACAGCAATTGTTGAAAGAATGGGTTATTTTCGATTGTTTTGTAACTTGCATTCAGACCTGAAAGAAACAGAACTTGCAAACCATATGCAGATGTATAAGGGAGCATATTCAAAAACGAAGAGGGGGAACAAGCAGGGATGGTTATATGATGAGATTGAATTACAGAAGAGAATTTTATAGTGCTGTGAAGAAACATTTATTTTAGAGAAGAGGAATTTTATGCCAGGGAACAACAAGTACTTCTGACAACATGACTAAAAATGAAAGACAGAGAAAACTTTTATAATAGGAAAGAATACGTAAGGTAAAGTCTAGATAACCAGAAATCCATTAAGCCTTTAGAAGACAAGGATACTTTGGAAACAGACTGCTTTGTCCTGGCCTCCCGTCCATTACTATGGTAGTACTACCCTATCTGTGCAGGCTTGAGCATCTGGTATAACATGTAGAATGAAGTGGACCTGATATCAGTAAGGTGGGGCTGAGATGTGAGTTAAGATCAGGAGGACAGAACAGGTATCATAGTGGGAGGAGGGAACAAAACAAGTATAAGACAATGATTTAAAGGCCAAGTAGGCACAATTTTTAGTGAGCTTCAGTAAAGCAAGCAGTCCTGCCCACCTGACACTCTAAAGCAAAGGGCTAAAGGCAATCTTGAGGCCAAATGAAGCAAGGTAAAACACTAAGGAAGAAAGAATGATTGGATGGTGAACTGATACGAGAACTTATGAAGAATTAATGGTGGAGTGGTGCATTATATGAGAATCTGTAAAATCTGCAATGAATTAATGTAGTACTGTGGAATGCCACACTCAGCCAGAGGTTTGAGAAACAGATCATACAGTTACACTCAAATTATTGTTGTGTAAAACAGCATGCCGCCAATGGAGTTAGCTAAGAAGTTCCAGCCAAATAAACACATCTGTTATCCTAGTAGCCTGCCAGTAATTCCGGTTTGTTAGGACAAACTGGATGAGGGTTCAGCTGTGGCCCAACAAGGCTAGTCTTTGGAACATTTGGCCAAAAGGCCCAAGCATCTGGGTAGAGCAAAAGTGGTATCAGTGGACATGAATTGGATCATAAGTGGAAAATGTTGGTATTTGACAATGCTGAGCAATACATGCTGATAAAATAAAGCCTGTGACCTATCATTAATTTGCAAATAAACTGGTAATAAAGCACTAACGTATAGTGTTCTTTTTTTAGGAGGGGAGAGCTAAAGCACAAGACATCTTTATAACAAATGAAATGGGATGCCTTACTGCTGGCAGTATTTATGCTTGCTACCTTTATAATCATGCGTTGTTTTTGTTGTATTTAATGCAGAATGACTGAATGATGGCTCTAGCCCCTTAGAACTGTAAACTTTTGCTCTAGGTGATTTGGTCACCTTGACTAATGTTGATGTAACACCCCAACCTCATGTAAAAATAAAAACATGGGGTTGATGATGGTATTTAAATGACAGCAATGAATATTGTCAGTGATGGGTACACAGGTATCCAGGAAGATACTTTGATATGAAATACTAACTGTGCATTATGAAAACCACCTCAAATAAATAACACAGTAAGAAACATCAGGCGGTTAATGCAGAGGATAAAGTCTACGAGTTATTATCAAACTGTTTCCTTTGTTACAAGGTTTGATTCCCTTAGCCTTCATTTGTCTACTGTGTGAACTTAAACTAGTGACTTAACCAGACTGTGCATTGAGGCAATTGAAGAACTTGCCTAGGTTCTTCAACTGTCTCCTGGAATGCATGCCTAGTGACTATCTATGAACCTATGCCTGTTTGTGAGAGATACTATTACAGATCACTGATGTAAATAAAATTCTTATGGCATCATGCAACCTCCAGACTGAAAGTAGCATGTGCATAGCCATTATTCATTTCCTGATTTACAAATTCAAGTAAAAGTTGCAGTAAAAAGGAGTTCCCAGATCCAGCCTGAAAATGACCCTCACATCTAAACATTGCTGCTGGTTTAAGAATGAGGGTACAACTCCTCTGTACTTGACATCTCAGGGGGAATTAACAGATATGGGAGCACTTGTGACACCCGTGCCTTGGCCCAGCAATCAAGGAGCCTCAATCCTCACCACTAACACCAGTGGGGGGTGTCTCATATATGAGGAAAGGATAACACACACAGTAAAGTACAATTTGCCTTAAGAGCACACAGAGATCACAGTCAGTCCAGGGCTGGTTGCTCTCTTGCTCTCCAGGTCCCCAATAAGACTCCCCACTGGTACAGCTATAGGGTCCAGATCTCAGCCAGTTGGGCAAGCTAAAATCTCCAGCACCCTCTCTGTCCAACCATTGCTTCATGTCCCTGCCCAAGTAGCTGACACACACACTTCAAGATAAGTTTATATAACCACACAGACACTCCTGGAGAAGGCTGGCACAGGTTCTCCAGCTGTGCCCCTTTTGCCCAGACTATACAGTAGAAATCACTGCCACCATCCAGCTAATAATTATCAGCTACCCAAAGGCCATTAAAAGGGTGTCCAATTATTATTGTGCAATATTATTATCCAATCCAATTGGTAGTATTGCCCAGGGCTAAAGCTATAGGAGTGGCTTTGTACAATTTTACCAAAGGCATGCAAGTACTCTTAAGAGCTTAAATTATCTCTACACAAAACAGCCGCAGTTGAAAGGTTTAAAAATATTTAATAATAAATAATAAAAACACAAGACAATACTTTCTACTACACAGTGCTAGTCAAGAGTTCAGAGATCACAGAGAAATACTTAAAATAATTCAGTAGTACAGTTCTGACATCACAGAAAAACACAGTCTAATCTTTCTATTTTCTAGTTATTTCTAAGAGAAAACACAAGTCTAAGATAAGTTACATATAGAACAAGACAGTGCTGTGAGTTGGATGGTCAAGACAAAATTGCTTAATGCCCTCTGATTCTCTTTGTTTTTAAAATCACATTCCTGGTTCCCATTACATCATTCTTCACACTTATCTGGGTTCCCAGGCTAACAGAAACTGCAGTTACATTCTTAACATTTCCTTTTGTTATCTTGCAGCTGGTCAGGAAGCAGAGCAATAACAATACATTTGCATGTTTAAATCTAGCAATTTAACTCTTGGTTAAAACATTAGAAAGAATGTCCTCATCTAGACAGGCCAGAGCCAACTTTAGATCAAAGGGTCACAACATGTTTTATGTGGTCAGCAGAGAGTACTGTTTCATTTTTTTTCAGTTCCACATCTAACAGCAGTTTTTTTTTCCATTTAAGACAACAAGCCTGTGCCTTACATTAATATTTACAAATTATAGAATTATCTATAAAATTCTATCTGGCTAGGCTGGCAGTCTTCACAGTACTCAATATCAAATAAGTTGATATTTTATTTATAGCCTAGTATCAGTTATATGCAGATCCATATTTATCTGCAACTGGATTTTCTGAAACTGCTTTTCTGTGACTGATGCTCAGTGGTTTAGAATATCTATATTCACATTCTGTGTAGGCTGCATAAATCAGTTAATTATGGGATTACTTAGAAATACTTCTTCATTGCATATCAATAATGATCTTCTCATGTTATAGCTATTCTCTAGTCAGCTTCAGATCCCTTCTGAGAGTTATTTTATTGTGGTGGAGTTATAATGGACTGTGTGCATGTGAGTGTTGCTGCAAATGAATGCATTAAATTTGTCAGTGAACAAAAGCAACAGCTGGCTAATGGAAGTTTCACTCACGAGCACAGCAGGGGGAATTCTGAAGGGAGGCTGCTGACACATCTACAGTGCAAATCTCCTGGTTATAGGGACCTTGCAGTTACGTTTAAGTTGGCGGTACAAATGATACACCCTGGTTCATCATAGATAGCATTACTGATTATCTTCGGAAAATCCAGTACAGTGATTGGTAAAAGAATGAACCCAAAGTTGAAATGTAACCCCTGACAACTAGTGTAATGACTGCAAAAAAAAAAAATGTTTGCAGGTGGGGCAAACCACTTGAGAGGCTTCACATCCCACACTGCCTAAATGTACGTATAACTATTTTGAAATTTCCCAATATCATGGAAGAGAGAATGTTTGAAATTCCCTGTCATTTCTGGTTTTGCAATCACAGATTAGGTTAGGTGAAGATATAGTGTGCTGAGGGTAGTTTGTCCGTCTGCAAAAACATGATATAAATGCAGCAAAGAATACTAATATCTAAACTGCACCCAGACTTTAATGCAGGATGTAGTGATAGTGATCAGTGTATATAGAGTTTAGTACACTGAAACCTTGTGTTTATTTTGTATTATTTTATTTATAGTTGTTTACTGGGGTAGTGTCCTGATCAATATTGACCAAGTTCTAGTTTTTTTAAAAAAAGTATATATATATATATATATATATATATATATATATATATGTGTACACATACACACATGCACACATGCACATGTGTGTGCGTGTGCATGTGTGCACATGTACCTTTTTAAGCATGCATTTGCATTGCCTTTGCTGTACGACATACTTATCATTGCTATTTTGGCTGCACCACATCTGTGTTATTTTCAGTATTTTTTTCTTGATTTGTTTTCTAACCATCTAGCCATCTGTAACCATGCCATCTTCATGCAAACTGTTTATTTCTTTATTCCTACTATATATTTTTGCCCTTAGGCCACTTTTTTTGTCAACGTTATATTATTTTTGTAAAATCATACTTATAGACTTATTTCTTCGCTCCTCTTGTTAACTACCCAGCCTCTGCTTACTTCAGACATGCTCAGTAGCCACTGACCTCTACTTGATTGTTTGTTGGTCCCTAATTTTTTTTTTACTGTCCTGGCTTCACTGTTCTGATAACTCACACTTCTCCAATCTGTGTTAGTTATTATAATTTTTAATAAAGGAACATCCTTATATGGTTGAACGTTTTCTTTTTTTAATTGTATCATAAATTACTAATTGTTAACTGCATTTTTGTCACCTTGCTGTAAATAATGCAGCTTATATTAAATACCTTTGACAATAATGTATTTAGTTACTTATGATCTATGTTACTTAACTTTTACATTGTGTTACTTTTTGTTTCTGGCCTAGGTTGTGGTTGAAAAAGACACAAACTATTTCACGCACTCATTTAAGAAACATAAAATAAACAGCTAAAATAATTCATCTGTCTGTATTATTCGTACTGCTTATTTGCTGTGTTCCATATTTACAAAGCACTTGGTTCAGCTACACTGTCTTTGTACATCTAACTCCCACCTAGACTGCTGTTTCCTTATTTTGTATTTTTTGCAGCATCTTGGCTTATTAATTTGATTTTCTGCAGCCAACAGCTTCCCAGCATTTCCATCCATTGTTAATGTTGCTTTGCCCTTCATGGTGTCTGCACATCAGCAAGTAACATGAAATACCAGATGGAAACTGATGATTATGCCACATATTTTAAACATGTCCTGTTCAGTTTCCTTCATGCTGCTTCTATTTTAATGTACTTTTCAACATTCAGCATTCTTAAGTTTACTTTACCTTTCAAACAAGAATAAAAGTGTCTTCTCTCCCTATCTCTTTTATTAAAACAATTGTGTAATTTCACTTCAGATTATGCGTTATTCTTTTCATGTTATTTATATGTGGTGCTAATAGCATCGCCACTAAACTTTGACACATTGAAAGCTCTTGCTTATAATGTTCTGCAGCTATAAAATATCTTAGTATTAAGAGTGCATTAGTCAAACTTAACATCATCAGTATTGTGCCTTCACCTAATGGGATGTTATGCTTATACTGCTCTGTCAGCTGACCCCTTGTATATCAGATTGTCTGCACACCTAGTGCTTATGCCCACAAATTGGCATAACTCTGGGTTTGTATGGAAATCGATACTCTTTAACTCTATACAAGTCATTTCCTCCAAACTTCAGGCAGCACAATCCGGCATTCATAAACCATAAAACTATGGCTCCTCTAACTTTGTGACTCAGTTTGCTGCACCTCAGAAAATTATTCACCCCATCGCTGTTTAAAAGGTTGCAAATTTTCTGCCTCTTTATTTTCCCTCTTCTAAGGTTTTTGTGATTACATCAGTTTAATATTTAACTAGAAAGCCTTCTTTTGATGCAAAGTTTGCTCTTACCCATTTTAGTTCATCTACATTGTTGGTAGGGGATTACAGCAGATAATTACTCCAAACAGTGCACAAAACCATATGGAAACTAATGTTTTGGGTCGGCACAAAATTCCTCTTTAGCAAGTTCATCTTTTTTCCCATTAAAAAAGACAACAACCAAGTAGTAAGTTTTATATTATACTGCTATTTGTGATTAAGAAGTGTGTCACACTTGGCTAAAAGTAAATGACACATCCAATTTTTTTTTTTTTGCTATTTCTCATTTTGGAGCAAAAGAAATTGTAAGGTCTAAGAACATGCTCAGAACCCACTTTTTGATAATTGTTTTTAATAGATACAAATGCTTTCCTTGACTTTCGAATCTTGGTTAAATAGTATAAACCATCCATCCAAATTTATAACAGTACACTGAGTGCAAAAATATCAAATGTTCAATAATGATAAAGCAAAAACACAGACTTACTATAACAGCAACATTTACCAGACTTAGCATTTTTAAAATAGGCAATCCTACTCTACACTTAAATGAGTGTAATTATACTAACTACAAATTCACTCAACCACAGGTTCTCTTTTACCCAGAGGTCCTACAACCTCAAAGACAGCGCTGCAGTAATATCTGAAAGTACTGCACATGAAGACCATTCCAGTCTTATGGCATATTAACTAATCACCATTGAGCTAACTACAGCATCCCTATCAATCCACCCTTCCATTTTATACCCCTGGTTTAATCTAATTCAGGATTTTAAAGGCTGAAACCTATTTTGATAAGTTGAAGGTACAAGACAGGAACCAAGCCTAGATTTGATGCAAGTCTACCACCATACCTCTCAACCTCTTAGAGTAAGAAATATGGACAAAGCCATAAAAAAGTGGCACAAATAGGGACAACTTTGAAATATTGCTCTTACAAACTTGGAAAGGTGATAAAATAACAGGTTTTGCATTAGCATGGAATTTCTGAAGGGTATGAAGTCTAAAACTCCCTAAAACTCAAATGTCTGTCATTATTTTCTAGCTTCAGTCTTTAATGATTTGCCACTAATTTGCCAGAAAAAGTTAATTAAAATGGACCAAAAATATAAGGCAAAAATCTGGACATTCTGCCACAACCTCTACAGTTGAGAACTATGTCTATCACAGACACATGCATGAACAATCACATGCTACCAAGGTACTAATTACTATCATCAGCATGTCTTTAAACAATGCTGAACCAAAGACCCAAACAAAAATGCATGCAAACTTAGAGAACATGAAATCATGCAGAAGACTGCTCATGTGAAAATCCAAAGAGGAGTCCAATCTCTTTCAGGCAAAAGTGTAGCACTATACTGCCTATTAAGTCTAAAAAAAAAAAAAAAACACATTATTCAGCAATACCAC
This sequence comes from Protopterus annectens, assembly GCF_019279795.1. Lineage (NCBI taxonomy): Eukaryota > Metazoa > Chordata > Ceratodontiformes > Protopteridae > Protopterus > Protopterus annectens. The sequence continues at coordinate 563,587,670 of NC_056746.1, forward strand.
GTTCTTGCCCAGGCAACCTTTTATGTATTTTCTTCCATGTCACAGGTAGAAAAGTAAATTATAGCAGCTCTGTCCCACCCAACTAGTATTTCATGGGAGGATTTTAGACCGATGGCGATCAAACACCTTTTAGCCCATAAAATATTACTCGATAAAAGGGATAAAAAACACTAAAATCAGAGAATTATGGGAACAAATCTTTAATATTATTCTAGCATAGCCCATCCCCAGTGCTCATACTAATCTACCACCAGGAGATCCCAAAACAATTCATATACCTAACTCCCAAAAATGTTCCTCTTTCTCTTCTTTATATTTTACTCATAACAACCCTTACTTGATTGTTACAATTATTCACCTAAAAAATGAAAGCGTCTGTGTATATAGTGTACATTGTTTTGTTGACTGACCTACTTTTTACTGTACTATTCTCAATGTATAACACTTATTTGATGGTCATATGTGTTTTTGTTACTCCTTACTTGTTGTTTTGTACTATTGTAAATAAATAAAAATTACTGAAAAAAATAGGTGCAGTGAAACTCAGTGATCTGCATACATGCTCATTTTCAAACAACTGCATAGGCCAGCTGATGCATACTCATCACATGCTTTTAGATCTGGACTGTTGCACACATTCAGGCACTTCAGAACCTGTGATATTTTTTTTTTGTTAACAAGGTAACTGAGTTAGCCCACTGGACCCGTGTCCTTTAAGTGCTTTGCCTTATTCTTTCCAGCATGTATGTCTTCACTTCTTGGCAGTCTGTCTGTGTATATTGGAGTCAACCTCTGGTATTCATTCGCAAACAACGTTTCTTCTTTGCCTGTCTGGTGCACAGTCTTTTGTAAGTGGAATATCCAAATGTTTTATTTCTCAGCAAATTCTAACCTACAATTTTAAATTGCTTATAAAATTCTCTCTGGATAAATTATACCAGTTTTTTTCATTGTCATTCATTCTGTCTTACTGGTTTTCTTCTTTCACACTATTTATATTTTTATTGGAAGGTCTTACCACTGTTAATGTTACCAGCCCAGATATTCTGACTTACTGAAACATCATCAGGCATTATTTGAGGGTCTGTTTATCTTTGAATAATTTCCCCTTTGTAGTTTTAACCCTGCCTGTATTGATGTCCCCATGATTGGCATCCATCTGCTGAATATGACCTATTTCTCTTTAAGTCATCAGCTTCTGTATTTGCAATGGTGCCATGATAAAGTATTGTTCTCTTTATCCTGAAATCCTCTTACTAAGGGAGCATTTATAACAGAATTAAGACTACTGTTTATCTTGGCGAAAACTGACTATTCAAAGACATTCAATCAAAAGTGACTCATTCAATGGTGCTTTAATGAATTTTTTTATTTATATTTTTATGAACAAAGCAAAGACCTTTATTTATCACATCTAACTCTTAAGATTATTAAACCCCAACAAAGTACATGATGTTGTTTGTCTTTCGGCTTTTTCCCGGTAAGGGGTCGCCACAGCAGAACTCCGGTCCGCTAATAATTGGCAGTAGATTTTTACGAAACGCTGAGGTGCCAGCTCGACGCCCAACCTTCAACGAAGGCACGCCCATTTATGCACACATGTCTTTTCGAACGCTACCCAAAAACGGGGAGGACATGCAGACTCCACACAGAAGGCACTCCCAAGCCAAGCCAAGAATCGAACGGGAGAACCTCTTGCTGTGAGGTAACAATGCTACCGCTGTATCTAACTCTTAAGATTATTAAACCCCAACAAAGTACATAATTAATATTAAAGGTAAAACATTTGCAGTCAATGAGTTACACATGAATAGTCACCAACCAACATTTCTTTGAGATACTGACTTATTCACAATGACTGATTCACTTTTTATATAGTACAACAATTTTGCTTTCAAATCTTCATATTTTTCAGGTTTTAAAAATGTGTTTCTCTTTTTATATTTATGTCTTGTTCATGGTGTGCTTAGCTGTCAACATTATGCTGTTAGTATTAGATTTCTGGAACAGTCATCCTTTATGAACAGTCATCCTTTTGTTTAGCAACTGTTTCTTCTTCAAGTGTGTACCAGCTTATGAATTCTATATCTGTAGGTTTTAATCACATATATACAGTCTAGAGATACCTGCTTTAACTGGCTTATTTTGCACTCATTGTAGCTGGTACCATCTTGCCAACCCAACTGCAAATTCCAATAGATGTTAATATAAAATGTAGCATACATGCACACAAGCACTTACATATATTTAGTATATTCAACTGTTATGGACACACATCCAGGCAATAAACTCAAGCATTATAAACTATGTACTGTATTAAGAGAAAAAAACGTTTTGTTACAACTGTTTTATGACACCTACTACTCTAACAATTTTGTGATCTGCTGTTTTCATTGCTTTTTACATATTAACCCCACCCATATGTCTTGCAACATTTTCCTTTTATTATCATGGAGGCTTTGTGTATGTACATGTGTTTCTATGTATGTGCGTGTACACAGAAGCACACATGCATGCACATACCTGCACACACGTGCATGCATGCATACACATGCACACAAACACTTCTACATTTAGTATACACACCCATCAGACATTGTTAGACACATGCTCTACATGTGTACTTCCTTATCTGTAAGTGCTAACTTCTGATTGGAAATGACATGCCAATATAATACCTCTCAACTGTCCAGATTTTCACATTATTTTTGGTCTGATCCTCATAAAATTTGTGATTTTCTGGCAAATCAGTATGATTTTCAGGCTTCATCTCCTTCAGAAAATGCATGGTAACACAAAACCTTTTATTCTAGCAACTTTCTAAGTTTATAAGAGCAATATTTAAATTTTGTTCTTATTTTTGGCTTTATCCTGATTTTTTGTGCTAAGAGGTTGAGAGGTGTGGTGAATATTTGAATACTAAATCATTACTACTAAGAAAGAACAAACTGCTTCATACACTTATAAGTTAGCTTTATCAGTTGCCCTCTAACTCTTTGTAGGTGCCTGGAACAGGCAGTCCTATAGTATAGCCATAAGAATTATGGTGTTGTAGCAGTATCTACTAAAAAGCTCAGTTTCAGGCAGTACTGCTAGCTAAAATGGAGTAGGGAAGGGTACAGCCCTTTCATTACAAAAAGGTTTCTGCTGATGTAGGGATAGAACCCAGGTTGAGTACAAAACTGAAAAGGTGACAGCTGGCAACATTCCTGTACCTGGTGGTGGCAGTCACAGAAGGATTATATTATTTCAATAACACTTGAGTATATAAAATTCATTTTAAGTACATCAACAGGGAGTACCACATTTGGCCACCTACCAGCTTGTAACCACAGTGCACAAACACTCCAATGTGTGAATGCTGCACTTACTTCTTACCTTGTCATTAATGAGCAGTTCAATTGGATTGTTCCCCCATTCCATCAGCACTATTTCATTAGATTGTCCAGGGACAGCATAAGAGAAAGGTGTTCCTATTCCAGGTGATGCACTCGAACGGAGCCACATACACACAGTGAAGGCATATAGTTCTGGAAGGGTTTTTTTAATCTTCCCATATAAGTAGTTTGTGCGCAGAGGCAAGGACAGTTTAAAATCATCTGGTGATTTGAAGCCATTGTTTCCTGATAGAATAATTAAAGATACATACAGTTAATTACAGATACCACATTTGCATTTTTATCTGTTTATGAGAGAAGGTAACATTTGGTCTTGGCAGCTTTAGATGCTAGGACATAAGTAATTAATATCTGAATGCTGAAAACCATAACAAAATGCCTTTGCTATGTTACATGCTACCATTTAATTTTTGCTGCTATAGCCAATTATACCACAAAAGCTACATAAGTCACATTTGTAAGCAATCAGATATATATTGTTGCTAAAATGCATTTTCTAATGATGTGTATTTGTTTAAAAAAGGCATTTTTTTGTCTTTACCATTAAACTTAAGTCTGCCTATTTTACACTGATTTACACATTGTCTGAAGGAATTCTTCAGACTGGGCAACAAACCCTTTCAATGTCTTCAATTGCAGAGCTAGAGATTTTGAATTTGTTCTCACCCTCTAGTGCTCATTTAGACTCCCGCAACTAAGAACACAAGTGCTTCTCCTTATGTGCCCACCACTAAATGTTATTAGTACCCCATCACAACTACCACTGAAATATCTATATGTTGCAACATTCCTGGACTCAAAAGTCAAGCTGCCAAGCAGCACAAGAGCCCGCCCTCATAAAAGAAGACCTGTTCATCAAACTCTCACCCTGATAAAAGGGTCTTTGTTCAGTAGGATTTACCCTGTAAACACATTTAAAATAAACAGAACAGGCCCCTGATGGGGAATTCACAGGCCACTCCACAGTATGTATTACTTCACTGGCCTTCTCATGATTCCTGTGATAACTACTCAGTCTAAATTGCCCAGTGCTTACCATGGCCTAGTGGCATGGTCTGTACATGAAACTGGTTCATGAAGAACCAGTTCACTTATCCAAAAGCATTTGTCAATATTTGCATCCAGACAGTAAACTCAATAGTCACTAGAAATTACATACTATATCAAGAAAAAGCCAGTTTGTTACAGTTATTTTTATGATACCTGATATGCTAAGAAAGAACATTGTAATAGCAGTGATCTGCTGTTTTAATTGCTTGTTATATATTAACTCTGCCCTCATCTTGCGACATTTTCCCTTATAATCAGGGGGGCAGAGCTTTTGTCTGTGTGTGTGTGTGTGTGTGTGTGTGTGTGTGTGTGTGTGTGTGTGTGTGTGTGTGTGTGTTTGCTTCTGTTTTACTTTTATTTATTAATCAGTTAAGTTCATGAGACACAAATGCCCCTTTTCAGAGGTGACCCAGGAAACTGTACAGTTAAAGGAAAACTCCACCTTAGAACTAAAAAAAAATGTTCAGTCTGTCTTTGTTTTTCTGAGATATTTTAACACCTCAAAATCACTCCGGCTGCTTCTTACAGAATTGTAATGTTTTCTGCAAAATGGCTGCCAATGGGGCTTGACATATCAATGTGATCTTGTTTTTCTTCAAGCTTTTCTCTTTCCCATAATCCATTTCAAGTCTGTTTTATATGAGGCATGCCAGACATAAGTAATTGTGTATTCCCATGCCATTGACATATAGTGGAATTAGTGTGAGCCACTGTCATATTATATCATGGGATCATAGGAGATTAGGCTATTGACCCGGAGGTCATTTTAAGACTAGCCGTTTCAACCCAATGTAATACCACAGAAGTGCTAGTCAATACCCAAGACTGCATTTAGTGATGACTGCCCATGTCCAGGAGGGTTGTGGGTGCTATCCCTGGTAGGAATGTATGGTGCCTCATCCACTTGTCCTGGATCCTGTTGAACAGTGTCGTAGAGGTGCTCTGTTTCACATGAATTGGTAGCCTGTTCCAAAGATGCGGCAGTCACTGGAAGATAAATCTGTCCCTCCAGCAGATCCTATTTAATTTGTAGGCCATATTTAAGTCCCTGGAATGTGTAGCCCTAGACCCATTTGATTTATGGATATGCAGCATATTCATTAGGTTTAGGTCTTGGATTGCTCTATAGGCCAGGCATAAGTCTACCCTAAGAAGTCTATACAATATAGAGTATAGTGACAGGGGCTTTAGTCAGTCTGTGTAAGGCACATGCTGGAGCCCCTTTACCCTCTTTGTTAGATACCATCTGTAACATGACTGTTTCTTTTGTTTCTTGAATGGCCTTCATCTGTGTGTGTGTCTCAGAGCTTCTTTTATAGTACATACAGCTGCAACCAGAAAAGTAGCTCAAACAGGCCTTTGTTCAGAGCATCTTTTTGTAGCTCAAGATTAATTGATAGTCCCCTCCCCCCACACTTTGGAAAATGTGCTGCTACTTTACAAGAATTATAAGAACAAAGACTTGCTGATTTTTTTCTAAATGCCACAGACATCTTTGATACTACACTTAAGTCATCTTAAAATGCAAAGTAGTATAAACAACAAATATTTAAAGTTTAAAGCTTAGCATTTCAATACTGTGATGCTGCTTATGTAAATTTATTAAAGGAGGTGACAAATGCCTTCTAACTGCTCTGTTTTGCTATGAAAGGCATGGCTACATTAGAAGCAGATGTGAATCAGTCCGGTTTGCAATAAAGGCAATGGAAAACAGTGTCACACTTTCCTGTCTTTTTTACAGTGGCTGCTGCCTGACATCAACATGACTAATTACCTGTATAAGGTTGCTAACAGTACCTGACTACAAATTTATCTGTGTCTGTGGTATGTCATGCAGGCATAGATGAATTCCTCTGCAAATTATAGCAGAAGCTAAGCTTAAAAAAGTGGGTGGTTTTCCCTTCCTCTGATTTCAAAGCAAGCAGATTAAAGTTTTATAAAATACAAGCAGGTTTCTGGTACCTACACAATACTGGGACCATATTGTAGGGAGAAACACAACCTAGAGTTGACTGAAACTGTAGGAGAAGCTGGAGTTTTCCTTTAAGTAACTTTGTCAGTCACACAGCTGGCAAATAGAGAATAAATGAATGAAGCCCAGGTCTACAGGATACAATCTGATAGCAGCTGATTGTTTAATGTTCATAGCCTTATTATTGGTTGAGACACTGACTGACTGAATAAGTGGATGAGTGGATAAATCAGTGAGCAAGCAAATGAGTGTGAATGCGTGAGTGAGTACCTAAGAGAGTAAGTGAATGAGTGAGAAAGAGTGTTTGAGGAAACGAGCAAACAAGTAATTGAATAACAGTACAGGTGGATGGATCCATATTGTGATGCTGTATGGAAAATGCCAGATGTATAAGCATTCTAAAGGAAGATAGTATAGTTATGTCAGGTACTCCCCTTACTAGACTATCTCCCACAGTCAGCTATTATAAGAAGTGTGGTGTATCTTGCTGCATTACCTCACCCTGATTTTGAATCAGGGCCATCCTTGAATCAAGGGGAGACAGTTTGTCATGTCTTCTGCTTCTGGTGCTTTCTGAGAAGAGGAGCACATGCTTTAGAGTTCCTGGCTTTTGTTTAATTTTGCATTATTCCTGGTCTTCGGACACTACATATAGGTAAAACAAACCCACACACAAGCAGACACATTCACACACATAAACACACACATGCACACACACATATGCCCAGTAAAGGCAGCCATACATACATACATACATACATACAAATATTTCAAGTACGGGCATTAATGCCCTTCTAGCTTGCCAATACACCAAAACACTTGTTCCCATAGTAAGTGTCCAGACTGTTCTTAAAAATATCTAAACTAGTACTTTCTTTAGTGTAATTTCATCGTCTGTTCCATGCATCAGTTGCTCTCTCAGTGAACCAATTAGCACACTTCTCATTCCTATAGACTCTTCTACATAGGTTGTCTAATGATTCTCTACTACTTTTTGACAACCCCAAACATTCTCAGAGGTAGTTGTCTCTAAATGCCCTATATACCTGAATAAGATCCCCTCTTAGATATCTACAAGAGACACTGTACAAGTTCAGATATTTTAGTCTTTCATAATAACTTAAATTTTCACATCCATGGATGCCCTTGGTATATTTTTGCTGTACTCTTTCCAGTTTACTCATGCTTGTTTTCTTATAAGGTTTCCATACTGTTATTGCATATTTAAGTTTGGATTTAATATAACTAACTAACAATGACTTCATCATTTCTGATTTCTTAGACTTTAAAAATCTTTTTATAGAACCTGTAGTTCTAGAAGTGTCATTAAACAATTGGGTGACATGATAACTCAAAGCTGGATCTACCCATATACCAAGGTCCTTAAATTAATCTAAAGTTTCAGTCACTGTGTGTTGTATTAAATATTTATGTCTCCCAAATCACATATGCTTAGCTTTTTATGTATTTATCAGCATATTATTCTCTTGTGCACAAATGGTCAATTTAGTCAAGTTCTTTTGCAGACATGCCTTATCTGTAACACATGTAATCAGTTTACCCAATATCATATCATCAGCATATAGACTGTAGACACCTCAGATAAAAAAGATTAGGTCTGAAATATACAATCTAAACAACTTAGGAGCCTAGGACAGAGCCCTGTGGGACACTCTAACTGTACCCAAAAATTTTATTTGTCCAATTGCTGTATGATACTTGCCATGTCCTATTTGTAAGCCATCCAGCTATCCAACCTATTAACAGGACATCGATACCTAGTTCTAATTTATTGATCAGTGTTTTGTGTATGACTCTGTCAAATGCTGACTTTAAATATATATGACTACATCACATAACAATTTTTCATTCACAGCTGTTATTATACTGTTATAGAACATTATAGCCATGGGATACTGTTGACAGAAAGGATTATCCATTGCATTCTCTGAGGCTACCTTTCATGAAAATCTCTATCTTGAGAAAGTCAGCAATGCAAATTAAGTTAACTACCCTTCTATCAGTGAGTTTTTTGTCAAGTGCCTTCAGTTCCTCTGATGATCTCTAACATAGCAGCACTTCTGCTCCCAGGCCTTTTAGTAGGAAAGAAGAGCCAAAAAGATAACATATGATCATGCTCCCCACCCTACCCTTTGGTAATAGAGGGACACTCTTAAATCCTGGTCTATGGCTTCATGCAGGAAACACAACCCCTTCACTTTACTTCTTGAACCATATTTTCTACATGAGCAGTTGATCTCAGTAGCAATATTTAGAGAGGAAAAATAAAATATAGACTGCATTCAAAGAAAGCTAATAAGCAAGAAAGTTAGATAATAAAAGCAATGCTGAGCTGTAACTATTGGCTTATATAATGCAACACTTAAACAGTTTACCTTTCTCTAACTCAGTGACCCGTTCGAGCAGAGCATTGAGTGCACTTTCAGTTCTTTGATGGTGAGCTGCAGTCTCATTATGAAGAAAAGATTTTTCATCTTCAAGTTCAGCTACTTTGCGTAAAAGCTGACGTTCCAGCTCACCCAGCCTTCTCTGAAGCATGTCGCGCAGATCATTAGGCAGAGCCAAAGTGGTCAAGTTAACTCGCATCTGGTGCTTTGTAAAATAAATAAATAGTAATTTTATTTTAGTGATTAAAGAGTGTTCATACTGCCACATAACACTAAAGTCACTGAATTTAATTTGAAAAAAATTCAGCAAACAAATGTAAAAAAGAACTATTACTGCTGTGCCCAGGGTTCATAAGGATTCCACAGTCAACCTTCAAAAACCATCTTCACCACCAAGTAAATAGTCTTGGTTCCACTACGTGACCTTGAGATGCCAGTACACAAAACAAACGCAATGTAAAAGTAACTCATATCGCATGACACTGAATACTGCAAAACTTGTATCATAGGACTAGAGCTAAAGAACAACATGAGCAAATGCAAAACTATTATTATTATTATTTTAGTTTATTTTTTGCAAGGGGGGGGCAGCCCCACACCTTTAAAATCTTATTCATCTTAATCTGAGGTTACTGCAGCTCAGAGAAAGAGTGATCTCTGAGAGGCACTGTAAAGCATGTGTGTTACTGTAGTCAGTCAAGACAGAGATCAGAGAAGCTAATTAGCAAACATACAAGATCAAGAACATCTTACGTAAACATCTCTAAGGCAAAGGTAAACAGAAGACCTGAACTGTAAGACATCAGCAAGTGTGATACAAGCTCAGCTGTTCGAAATAACTGACTCTAAGCTATGTGCTTTCTTCTAAATTAGAAGTATGTACAAATCCTGAAAAATGCTGCTTTTTGCTTTCAGAGAGGGAACCTTCCAAGCATTAGCTGTGGCAAACAGGACCCATAGTGCACTTGAAGGTCATAGAGATAGAAGGATGACATCTGTGCAGTGAAAATGATGCAAGAGCACCCCAGTAAATATGTTAGTTAATACAAATGGACTAAAACAGTGTGAGCACAACCCAGTGTACAATGATAAAAAATATGCTTACCAGAGATGGAAAATAAGTGTTCCAGCACAACCCAGTGCACAACCAGTCTGTAATATGATGCTTATCAGGCATGGAGTAAAACTGTACAAAGGCAAATCAAAAACTGAAGCAAGAAGCATCAGATACAGCATTTTTGTATCAGGTAGCATGTGAATTATGTTCTTCTAAGTTATGAAATGAGCAAGTCAAATCACAAATGGAGCATGTGTGTGATAGAACAAAAATGGAACACAAAAACATCTAACTATAAATGAAATGCAGTCAGCAGTAAACATCTAGAACACACGAATACACTTATATGCAGTCACAAACACATGCACACTCAAATGCACACATTATACATATGTACATAACTGTTGATACACACACACACACACACACACACACACACACACACACACACATTGTACTTATAAATGTTCATAGTTATAGTAAAATGTGCACACACATACATACATGTAACACACATATAAACAAGTGCAGAGATGTGAGCGTGTGCACACCCACACTCATGTATACACAGGAACATCCACTTAACTTACATAAGTTTTTTTAAGGTAGATGGAAGGATGCTTGAAGAGGAAAAGGAAGAAAAAGCAGATGCCTTGAAAATTTATTTTTTGTTTTGGGTTCATAGAGAACAAGTACTATTAAAAAAAGGAGTGCAGAAGGGATGGGGATGCTGAAGTGGAAAAATTACTGAAAAGGGTTAAAAGGTCTGAGAAAGGAGCTCTGGATAATGGTTTGTCCTTGCCATGCCCTTACATGCTGCAGGAAGTAGCAGGGATACTAAGAGTGTATGACAAACTAGTTTATTCTTGTTACCTCAACACTTGAGACTACAGAACAGACACACTCCTGTCAAGATATCGAGTGTTTTGAGGCAGAAACTGCATAATTAAGTAATGATGAGCCTAATCTCAATTATAGAGAAGATCACAGAGAGTGAGAAAATGAATGTTGGCTAGACTTTTTATTGGGTAGCTAGCAAAAATAAAATAAAACAAATAATAAAAAAATACAAAGAATTTGAACTGAAAGGACAGTAAGCAATATAGCATGTAGTAGGGCAGAAACAGTAATTCCACATCAATGGCGGTACCATGGAGCTGGAGCAGGGGATGAATTGAATTACTGGCCTTGTATTTAAGTGTGAAAAAAATGGGCCTAACCCTGGTTTGTTAGTAACCCTCCCTTTAGGAATATAAATTAAGAGTAGAACGACTGTGTCACTGAGGTTAAGTTAAATGGTGTGAGTGGGCAAAATAATGCCTGCTAAATTGTAATGTAGTGAAAGACAAACATATGCATTCTGGATGGAAAAACCCGAAGAAAGAACATACACTGGGTGTCTGGGAAAAGGAATGGAAGTAAAAGAACTTTGGCTTATAATGGTACATGAAATTAATCAATCTGTTTGAAGAGACACAATGATAATGTAAGTAAAAATGATACTTGGAGCTGTGTAGTTACTTACAGCTGGACAGAATGATGTATTTAAAATGGCATTTATTCTTTGTGTAACTCAGATCGGATTAAGTACACAGTTCTGGAGCCCATATTTGAAAACTGATACTACTGAATATTTTAGTGCAGCATAATGGTGGTTAGGGGGTGATAACAGGTGGTACAGCTAGAAGGATTATGGAGGAGATGGGATATGCAGAAGGCATGAAGCTAAAGCTAAACTTATTATGAAGGATATTCATAGAACCATAGTATATACAAGACAATTCAGACCAGAGGTCATGCATGCTTTGCCAATTCCCACCCTCAAACTCTACCACCCTTTGCAAGGAGGGCAATGCTTGTAAGTCCTAGTGCAAACTTATCAGCACCTGCCCAACTGTCCAAGCTATGTTTGAAGGATGAGAGGGAATCAGATTGACATGCCAGTGAAGTCTATTTCACAGCAGGGGAAGCTGCTGCGTGATCAATATCTTCATCTAGTTTCATTACTTATTTATTTTTTGAAAGTTTAGATGCTTGTTAGTGGTGTTAGCTGGTTGGAGTTGGCATAATGGTTAAGGCATTTTACACAAGGTACAGGGTTTAATTCTCACATTTAACTGAAATTGAATAGGCTTAAAATGGCGCAAAAGGGCGTTTAGCCTAGTATTTACCTATGAACCTATGAACAATCTGACTTGTCAAGGAAAAGCATATTGAAAATAACTGGATCCCTAAGGTCCTGTTAAGGTAGCCACAGGTCTCCTCCCAGAAGCATGTATGACACTGACTAAAGAGACAAGGACTCCAGTTTATCCTGGTAATGAACATTTCTGAGATAAGAGATCTTTTTGTTTAGAACATCTGTGTTTTTTCCAAGTTTTATTAATATGTCTAGCCAGATACATGTCAAAGGGTGTAGTATATTCAATAATAGGTCTGAATAGGTCAGGCTAAAGTGGGTCAATGACTTTCTTGGTTTTAGAATAGATTTTTTTGACAATTAGTTGTGAAAAGTAGAAGGATTTCCTAAATATGGTTGCCATGTGATGGTCAAAGGAGAGTGAGCTATCAACACAGGTGCCTAGATCCCCGATTACAGATTCACATGGTGAAGAGTTTTATTAACACAGCAGGGCACAGAATATTTCTGCTTCTTGAGGGGATGATTCTGCATTCCGTGGCCTTTAGTTTAAACATTGATTGAATACAACAGGAAATTACTTTTATTAGTTCATTTCAGAGTATATGTATCCAAAGGGGGTTAACAGCCTCTCTCAAGTTGCAGTCATCAAGAGTGAGCTATCAACACAGGTGCCTAGATCCCCGATTACAGATTCACATGGTGAAGAGTTTTATTAACACAGCAGGGCACAGAATATTTCTGCTTCTTGAGGGGATGATTCTGCATTCCGTGGCCTTTAGTTTAAACATTGATTGAATACAACAGGAAATTACTTTTATTAGTTCATTTCAGAGTATATGTATCCAAAGGGGGTTAACAGCCTCTCTCAAGTTGCAGTCATCAAGAGTGAGCTATCAACACAGGTGCCTAGATCCCCGATTACAGATTCACATGGTGAAGAGTTTTATTAACACAGCAGGGCACAGAATATTTCTGCTTCTTGAGGGGATGATTCTGCATTCCATGGCCTTTAGTTTAAACATTGATTGAATACAACAGGAAATTACTTTTATTAGTTCATTTCAGAGTATATGTATCCAAAGGGGGTTAACAGCCTCTCTCAAGTTGCAGTCATCAGCAAACTTTGTTAACCAAAGATCACTGCTATTACTTTAGATATCTGAAAAATACATACTAAACAGAAGGAGACCCAGCACAGATCCCTGGGGAATACCACCACTCACCTTTTCTCTATCACTTGGTCAATGTGCATTTTGTCTTTAAGCCAGTTGGCTATCCATCTCATAATGTAGAAATTTATGTTTAGGACCATCAACTTATAAACAATTCTATGATATGATATGGTATGGGATCAAATGCCTTGATCAGATCAAGGTATGCAGGATGGACAATGTAACCATTTTCAACTGCCTGTCTGACTTTCTCAAAGAAACTGACAAGATTTACCAGTTGGATCAGAGTGGGCAACACCACTTGTAGGTAAGCTCAGACAAGACCTGGATGTTACATCTGTGTTTCCTAATGCAGGTGAAGAACGCTTTGTGGTTATCCTTACTTGTAAAAATTCATAAACAGCTTCGAACTTGAGGGTCCAGCTTTAGGCTTTTAAGTTGCTTTCATATTGTGGGATAGGGGAATTTTTTTTATGGAGACATGGCTTATATGGGTGTTTTACCATACTGACTTAGTTTTGAATGCATATTTTGTAGCAGACAGAAATAACCTTCTCTTTGCTGCAGTTCATGAAGGAATAGACTTTTGAGGAGAAGGGTCTATATCACGATGTCAAACAATAAAAAGAGCGAACGCTCTTTTATTGAACACTAAAAATCGAAAACAGTAAATGTCGAACACATGGAACAGTGATTTTTTTCCCAGGGAAAAAAACTGCTGCTCCGGAAAAAAAACAAAACAAAAAAACAAACAAATCTAAACTCAAAATAAAATGGGGGCCTGTGCCCCCCACACCCCCCTACTTAAATATACCAATTCCAAGATCACACCGCAGTGGAAGTTTCATAGTTTCATAGTAGTTTCATAGTTTAGTACTAGGCTATCTGCCCTGAGGCATTTGCAAGCCTAGCCCTAGAGATGTGGCTTTAGCCACCCCATGTAGTGGTACTAAGGTGTATATAATAAATTTAGAATACTGTGCCTTTGCCTAGTAGTGACACATTGAAGACCCCCTTACTTACTAAAATTAGTTTACTGTGCCTCTGTTAAGTAGCGATACAGAGGTGACCCCCGGGGTAAACCTACGATCTCCCATCCACTCGTCAAGATTTCTCTTGAAGAGAGTCAGTGAGGGGCTCTGCCTAACATGGACTGGGATTTTGTTCCAGAGTATGGGAAGCCTCTGAGTTATGAATCTGTCCCTCCAGCATGTTCTATTCATGTTTGTACTGAGGTTTAAATCTTTGGCTCTCATGGTTCTTATGGATTTTGATTTTTTGAGGTGGGGCATGTCCATCAATTCCTGGTTGGAAATGGACTTGTATGTCAGGCACAGATCATCTCTAAGCAGGCGGTATGCTACTGAATAGAGCTGGAGTTTCTTTAGCCTGGCAGCAAATGACATATGTTGGAAACCCTTGATCCTCTTGGTGAGGTACTTCTGGGGTCTCTCCAACTGTTGTAAGTGCCGGGTGAGGTACATACCAAATGGGGCATTGTACTCAATCATGGGCCTGATAAGGGAGGAGTACAGGGGCATGATGACTTCCTTTGATCTGGATGTGAACCCCTTCATGATAAGGTGGGCAAGGTAGAAAGTCTTTCTAACCACTTTGGCAATGTGGGTGTCAAATGAGAGGTCACTATCAACTTGGGTCCCCAGGTCTCTGATTACTTTTTCGCTACTCAGTGGGTTACTGTCTATGTGATAATTTGTGGGTATTTTGTTTTTCCCAAAGTGGATGACTATACATTTCTTGGCATTCAGTTTAAGGCCGTGATTCCGGCACCAGTTGTCCGTTTCGGTGAGGCCTTCCTGTAGGATGTATGTGTCAGCTGGTGTATTGACTATGGCGCCTAGTTTGCAGTCATCTGTGAACTTTGTCAGCCACAACCCTCCCATGTTTGCTTTCACATCTGAGAAGTAAATGCTGAACAAGAGGAGTCCCAGGACAGAGCCCTGTGGGACACCACTTGTGACTGGCTTTGAGTCTGATATGGCTCCCGCAATCTTGACTTTATGGGTTCTGTTCTTTAGCCAGTTTGCAACCCATCTTGTGACATATGGATTTACTTTTAAGCTGTTTAGCTTTTCTATGATCCCCGAGTGGGGTATTGTGTCGAAGGCTTTAGCCAAGTCCAGGTAGGCTGTATGGACTGCCTTGCCCTCATCAATGGCTCTAGTGACTGTTTCGAAAAAGTCAACCAGGTTCAAAAGGCAGGATCTGCCTTTTACAAAGGCAAACTGGGTGGGATCAAGTGTCTGCAGGTTCCCAATGTCATTGTTTATGAGTTCCATAATAATTCTTTCCATAGCTTTGCAAACCAGGCTGGTCAAACTTATGGGGTGGAAGTTCCCAGGGTCTGTAGTGGAGCCTCCCTTGTGGAGTGGTACCACTGTTGCTGTACGCCAGTGTTCAGGTACATATCCTGTAGTAAGGCTAAGGTTAAATAACATTTTTATATGCGGGTTTAGCTCTTCTTGGAGTTCACGTATCACACAGCCGGGGATGCCATCAGGTCCCATAGATGCTGTGTTTTTTGCTTTGTTGAGGGCGGTTCTCACCTGGACATCAGAGATGACAGGGAGGTTACATTCAGCTGGGATGAGTATTTCTTCTTTTGGAGGTGAGGGAGGGGAGAAATTTGCACTGAAGAT
Source organism: Protopterus annectens (assembly GCF_019279795.1). NCBI lineage: Eukaryota > Metazoa > Chordata > Ceratodontiformes > Protopteridae > Protopterus > Protopterus annectens. The sequence goes on from NC_056746.1 coordinate 563,603,530, forward strand.
ATGGCAAAGTCCCGAAAATGGCCCAGCAATTTTTTTCCTGGGAACAAAATCGCTGTTCCGTGTGTTCGGCATTCAGTGCTTTCGATTTTTAGTGTTCGATAAAAGAGCGTTCACTTTTTTTATCATTCGACTTTGTAATATAGACCGGAGGAAAATGTCATGGCAAGCACAGAACCATGAATAGATTTCCTTTATGGGATATGCCAGCTGTGCTTGTTCAGAACATCTGCAAGTAGTAAATAGAACAATTCTGAAACATTGCAGGGTTTGCATGGGCAGGGAGGTTTTAACTAAGGGTGAAGGTGATAGTCTTGATTTAACATTTGTTTACTGGGAATGTCTGACTTGGAACTAGTCGATTTTCAGTGGACACCTGGGAAGAATTGCTTCAGATGCATGTCTTTGTAACATAGGAGGAAACCAGAGCAGCTGGAGAAAGCCCACATTAATGCAGGGAGGACATACAGACTCCATGCAGAAGGCACCCTGGCCAGGAATCAAACCAGAGAACCTCTTGCTGTGAGGCGACAATGTTAACACTGCACCACTGCACAGTCCATAGACGATCAGATTTTTGCCAGGGAAGTAGAGAGAAGGGAAATAAAAAAAAAGGGGGGGGGGGGAATATGTAAGAACAAAGTCAAGGAAATTAACATTTTTGGTGGAAATGGATATAACTTGCACCAGGGAGATGGTGTTTGCAATATAAAGGAATACCTGAGTGTATTTGCTATTTGCTTGATGGGTAATTAAGTTATTTCATAAAATGATATTGGGCTTCATGGGTAGCAAATCAAGTTGATTTATTTAAGTAATCAGTATGTCCTAAAAGGTACATGGAAGGGAACTTGTGTTTAGTGATGCTGTTGTTGTAGGCAGTTTTATTGAGATATACTAAGACTTTTTAAAAGTCTACGTCATATTAAGCAATATGTGCTTCCAATCAATGGGGTGCCTAATAAGTATAGATATGCACCCACCATTTACGGTTGTCCTTACTGCATGGTAGGAGTAATTCACTAAGACGGTGCGCCATCATTGTTTTGAAATTAAGTCTTAATAAATATGCAAAATGAATGTTTTCAATGGTGTGGTGAGCCTGAAGCTCAGACATTTTATTGTTTAATCTTCTAACATTGTTGAAAGCAACCTTAGTATTCTTTGAATTGGAATTTGATATGAGGGTATGTTCATAAGTTGGACATTGTCTAAAATAAGCACTATGGGGGAAGCAAATATTCTGGCAAGTACGCAGAAGGTATTTGCAGAGAGGTGCAGGCCATCTATGACAAAGCAAGAGTACTGGCAAATCATAAATAATACCAGACATGTTTGACAGCCTACAGGTATAATAATCTATCAACCTATAGATACATGACATGTGTATGTGTGTCTGTGTGTGACTATATGCGCGCACGCACGCACACACACACAAACACACACACACACACATTTTATATATATATATATATATATATATATATACATACATATAAAATATATATATATATATATATATATATATATATATATATATATATATGGGTCTACTTTACTGACCTGTTACCATCCTGTTGAACTTTGCCCCTTACATCCGTAGTAGTTCAATCTCAGAGTTGGTTTATTTAGTTAGGGGGTGTGGGTTTCATTTTGTTCGGTTTACTTTTTGGGGGTGATGGCCAAGCAGTTACTTACCTCGATTGGAAATTCGGTGTTCCGGATGTCGGTCTTCTGGTTTGTTGGTCCTTTCATCTCGGCAAAGTGAAAGTCAGTGATGTGGCCATTCAGGTATGTAAAGTAGAGCCATACATACATATATATATATATATATATATATACATATATATATATATATATATATATATATATATATATATATATATACACACACACACACACACACACTTATGTATGTATATATATATATATATATATATATATATATATATATATATATATATATATATATATATATACACACACACACACATATATATATATATATATATACATATATGTGTGTGTATATATATATATATATATATATATATATATATATATATATATATATATATATATGGATTCACTTTAGAAGCTCGAAATACTGAAATATCGAATTTCAGTATTTCAAACCCATAAAGTTGAATCTTCAAAACATAGAAAACACAGAAGTGCGAAATTCAAAATCTCACACACCAGAGATTTTGAATTTTGCACTACTACTGCACACACACACCATCCTCTCCACACACAAACACAAGCTCTCTACTACGCCCCACACACACCCCCACTTATATATTTTAAATCTGAGGTCGCACTACACACAAACACACACACCACCACACAAGCGACATTCTGCTCACACACACACATCGCAGCAACAAAACATACTAACATACACCACAGCCCCCACCCAAAACCTTTAACACACACACTTACCTAAATCCATGATCACAGCAGAATCTCAGAAACGCGAAATTGAAAACCTCCGGTATTCAAGGTTTTCAATTTCACTCTTCTGAGCGTTCGCTCTTATCATGATTCCACTTTATGGTTTAGAAATACTGAAATTTGATATTTCAGTATTTCGAGCTTCTAAAGTGAATATATATATATATATATATATATATATATATATATATATATATATATATATATATATATATATTTTGACTATATGGCAGCTCAGCAAACAGCAAAAACAATCTAGTGAAAGCCCAAAATAGTGAAATGGAAAAAAAAGATTGCTAAAGGAAATAAATGGTTTATTTGTGTAGTCCAGCAACCATAACCATGTACCACAATATTCCGATCAAATGTATCTGAATAGTGGTAGTGTTGCAGAAATGTTTTTTTTAAGGCAAGGTGGAGGGTTAGGTGCGAGGGCAGGGTTAGGATTCAGGTTACCAAGCACTGGTAAGACAGGCAGGGATATTCACAGGGTTAGGGTTAGCTTGTATTAGTAAGGTGGTGCAGGGAAGCAAAGCCAAACCCTAAGTGTCAATCATTGCCATATGAGTATCTAAGGTTACATTGACATTTGTGCTTGTCGATGGCTAAAAACGAAAAGAAAAATACATTGAAAATGTGAACATTAACGCTGTAATATGCATCCACTGAAAGACAACCCTGGCATAAGTAAAACCAAAAAAAAGCATAAGAAAACTGTGACCCTTACACCCCCTGCCAATTATATATACAAACTCTGAGATCACAGAAAATCAGGGAAAGGGAATATTTCAAAGCCCTGAGAATCATGTGATCTCGCACACCTGTCAAGCATCTATTTAAGCTTACCAAAAGCAGACAACTAAGCAGATGTCAATCAAACACACTGTCAGCTGAAACATCTGCACCATATAGGATTACATGCTGAAACATCTGCACCATATAGGATTACATTTCTTTAAATTGCTGATGAACTTTCATTGACAGAAAGTTTGTCCAAAAGGTACATCAGTGATATATATGTGTGTGTGTGTGTGTGTGTGTGTGTGTGTGTGTGTGTGTGTGTGTGTGTGTGTGTGTGTGTGTGTGTGTGTGTGTGTGTGTGTGTGTGTGTGTGTGTGTGTGTGTGTGTGTGTGTGTGTGTGTGTGTGTGTGTGTGTGTGTGTGTGTGTGTGTGTGTGTGTGTGGTCAAGTGAACTTTTTCATCTATGACCCATGACATTTGCATATATCTTTTTGAGTAAACTGTGTATGCATAATAGAGAATATGTCTTTAACCGTGACTTATGCCTTCCAACTACCCAAAGGCATTTAAATAGGCAGTTGATAACTAGGACAGAAAATGTACTACTTAGTTCTATGTAAAAGCCCTAACCTGAAACAGGAAAGCCAAAAAAGTGGGTTCCTCAGTCAGGGGATAATTACTGGGTAAAGTAGAAGAGGAGGGAGTTTGTTGAAGATTTATGGTTCCTGTAATTGGATGATCTAGTGGGGGACTTATTGTGCATGTGGCCTGAAGGAAGTAAATTTTATAGCATTTGTGAAGCTGGAAGGTAGGCCTAGCCATGACCTGCAGCTATCACCTTTATTAAACAGCCCGGCTAATGGAAAGACAGCACAGGACTGAGGCTGAGTGATGTATAACTGGTGAAATTACGTATAAGAACTGTAAACTCTGTATACATGTTACTATAAGCAGTGTATATTCTGTTTGAGAATAATTGTGCAAAGCTCAGTTGACTACTTTTTTGTTTCATCTCTTAAATTAACTTGTGTTGTTAAATATTTCTGACTCCAGTGTGTTTTATAACTTGACAATGGTGGAGAATGTGAGCAGCATGGATATGAATTTGCCAAAACACAACTTCCTGTGTAATTTTTAAGCCAGACACATTTTGCTGTAATCTATTATGTACTAACAAATTTGACAAGAATTTGGTTTTCCTACTCTTTTTTAGACACCCATAACCTTGGAGGAATTATTGAAACAATTATTGAAAATCTTAAGAGTCGGAAATAGAAACTAATCAAAAACTTATGCAATTGCAACAATTAGTATGACTAACTAATGTGATTGTTAGTATAGAAATATATCTGCTATCAGGAAACTGAGCAAAGAAGATGGCAAGGAGTCGTACTCAGAAACCTCAGAAAGTCATGCCACAAAAGAAATCTGGGTCAGAATTGGCCAAAATCCATTTTCTTTCAGTGAACAAGGGAAGTGCTGAAAACTTAGATGGATATGGAGAGGACTGATGATTTTGACAATGACAAGATTTAGAAAAGAATGTTTAGGTGAAGCTGGCTAAGGCTGGCATAACCTCTGAAGTGTAAGCTACAACATTTCACATCCGGACTTTGAATGTTGACAGAACCCTACAAGGTTAGATGCATAAGTTAAAGTATATTTTAAAATAATGATAGTAAAATGAAAATATTAGAAATTTTATCTGTAGATATATTTAAAAGAGCATTGTAAAGTGATCTCGAGAAGTCTGACAAGTTAACTTTAGTAGAGTGCTTATCTGCTTCTCAATCTAAAGTTGCAGTAAAATATGTATAATCTCCCATGAAACACCAGTCATCAAGTCAGAAATTAACTTTCAGATGTGAAGGGAGAGGTCACATAACCAACTTCATTTCAGTACCAAAGAAAGCATCAGTACTATAACTGTGAAAACCGATGTACATGTTACTAATGAAGTGCAAACTGGAGTAAAAACAAAACTTGTACTAAAAAGTAAACGAAGTATCCAACAGACACTGGGAAGCACCAATAAAATAACTGAAGCCGTTTATTATATGAAGCGCTGTACTACAGCAACTTCATCAGATAGTTGCAAACAAATTACCCTTCGGGTTTAAATAGTGAATCAAATCACATGATTAATTATCAACTGTTTTTAAAAGAACATCATCACTGTTCATTCAAAATACAAAAACAGTAATAAAATCAAACAGTGTGAGATTACTCGTGCACTTACACTTAAATTCAACCAAAGTGCACCTACACATGTACCCTACAAAATTCTCGCATCATATCAATCATTAAAAATAAAAAAAAGTTTTTTTATAAAACTATTAATCAAGTTAACCTCTCCTTATAGACTTCAGCATGTATAAGTTACCTTATGCAATACATATACAACTTCCCTACATGTTGTAAAAATATTTAATACTGGATCAATATACCAATGTTAAATATATATGAATGAATACCTAACACATCATGCTGTCCTAGTATATATAAATGTGTAAATGACAGCTTTAATTACAAATTACTTATTTGAAACACAGACACACTCTGTATGTAAAGAGTGGATGTATATAATATTATACCAAAAGTGTATAATATTAATGTTGTACCAAAGGTACCACCTATCACCAAGTCAATAACGATGTAACTTATCTTTTTAAACTTCTACGTTTCAATAAACAAGCTATGTTACAAGTGTCGTTAGGTCCAGGACTTAAAAAGGCATTAAGCTTAATTTGCCATGCCAATTCTCGTTTGTCAAGTAATAAATTAGAGGGACCGCCTCTATGAGTTTTACTTACGAAAGCGTGGGGTAGCTATGGGTTCACCATGTGGCACCAGTTTTGCCAACCTAGTTATGGCATACTGGGAAAACGAGTTTATTTTTAAGAACATTGACCACAGGACGAACCTCATTTTCTACACATGCTTTTTGGATGACATTTTTGTCATTTTCCACGGCAACGAATATCAGGCCCAGATGTTTGTGACTTACCTTAACTCTACTACAGAGTTCTTTAGGTTTACATCCAATTTTAATACAGTGAGTATAGAATACTTGGACATTAAATTGTCCAAAGACATTACTAATAATAGATACGTGCCAAGAGTTTATAGGAAAGACACGTACTGTAACTCTTTCCTTCACTGTTTGAGTTGTCATCCATTCCACCAAAAGCACTCCATAGTGAAGGGTCAACTTATTAGAGCTGCTAAGGTGGTTACACTAGAGTCTGATTTCAGTGATGAATGTGCATTGTTGAGTAACATGTTCCAACATCGAGGATACCCTGTCTGCTTATTACGGTCTTTAGTTACTGAGGTCACTTATAAGAGACAAACTGGTGTGATTGAGCCCATCTTAAGGAGCAGAATATCACATAATGACGTTGATCATGGTTTAGACTTGGAGTCTAGAGTCATCCAGAACCCCATTTTGGAACAAGTATTAGTTAAAGACAGGGACATTTTCAAAACCAGTTTTATCACCACTTTTAGTAGGGATAGTGATACAGTTAGATTTATTCTGTACAAAAATTGTGAGTTTATAACCAACAACAAACTCCTGATTAATAAATTTGGAGAGCTCCTTACACTGGTCTTTAGAAAAGGATTCCACCTTAAGGACCTCCTAGAGACGAAGACAACACCATGTTTAACTAAACAAATAGGTATGGTTACATGTGGCTGTTGTAGAATGTGTAAATTTATGGAAGTGGGTGAAACATTCTGTATTAATGCGAGGAAATATAGGATGAAACATGAATTCCATTGCAACTCTAAACAAGTTGTGTATGTTGCTAGGTGCCAATTTTGCTCAGTCTTCCATGTAGGGAAGACTGAGCATAGGCTCCGTGAAAGAGTTCATGAACACACCTATGCCATTGAGACAAATAGAAGTGATAATCCTTTGGCAAGACATCTAATATCAAATGGAAATCATAAATTCTTATTTAAAGCAATTGATCAAGTAAGCATTGACCATAGAGGCGGTCCCTTTAATTTATTACTTGAGGAACGAGAATTGGCATGGCAAATTAGGCTTAATGCATTTTTAAGTCCTGGACCTAACGACACTTGTAACATAGCTTGTTTATTGAAACTTAGAAGTTTATAAAGATAAGTTACATCGTTATTGACTTGGTGAAAGGTGGTACCTTTGGTACAACATTAATATTATACACTTTTGGTATAATATTATATACATTCACTCTTTACATACAGAGTGTGTCTGTGTTTCAAATAAGTAATTTGTAATTATAGCTGTCATTTACACATTTATATATACTAGGACAGCATGATGTGTTAGGTATTCATTCATATATATTTAACATTGGTATATTGATCCAGTATTAAATATTTTTACAACATGTAGGGAAGTTGTATATGTATCGCATAAGGTAACTTATACATGTTGAAGTCTATAAGGAGAGGTTAACTTGATTAATTGTTTTATAAAAAACTTTGTTTTATTTTTAATTGATATGATGCAAGAATTTTGTAGGGTACATGTGTAGGTGCACTTTGGTTGAATTTAAGTGTAAGTGCAAGTGTAATCTCACACTGTTTGATTTTATTACTGTTTTTGTATTTTGAATGAACAGTGATGATGTTCTTTTAAAAACAGTTGATAATTAATAATGTGATTTGATTCACTATTTAAACGCGAAGGGTAATTTGTGTGTAACTATCTGATGAAGTTGCTGTAATACGGCAACGAAAAGCGCTTCATATAATAAACGGCTTCAGTTATTTTACTTGGTGCTTCCCAGTGTTTGTTGGATACTTCGTTTACTTTCATGTTACTAATGAAGCTGTTCAACTGGAATGTGAAACAAACTGAAGTTAGAATTATTCAATCAGCATTATGTCATAATAACCAAGTTAATAAAGTGAATTACATTTTTGGAAGGAAGAGAAGTTCAAGTGTTCTGGATTCTCAGAACATGATTACCCTTGTGAAGGGTAAGGTATGCAAACCTAAGATTAGTAACAAACAAAAGGTGGAGCAATGAGGTATGCATGGTGAAAGAAAGGAACATCCAACAGCATACATGGTAACTCAGTTCTAGATTTTTTTTTCATTCTGCAACTGTGGCTACTGATTTGACTGATGTTACAGTAAGAAAATATGTTCCCAGTTTAAAGCACTAAGGAAGATATGGAGGGAGCATCTAAAGACACAGTATGGCAGACAGGTACACTTAAGAAACAGATAAAGTAACAGTATAATATGTCCATTCAGTGTAAGAATAGTGGTGGAGTATACAGCAAGACAGTGACACTCATAGAAATTTAGAACCATAATCAGAAGATATGAAATAACATAGAATTTGTAAAGGCATTTTAATTTCGTTATGGTTAGATTGCAAAAGGGAACCTGTGTTATCAGAAACGCATCCCAATAACAGATAAAAAAAAAAGAGTCAAATACTGAAAGAGATGTCATCACGGGAAATTAAAGCAAACTGACAGAAAACTGTAAAGTAAAAATTGGTTCAAGAAAGATGTCTGCACACTGACTTTAAAAAGTGTTAGTACAAAATCAGAGACTGCAATAATAGATTTACACAGCATTTAATTGAGACCCCTCAAGCAAAGAAATGGTAGAGATGAAAAAAGGGATATTAGTAGGGAAATTCAGATATCTGAACCCATTTCTTTAAAAGGGAACAAGAAGCTAATGAAAAAGTGAACTTGTAAGAGGCAGTTAATGAAGAATTAAAGCAGAAAGGGATTTTTGCCCAGGACTATCCTTTGTAGAGGATAGCACAGAAGCTTCAGTGACAGTTTTTGAGGACAGAAGCTATTCTTTCCATATTAAGAAAAGCTGATGAAGAAAGGAACCATTAGTTAGTAGAATTACAAATAAGACACAAAGTTTACAAAAGCTCAATGGGAAGATGACATTATGTTGAGCAAGGCGGAATACAACTAAACTTGTAGGGAAACATTAATGGAGGACATGCTCCAATTATTTCATATGTATATGTTGAATTAAAAGGTAATCTCTTATTTAGAATAAGTAAAGTCAGGGGGGAATGTCCACATCTGTTGCTATTCCCTAAATGGTATAGTACACTAGTAATGAAGTTAGCCTATAAACACATGTTAGGAGGTCATCTGAGGATGGACAAAACTAAGGCAAGTGTGTGAGCCAGATTTTACAGCCAGATATTATAAATTTTTTGTCCATAGTATCAGAAAAATGCACATAATCTTGCATTGAAGAGTCCACGTATTCCAGTGTTTATTACAGAAGTGCCATTTGAGCACATTTTATGGACATTGTGACTCCACCAGTAAAATTTATTTATGGACATAAATACATACTAGTAATAAAGGACAAGGCTGCAAAATGTCTAGCTGTACCATTATGCAAGGCTAATATTGAGTGTATTACCAGAAAATTGGTGAAGTTATTCTCTAGAGTGGTTACCCTACAGAGATTCATACTGAAGATGACATGCCTTTTATGTGAAAGGTATTCCCAGTCAGAAATTATCAGTATACCACCAACAAAGTGATGGTTTAATACAGGGCTACAATAAAACACTACAATTCATGTTAAGAATAATAAACAATGCAGATGGTAAGAACTGAGACTGACTCTTACCCCATGTGCTTCTTATGATAAAAGAGGTGCTGAGTAATGCTAAAGAGACTTGGAAAGAAGAGAGGACACCATTTAGAAAAATAATACAACATTGCATTAGTTTCCAGCATAGACTAAATCTGGTCATGCCCATACTAAAGCACATATAGAAAGTGCAAGAGCTGCATTAATTACTCTTTAATAAGAATGGCAAGCTTAGAGAACTTAACCCAGGGGATCAGATATCACTTCCTTGAAGAACACATTAATAGCCAAGTGGAAAGGCCCCTTTGAGAAAACAGAAAGAATAAATGCAGTAAACTACAGAGTTAGACAGCTAGGAAGAGAAGGATGGGGCAAATCTAGCACATTAATAAACAGGCCGTGCACAGAAATAAAACATTCTGTGGTTAGCTTACTAGCTGAAATTCATACGAAAGAGTCTGCCTGATGTCCACCTTCAGGAATACTTGTCAAACATACAAATGCAGAAAGTACAAAAATTCTAATAAGAAATAAAAGCGTATTGACAGAAATTCCAAGTGAAACTACAATGAGTGACTATAACATAGAAATATATGCAGTGAAGATTGGTATGAAACCTTAAAGTGTTTCAAGATCACATAAACAATTGCAGTGTCAGTGGCAAAGCAAATACCACACTCACTTTTGGTGCAGAAGGCTGTGGTTCTATTCCCATACCAGGAAAATGAACTGTTGACACTACACTGCATAGTGGTTTAAAGGGTATACAGCACTCCTGAGTGTGTCGTCTTTCAGATGAGATGTTAAACTGAGGTCCTATATACTTGTTTTAGTGGTAGCTCAGGTGGAAATAAAAGATCATTAAAGTAAAATCTTGCCATTCCGGAGCAGTATCCTCAGAGCCTCAAGGCTTGAGGTGGAAAGAACCTGCAACAAAAACACCAAGAAACCAAAGAAGTTGTATAAAAATCATCAAGATATTTACTAGTTAAATGCTTTCATACTTTTTCAGAACTAATAAAAACATCAACTACCAACAGCTTAATTACTAGTTAAATGCTTTCATACTTTTTCAGAACTAATAAAAACATCAACTATCAACAGCTTAAAAAACAGTAGGTCATCTCCTACTGGTCATCCAGTTAACACAAGGTCTTGCGAAATCTCATTTTAAATAAAAAAAAACATAGTAACAATCAATTATCAAAAATTAGATTAAAAATTATAACAATGAGTATAGTTAATAAGTATAAAGCTCCACACTACAGAATAAAGTCTGCTAGTTAAAAGCCCTAATGGTCAGCTAGCAATATGTACTTAAACACATATTTTCCAAAAGCACCTTCTTTCAGAAACACTTTGAATAGCAAAAATTAATGTAAAAATAAACAATGTATGTATGAATAATGATATGTATATGTGTGTGTGTGTGTATATATATATATATATATATATATATATATATATATATATATATATATATATATACACACACATATATATATATATATATATATATACATAAATATATATATATATATATATATATATATATATATATATATATATATATATATATATATATATATATATATATATATATATATATATATATATATATATATATATATATATGTGTGTGGGTTTACTGTAGACAGAATTTACACTTGACCGAATTTTAGTTTACGGAGACAATAACAAGGAAATTACACTAAACTGAAACTAAATTTTATCAAATTATTTTACAGGGAATAGAGATACTTGGCCACCATGGGTAAATTTGCCCTTTTCCCCATTGTAGTGTGATCCCAGAGTTGGCATATTTAGTTGTGGGGGGCACATATAAATATAAATATACATGCATATATATATATATATATATATATATATATATATATATATATATATATATATAGTCACTTCAGAAGACTGAAAGCCCAAAATCCTGAATTTCAAAAGACTGAGACCAAAATCTTGAAAGTTCAAAAGAATGAAAACTCAAAATACTGAATTTCAGAATACTGAATATGAGAATACTAAAAACACACAGGATACCAATACTTATTGTATTCCATCAGAAGTAGATACAGAAACAAATACAAGACAAACCATATTACTTTTCTCAAAGTATAAGCAGGGAGGCAAGCACCCCCGCACCCCCTATGTGGGGGGCACAGCCCCCCACACCCCCTGCTACTTAAATATATCAACTCCGAGATCACACGTCACTATACAACATGAGTTATGTTGTAGTATAGCAAGTTTTCTATTTAATAAGTACCAGGATTCTTTTAAAATATGGGTCTGTTTGTCATAAAAAGGTTTCAATTTTCTATAAATAAACACAGCCAGAAGGTACATCTTAGAACCATTGTCTGCTACTATAAAGCATGGGATAATTCAGTACCTTGAAAGTGCCAAAAATAGTAGGGATATGAGCTTTGTCTAATTTTAAAAATTTAAATAAATCCTTAACCAGCAAACCCTGCAACATATGATCTTCCAGCAGCATATCAATGTTATTATAAGTAATATTAACTTTGCTCTAAGACGCAGAGGTTATTTATCACTTTTATATAATGTGTTCATCATTTCCCGACATAGGCCATTGTTTTCATAATAACTAAACCACCTCGTTTAGTGAGTTTCATTAACCGAATAGCCCTGATCTTTACCAACTCAACCAAAATTTTCTTTTCTTCAGAATACAGATTATAAGACATAAGCTACCTGTATTTCACTACAGATCTAATATCATGCTGTAGCAGGGCTTCAACATTTTGTAAGATAGAATAAGGGGGGCAGTAAACAAACTCTTCTTAAATTCATTGACCAAATGCAATGGCCTTTGTGAGTTAATGGCATCTAAATAAAACTTCCTTAGGAAAAGCCTCAACTCAGTTAGAATACTACTAATATGTAATGGACAGTTTGGTACAAAGGTAAAACCTTTTCCAAAATTTGTGATGTGGCTTCTTGTAAGTTCAGTGCCACTAAAGTTAAATACCTCACAATTATATTTTTCATGTATCACACCATAAACAGATATAGGGTCATTGTTGTAAATTGACAGATAGTCTGTCTTTTTCTGTTTCCTCTTCCTCTGCCTCTTTTTTGGCCTTGTAACTAATTGGATTTGGCCTGCTTTACATAACTCCCCCTCAAGGCTTTACTTTCTGTAGGTAATTCAGATCCTGTATTCCAGCTCAAAAGAATTGTCTTAGTTACAGTCATTTGCTTCCCAAACATTTCTAACAAAGTACGAATTTATAGCCATTTAACTTTGTGACAGACTATGCCATTACCACAACTACATAAATAACAGGATGGCAAGAAAAGTTGCACCCTGGGTATCATCACTCCAATCTTTCTAATACACTGTCACATACAGAGCTGGCCAAATAACTGGAATGTTGATGGATCTTCTATGAAAAAAAAAATGTGTATGAGTCAACCACGCTAGGAAGGAGGAATGAGTTGTGACATCTTATGTGTAAAACAGAGAGTATGCCTTTAAATAGGTTCATAGGTTCATAGGTTTATACTAGGCTATCTGCCCTAAGGCATTTATAAGCCTAGCCCAGAGTTTTTGTGGCTTACGCCACCCCTTATGTAAAAACATACTGTGCCCATTGACTTATGCCTTCAAAAATTCTCAGTCATTTAGTAAGGAAACAATGGAAAACTTATTGCCAATTCATTCTGTATAAAAGGCTATTGTCGCAAATAGGAAAATGGATAAAGATCTTTTCTCATTTGGAAAGGCAATCATGGAGTACAGCAGGAGATTCTGCTGAACACTCATTGTTCCTGGAGATAGATGGTCCACTTGGAGCTTGTTGTGGATTTAGCTTGAAAGAGGAAGAACTCTGTGGAACTAAAAGAAAGGGCTAGCCAAGGCCTACAGCCATGATCTTTATTTTGCTGGCTGGTGGTTAGAAGGGCTATGCAGGAAACAGCCTGTGTGAAGTATGACTGGAAGTACTACCTCTAAGGAATGTAGATCTTGCATCTAAGGTGGTGTAAATAGTGTATGCACCATTAAAGAAAAAGCGTGCAAAGCCAAGTGGTTTTTTTTTGGTTCATCTGTTAAATAAACTTGTTTTTTTTAATATTTTTACTTCCAGTGTGTTTTAATTCTTGCTTGTATAAATGAAGTAAAGTAAATGGTTGATTGTGTGCTAGGTCAACAGTTGCTTAGTCAACCATATATGGTAGAGAAAGGAGCTGACTGGCATGATATGAAACTGAACAGACTGAACAATTCCTAGGGTTGGAAAACTTGCCCTTACCCATAAAACAAACTGGTAACCGAACACTACTGTACCAAGGAAAATGATTGGAGAACAGCAAACCAACCAGACTTTAATGGTAAAACAAATGGTACACAAGATGAAATGTTAACCTAGGTTTTGTCCCAAGCTTAAGGACTTCATCAGAACAATAATACATGCCTGAACATTCCTTTAAATACCCCCACCCATTAACCATTTATTCAATATTAAACTTAAAAACTTAAAGCAACATTACCAATTCATTTAAAACATTTAAATCACTACTACATACAACAATTAAACACACATAAAACATATTATGAACTCTATAAATTTGTGTATAAAATTCTGTCAATTAAAATGTGTTAATATTTTAATATTAATATTAATATAATGACTTATACTATTTTCTACCTAAAATATGTTTTAATTTTAGTATGGGAGCAATGCTAACACTATCATTTATGCGGGGAAATATTTGGGCATCTAACCTTAGTTGCCATTTTAATTCACAAATATCTAAGTGTACATCCAATGTCCTTCCCTAGACATCTTGATTGATCTGCTGAATTACACAGAATTTAAAACTGCGTCCCGAACATTTTCGTATATGTCTAACAAGGGCATTGGTCATTCTAAAGTGTCTAATGTCCAGTAAATGCTCGTTTACATGCTCACTAAAATGTCTGAAAGTTTTTCCTGTATAAAATGCAGGGCATGATTCACATTTAGCTAAATAGACAACATTCTGACTGTGGCAGGTAAAATGTTCTTGAGTAGGAATATGACAATCATGAACCCTAATGTATTGCCCTATTTCCATGATGTACTTGCAGGTACTACATCTCCCACACTTGAAATTACCTAATGTTCTATTAGTACTAGCAAGCTTACCACACAACCCCCTCTCAAGAATCTCCTTAAAAGATCTATCTCTCCGAAACACAAATTTAGGAGTGACCCCCATCTTTTTATCCACATTTTTGTCCAGCCTTAAGAGATCCCAATTCTTCTGAATGGTCTTTATAAACCATTCAGCATCTTGATTAAAGGTAATGACAAAGAACATTCCTTCATTTTGTCTCTCTAAACCACTTTCATCTACGTCATTTACTAATCCTCCCACAAAACTGTCGGGTGTTCCCTTCAATATGGCCTTGTATACACCAACTTCCCATTTATGGATAATTTCATCCCTAATATCTGTGCACAAGGTCTCTGGATACCCCCCTCTTATAAACATCTTTATCATAAATTCCAATTCACTAATAAACTCCTGGTCATCAATAACCATTCTGGCAGCTCTCACCATCTGACCCTTAACAATGGATCTCTCTTGATGGTGGGGATGCCACCTACTATAATCTAAATAAATATTGGAAAAAGTGGCCTTTCTGTAAATCCCAGATTTGAAACATCCCCACTCTTTATCCATTTCCAAATTAACATCCAAATAAGATATTTTTTCAGCACTATATTCATATGTAAATTTGAGGAACTCTACAGTATTATTAATGAACTCCAAAATGCCTCAAGCTGTTCTACATTTCCTTCCCACACAATGAATATGTCATCCAAAAAAACATGTTTATTGCTTAATAAACTTTTTAAAGGTACTGGGAAACACATACTCATGCACCCAGAAGGACATTACATAGCTGGAATAAATGGGGGCACAAGCAGTAACCTGCTTGTAAAAATGTCCTTCAAAATTCAAAAAATGATTGTGCAATACTGATTCCATTAGGGTAACAAATACATTGATCTGATCCTGGTCATATAAACCTGTCTTGTTCAATTGACACTCCAACCAGGTTAATCCCACCTCATGGGGAAATACAGTGAATAAATTGCATACATCAACTGTAAGTAATATAGTATTATCTGCAGCAATAATCTTGCTTAATTTATCCCAAAAAAATCTACGAATCATTGGTAATGTATACAAAAGTAGTCAACCCTTTTTGCAAATAATGATCTAAGTACTGACTTACAAAACAAGTTTTACTCCGCTTGCCATCCACTATAGGTCTAAATTTCACATTATCCAGACCCTTATGCAATTTTGGAATACCAAAAATACTGCTGACCACTGGATTTTCATTTCTCAAAAAACTATGTTCAACTTCAGTCATCTGCCCCTGAAATAATAAATCATCAATCAAAAGGTCCAATTTCAAATGTGCAATGTTAATTTCATTAATACTAGTTTCTTTGTATGATTGCTCTGTTAACATCCCCAACATGGCATCAATGTAGTCATTCTTTTCAATCACTACAGCACCATTACCTTTATCAGGTGTCATTATTTGTATCCCTTTGTCACTGGCCAATTCACATAATAATTTATTTTCTTCCACAGTCATGTTACTAAAATCGTCCCTCATTTTCCTTCTAAAGTGCTCCCTTATATCTAATTTACATGCCCTTTCAAACAAAGTAATCATGTGATTAGCTGGTGGATTAAATTTACCAGGCTTGGTTAGCACATCATGTTCACATTTCGTATTTGTATCAGCAAACCACAACTTTATGTTCATCTTCCGGGTAAACATTTTAAGATCAATCAACATCTCAGATATTGCCCCTTTCCTTCCTGGCACAAATGTAAATTCCTTGGATAGCTAGTTAGCATGCTCTACAGTTAATTTCATTTTGGAATAGTTATATACTTTATAATCTCTGTGAATGTTATAAATAACCTCAGGATTACTTAAAACCTTGAAATCACATATTTCATGCATACCATCAGTAATTTTTTTTAAAAACAAAACAATCACCATCATTAACCTGAAAAAAACTCAGATAATAACTCAGGTGCTTGCCTGTTAATAATTCCATTGCCTGGTGAAACACATCACATGTAATTAACACTAATATCCTGGTTATATTCCACACCAATGCCTGTTTCCATGCACCCACAATCATTACCCTATTTTTGGCTTACAGTCTCATTTAATACACCAGTTTCGTTAATAGACCAATGTTCGTTTCTGAAATAACTCCCATTTGGGCTATTAACAGAATAAACGCTCAATTCCAATAACCCATCATCTGAGGAATTAGCTTCTTTTTTGTTCATATCCTAGCCCATTCATGTTAGCATTATCTAAAATAACATCCAAAGTGTCCTCAGAGAACACATCTTGTATAACATTAGCAGCCACTACTAAACTTTTACATACATTAGCTTTGTCTTTCAATTCATTGCCATTGAATCCGTCTGCTGTTTGTAAGGGCATACACACATCGGCGTCTCACACAATATCAACTGCCATGTATGTGCTTTCCCCTCAAATAAATGCCCTTTATACTATCATTTGTATTTTTGACCACATTACACTTTTTGTTGGCCATGCCAACTCTATTTGGAAGTAAACAGTTATTTAACTCAAAGTCCAAACTCAACTTGTGACTAGATGAAGTACTTAGTTGTGAAGGACTGTCCTTAGGTATGTTTACCTTAGTTTGGGTTGATACCCATTGTGTGTCTTCTGTGGGTAACTCTGCATCTTGGGATGAGCACCCTGCTCGACATATTGTCGCTCTTCTTCCCTTCTTAAGCTGTAACTCTCTTGTCCTTTGTTGCGCAACCTCTCTGAGCACCTGGGCCCTTCCTCTAAAGGGAATTATGCCTGCCGAAAATGGTTTAAATCTCTTGACTGTGATGTCATTTTCTCATCTCACTCTGTTCCGCCATTGGCCAGGTCTTTCTGGTTACCACGGTAACCCCAATTGTCACCAGATAATGGATAAATTCTATCACGGGAATACTCTTCAGTATCCCTTCTTATTTTGTTCAATTTTCTATCAAAAATAATCTGACAACTGTTGTTCACACTAACCAATAAATTATTATAGTTGGTGTGGTATTGCTCAAACAGTAAATCTTTCAAAATGCAATTGTTTTCTGATTCCAGTTCGCACATATACTGCTCTATTTTCTGACTATTGTACTTGACCATAATTTCCATCAATGCAATGCCAGTAACAAACAGTTTATGTACTTCTTTCAGCATTTCAGGGTTATTGTCAACACCATTGGGATACCGCCATAAACTTAACCCCCATAGAACCAGTCCCAACTCTATGTTCCTCATGAGGTATCCATTTTCTAACTGCAATTTCTTCATGTTGAATAACTTGGCTTCAAAAGATTTTAGGCGCCCTTAACTTGCCCTTACCTATATTTGAGTGATCTCAAAGTTAATATATATATATATATATATATATATATATATATATATATATATATATGTATCAACTGCTCCATTTTATCTAAATTCATTAACTTGACAAAATATTGTCTAAACCTCAATTTGTCTAAAGCACAATTAATCTAACATGTCAAAAACAAAAAAGACACCTCCTAAATATGTTTTTGCAAGGAGGCTTTGCCACCCAACACCCCTTTACTTGAATACATTAACTCTACAGTTGCACAACCACAGAGAAACTAAAATATGGGCAACAGTTGGAATCCAACTACATTTGATTAAAGACTGAAATGTAGAAATATTGGTTTTGGATGCTGTCATGATATTACAACTGGGTTAGAAGTAGTGATTTTTGTAGCTAATTTACCTTTAGGGGACAGAAAGTATGAAATGATACTTTCCCAAAAGAGATGTTTATTTTTTTGTTTTAGTTTTGGTAATGTGTAATTGAAAATTTTGGAAGTTAAAGTGCTGGTCTAATTAAAGGCCAAGGTAATGGCATCAAGTGGTGTGATGTTCCTTCTCTGGGCCAATGATCAAGAATCCTCAATCCTCATCACTGGCTACAGTGGGGAACATGCTCTGTGACAAAAATAGACATACACAATATTTTCAGATGCAACCCTCTGCACCAAGTACAATTTCCCTTAAGAATGCACAGAGAATGCACACTCCAGTCTCGGGGATGGGGTTCCTCTCCAGGCCCTAAATAAGACTTCCCACTGACCACTATATAGCTGGCTCCTTAGCAGGGTGTCCCAAGCCAAGTCCTCCACCATCCTTTGTGAAATCAGGGCTCTCTGTCCCTGTTCAAAGTAGCTGGCATACACACTCTTTGAGATTTGATTTTCACACATGCCCACCTGGAAAAGGCTGGCAAGCCACTCTGCCACCTCCACCCAGACTATAAGGTAGATCTGTTGCCATCTGAACACCCTACGTTAATGCTCTTACCAAGGTACCCAATTACACTTAGTAAAATTAATAGTATTTAATCAAGCAGCAAGACTTACAGGGACATAGAGCCACAGTGCAACTAAAGAGATACAAGCACTCTCCAAGGTTAGATGTTTTCTAAAAGACCAGCCACAATGAAATGTTGAGATATATTTAATAATAAATAATAAAAATACATGAAAATACTGAATATATATTTACAATAAACACCAGAGTTCTAATCACAGGAAATATAAAAAAAAAAAAAACAACAACACACATGGAAAGAATCAGACACATAACATTTAACTAATCTCACTATATTTTTAACTGATTGAAGAATTACTGTTCCCTGGTTACTTACTAAAGCAAGGCAAGATGAAAGTGAATGAGTGTCTTGTCAGATCCAAAAACAGAGTGCCCACCTCAAATCTCTCACTAGTATTCAAATACAATTTTAGTGCTGGCTACAGAATGACATCACATCTGGTTACATGAGTCTGTTGTTCCCACACTAACCTCTCACTAGAAAATAAGCCAGAATCTGGCACTGATGTTTCACAATACACACATAGAATGTTAGCTAGTGTTTATTATAGCATCTAGAAACTGTAAAACACTTTCAACACTTTCACCGTTCCTGTAGAAACTAACAAGCCATTCTCTGGCACCCCAGCATAGCAATTACTTCACCACTAAGAACAATAGAGCAGGATCCCAGCTCAGGCTTTTCACATACATTGTATCTCTGGCTGCATTCAGACATGTGAGAAAATCTATGGCCTATTTAATTTCAGGGTATTTTTTCTAAAGGTTAGCTGGGCTGAGTTTAACCCCTTCCCTTCCAGTATCCTCTGTTAAAATATATACATTTCATCAGTTACAACAATACCATGTGACAAAAATGCATATTTTTTTCTGTCCAACAGGACCCACTGTTGATACATTTTTAACACAATCAACTTTACAAATACATTTTTAACACAAACATCTGTACAAATCGGTTTGATATTCAAATGACATATAATTATTTGCAAACCTCCAGCTAGCTATGCTTGCATATGTTACCCATGCACTGCCCTACTCCCCTTGGGACAGATGGTACTACTTCACATCACCACAAGTGGCATTTTCTAAGTTTGGGTATTGTAAAGTTATTGCCAGCTCTTTGGAACCAAGGCTAATTTATATTTTGTCCTGAAGAGCATAACTTTCTTCTTTTTGTGTTCAAAAGAAGCTGTTTGTGATAAAGCCAGATAGAGAAGAGATTGAAATCAGATTGCATTTGTTGTTTGAATGCTAGAAATGATGGACTGGACCAATATTTAACCATCCCTCTAGCATGAAGTATGGGAAACTGAAGCAGGATGAACAGAAGTTTACTCAAGAATATGGAGAAAATGAAAGTACAGAGAATGGACTCATGTAGTACTCCCTCCTTTAGTTATATGTCAAGTGGCTGAGGTAAGTTGCCCTGTTTTTACTGATACTCCTCTATTTGTAATTGCTGGAACATCACTAGTGTGAATGCCAGCTTCTGACAGCATTTAATACTGACTGATGGCCAACTAAGTCAAATGCCTTAATGAGGTTGAAGGTCATCTGTTATGGTATTAACAGCAGTCTTTGTGCTTCTACTAGTCCAAACTTTTTGCTTCTGTGGAGAAGGGAGACTGTTGTATTTTTGAATTAGGTGGTGAATTGACTACATGCTATTTTGTCAACTATTATGCTAACAGCAGAAAACAGGGAAACTGGTTTAAAGTTATTGGTGGAGTTCAGCTTTGAAATTTTTGGAAAATGATGAACTATTACTTGTTTCTAGACTGAAACTATAATTCTGGTGATAAGGCATGGGTTAAACTAAGTAAAGGGAGTTAAAACATGTAAAGGAGGAATAAAGTACTCATGTCTTACTTTATGAACCAAGGATGGATACCATCAGTACCATGTGGAGTACCAGCTAGGATCTGATCCAAGAAAGCTTTAATTTATTTAGATTCAATGGGTCTGAAATTGAATGGGGGAATGAAATCCAGATGTCTCAAATTCTGTGGTATGATGAGGGTAGATAGATGCTTGTGTTGGTAAGTTGTGAGAATTGATTTATGAACGCTTAAGGTTTGTGTGAAGGAGGCATTTTGATCTACAGACTGAGTTGATGTTATTTTTGTAGTTCATATTCATAGCTTCATATATTGTTACTAAGCTACTGACCCAGGAGGCCTTTCTAAGCCTAGTCAAGTTTTACCAAAAGAATAAAGATGTCCTGTATCCAAATAACACATTGAGACCCAAGCATTTGTAAGCATAAGGGACATGGGTACCAGCCCCGGTGTAAATGTCCTATTTCCCATCCACTCATCTAGGCTGTACCTAAATTGGGTAATAGATGAACTCAGCTTCACATGTATGGGAAGCCTGTTCCATAGGAGAAACAATCTCTGGGGCACATCTGTCTCCAGCATGTACTGTTTAAGTCGCATTCAAAATTCAGGACCCTAGACTTTCTATTTCTGGTAGTCTTTGACTTACAAATATGTTGTTGGTAGTGTTTCACCAATTGTCTAGTTTTCTCATTTGTAGAACTGCTTTTGGTTGACACCATTCTTTAGTGGAGGTATAGGCAGATGAAATCTCGTTGCTTTTTTTTTTTTTGCTGCCATAAAGTAATACATTTATCCATTGTTTCTTGAGTTGGATTATTTCAATTCCATCCAAGAATTGTGTCTCTGTTTGAAAAGAGTGGTAAGTTCTTAGAAATCCATTGTTTGGGCCTTGGCTTGCAGTTTAGTTACTAATTTAAATGTATTATTTTGAATAAACGGGAATAGGTTGCAAAACTATTTGACAGTTAAATTTGGGTTTGCATAGCTGTAAATTGGGGATCAGTCTATAGCCATTAGATCAGATTGGAATTACTGTATGTTTTAGATGAGTTATGTCAATGATAAGATATTGGTTAATGGCCAGTTGGAGAAGGAGACATGATGGAAACTGATTAGGTAAGGTGTGGAATATTTGTTTAAATAATGTCTGGCAAAGGGTGCTTGTTAGATTTTGGTCTTGGTCTAACAGATACTTTAAGGATTTGTATAAAGTTGTTTTCTACTGACAAAGGAATGAATATGTACTAGAAATGGTCAAAGTAAACAGGTGTTTTAGAAGAATGTTAGGGAGTTGTTTGAACTTGTTAGTTGTGGCAAGGGAAAGGATATATGTACAGGTAAATATTCACAACAAGTCAATTACTGTCATGATCATTGATCAAAGAAACTGAAGCACTCACTTGTATTTAGCAGTTTGATTTGTAACGTACAACAGTTCCACCAACAATTATTTTCGCTGGTGTGCATTAAATGCACAAATGTACTCTAGGAAGTGATAGCTAAAGTTTGGGGGAGTCCTGCTTTACCCAGATTCAGTTATGGTCAATAGGTCTAATGAGTCTTAATAGAGAAATATATATAGTTGTTCTAGTTTATTTTGAATGTTTTCTACATTTTGTTGGCATATATTTGATTTGGTTTTGCGGTGACGACTGTTGTTGACCTTAACAGGATGGAGGAGACACTGAAGTGAGCCAAGATTGAGTTCTATATTAAATTATAATAGTACGAGCTATAGCATACAAGTGAATTTAAGTATAAATATCAGGCAGCTGTGGAATATAACCAGTTTAGTTGCCTTTGCAAGAGAGATCTGGAAGTACATAGACACAGTGAGATAACTAGAGATATGTTAGCAGTATTAGTGGCAAAAAGGTTTTGAAGTAGGGGACATGTATGGATGTGTGCACGTGTTTCTGTTAGAAAATGTGGCTTGATATTAGAGTACTGCTGGTGAGAGTGGAATGGTAGTGGAAAGGTAATTACATAGGGTAGGAGTGAAGTTAAAATCTAAGATGTTCCATTACACATAAGAATAGTAAAGAAACAGGAAAATTTCTTTGCAATTATTTTAGGGAAGTGAATTATGAAGGAAAATAAATGTTTTATAATTTAGAGTGAATGGAAATGGGTGTTACTTTAGTGGATTAGAAAGAAATGTTTAAGAAAAGGGGAAATAGGAGGTGCAGCCCAGTAAGAGAGTTTTGTAGATATATTTGATCAGTGCAAGAAACACTGAGATTTGTTCCCATGAAAGAACTAAATAAGATAGTCAAAAGAAGATATATAGCAAAGATATAAAAAGGGGATTCAATTATATTTATTTATTTATATGTATTTGTTCACTATTGTAGTGAATTGATACACATGGATCTCTTTTTAGACATAGCTCAGGACCACTGCCTGTTTGAGTGTCTGCTCAAAGTTACACAGTAGGTAAATGAAGCCGAGTTTCTGTGATTTAAAAAGCTTGTTTCAGCTACATATTGTACTTATTTTACTACCTGCACTTTAACAAAGTTGTTTTTGTGTTTAAATTACCTGTTTAACTGTTGTAGGCTACACACTCAAGTGTGATAGCCATTTATGTGCATTTAAAGGGTTTTTTGATTGTATCTGCTTTATTTTCTGAAAAAAAAAAAAAAAAATATATATATATATATATATATATATATATATATATATATATATATACTTGTTTTCCCGCCTTTCTAAGCTAGTATAGCCCAGTTTTCTGGTTAGTACTGAAATCAGGGCTATATTACAAGTTTCTGTGTTTGCCCATACCTTACTTGGATAGAAGGAAGTTTCTTTGTTCACTGTGAGAGAGGGAGCTTTGAGCAGCCTATCTGTCCCTGGAGGAGTGATTTCAGCCCAGAAATTAGTAGTTTATTGGCCATTTTGGGCTAATTTCTATATCTTTCATTTCCCTGCTATAAAACCTGCATTTGCACGGTTTTGTGTGCTGGGCAGCACCAGTTAGCTAAGGTATAACTATTCCCGGCTCCAAAAAGTCTACTCTTCAATTTTTCCCTTGGAACTAGACAAACTTTCAACTTAAGCACTCAAACCATTCACTTCTCATCCCAGCACTTGCTCAAAACGCATAGCAAGCACTAATAAACCTTAGCACTAGACTCCCCTGTACTGCAGAGAAGGATAAGGCTCTATATTCGACCTTACCAGCCAATCAGTGAAACTGTTCACTTTACTTATCCAGGCAAGTCCAAAGGGCAGTTTCAGGTGTACTCTTCGGTCCAACTGGTGAATTTGGGCATTTTGAGTCAATGTTACAATTGCCTCATGTACACAGACAACCCTCTCCTCCTTCCACCAAACACTAATACATGTGAGAGATGCAATTACACAGCCAAACTGGAGGCTAAGCTCTCTCAACCCAAGACTGGACCAGGCAGTCAAGAGGAGAAGGGAATTACTTGCATCACACCACCAGTCTCACATAGACCTATGAAACAAGCACCAGCAAAAAACACACATAAATACACGAAAACATACTCGTTAAATGAAAATCTGCAAAAGCAACAGAGACCTCCAATTTAAGTAACATCCACCCCCCCCAACACAAACCATGAAACACATACTTCACAAGACCAGTGTTCCATGCAATCACAGCCCTTAAAGCAAAATAACATACCCAACACGCTAGTAATTAGTGACTCTATAGTCAGGCACACTGACATCCCACTCAATAGGCTGAACAAGGAGAAGGTTACTTTTAGCTGCCTGCTGGGAGCCATGATCCGCTACATAACACAAGCACTCAGGTCACTCCAGAACAAGTACAGATATGACTCTGTCACTGTCCATGTTGGTGTGAATGACCTGAGCCATACCTCCCTGGACTACATGAAAAGAGACATGGAGGAGCTCTCTGATCATGTAGCCCAGGCCAGTATGACCCTGACCCTGAGTAGCATCCTGCCCTCACCAAGAATGATACCACGGTATAGGTTCATAGGTTCATATGTTGGTACTAGGCTATCAGCACTAGGGCCTATGCAAGCCTAGCCATAACAATTCCCTGGATATTTCTTCCCACAGTATTTACTTCTCTGGACCCCTGTCTAGCAGGGCGACTGACATGATCTCCAGGGTGAATTTCCTATCTCCCATCCAATCATCAAGGTTCCTTTTGAAGAGGGCCAGTGAGGCACTCTACTTGACATGTATGGGCAGTCTATTCCAGAGTATGGGGAGTCTCTGGGTCAGGAACCTATCCCTCCAGCATGTTTTGTTCATTGTGATGACAAGGTTTAGATCCCTGGAGCAGGTAGCTCTGAGGGATTGGGATTTCTTTAAGTGAAGCATGTCCAACAGCTCAGGGTTTGACATGGCCTTGTATGTTAAGCAGAGATTACCTCTGAGTAGATGATATGCCACAGAGTATAGCTGGAGTTTTTATAGATGGTCAGCATATGGCATCTGCTTTAGGCCTGTGATTCTTTTAGTGATGTATTTCTGTGGCCTTTCCAGCTGTTGCAAATGTCTTGTGAGGTACATACCAAACGGGGCATTATACTCTATAATGGGTCTAATGAGGGATGAGTACAGTGGGACAATGATTTTTTCTGGATGAAAAGCCCTTAGTGATGAGGTGTGCCACATTGACTGTTGTGGCGATGTGGTTATCGAAAGTGAGACCACTGTCCACCTGTGTCCCTAAGTCTCTCATCACACTTTTGATATTTAGTGTCCTGCCACCTATGTGGTAATTCATGGGTACATGTTTTTTTTCAAAGGGGATAACTATACATTTCTTGGCATTAAGCTTGAGCCCATGGTTCTGGCACCAGGCATCTGTTTCTGTAAGGCCCTTTTGTAGAATATCCACATCATTTGGGGATTCAATAATGGCTCCCAGTTTGCAGTCATCTGCGAACTTTGTTAGCCAGAGTCCCTTAGTGTTGGCCTGTACTTCAGAGAAGTAGATGCTAAACAAGAGTGGTCCCAGGACTGAACCCTGAGGTACGCCACTTGTCACCTGTCTGGAGCTGGATTTGGAGTTGGCTACTTTTACAGTCTGGGTTCTGTCAGTAAGCCAGTTGGCAACCCATCAAGTGATGTAGGGATTTATGCCCAGCTTAGTAAGTTTATCTATGATTCCAGAGTAGGGGATGGTGTCGAAGGCCTTGGTGATGTCCAGATAGGCTGTGTGGACTGCCTTACCCTCGTCCACAGCTCTGGAGACTGATTTGAAGAAGGCTGTGTGGACTGCCTTACCCTCGTCCACAGCTCTGGAGACTGATTCGAAGAAGTCAATCAGATTCAGGAGACAAGATCGGCCCTTCACAAACCCAAACTGGGTGGAGTCCAGTGTTTGAAGGTTACCAATGTCCTTGTTTATAAGTTCCATGATAATGTGTTCCATGCCCTTGCAGATCAGGCTTGTCAGACTGATGGGACGGTAGTTCCCAGGATCTAAGGTGGATCCCCCTTATGGAGTGGGATAACTGTTGCCGTGCGCCACTCACTGGGCATGAAGCCTGAGGTGAGGCTATGATTAAACATGACACTTAGGTGAGGTGCCATTTTATTTTGTAGTTCATGTAGTACACAGCCTGGGATGTCATCTGGCCTCATGGATGCTGTATTCTTAGCTTTGGAGAGTGCAGTTTCTACCTGTGTGGCCATGATTTCTGGAATTTGGCAATCTTTTGGTATTGAGATGGGCCCTTTAGGGGGTGAGATGGGGTGAAGTTGGCACTAAATCGATCTGCCAGGATATTGTCAATATCCTTGGGATAAGTATATTTAATGCCATTCTGTTGTAGCTCAGAGCAGATCTAAGCATTGCCATTTAGATTCTTGACATAACTACAGAATGCCTTGTGGTTGTCTTTGGAATCTTTGGCAATTTTAGAGAAAAAAAATGATCAATTTCAACAACTGGCTAAGCTTCTGGTGTCATTCAAAGGAGATCCAGCGTCTGTCAGTCTGTGATGACATGCTCGACAAGCCATGCTGCTTTGCTAGAGACGGCTTACACCTGTCACCCTTAGGCTTTTGAATACTAGCCAAGGCTCTAGCCACCCCCATAGTGACTTTTTTAGGCAAAGCTCAAAAGACAAACCACCACTGTAAATAGCACAAGTAACAAAAAACTGAGGGTAATGCTACTCAATGCCAGAAGTCTAAACCTCAAAATGCACGCACTCGAGGCACTCCTCAGTATGGAGAAAATCGATATATGTGCAGTAACAGAAACCTGGTTTAAGGCTCTAGAGACCACCCCAGCACTACCAGGCTACATTTTGGCCACAAAACCCAGACCGAAATACAAAAGGTGGGGGAGTATCCATATTCATCAAGGATACCCACACCTCCAGGTTAGTGGCACAGCATAATGCTTCAGAGATCATCCACGTGCAACTAATAATGGGCAAAACTGCTATTCAAATTATAGCTTACTACAGATCACCCACCATGTCCCAGGACCCCCACTCCGCATTCCTGGAAACACTGGGAAACATAAAGGTCCTACCAAACACCCTGATATTGGGTGATTTCAATTACCCAAACATTAACTGGGAGAACTACGCAAGTACAAACTCCCTTGCCCAACATTTCCTAGAATTTATAAACTCAAATGCCCTGGATCAACCGGTCAACACCCCCACCAAAGGTAACAACATATTGGACCTGGTCATCACCAACATGGGTCACTGGTGTTCCACACTGGACGTCAACCCCTCGTTGGTTAGATCTGACCATAAACTAATCACTCTGGATATCCACATTCCACCACCAATCCCGGTCAAAGAAACCACCGTGAATAACTTTTCAAAAGCAAACTTCACATTACTTAAGACTGAGGTGGAGAGTTTCAAAGCCCCCGTGCTAAAGGATAATGCTGTCCAAGCTGCAAACTCCTTTACTAATGCACTCTACGGGCACCTACATGAATGCATGGATTGTGCTATCCCACACAAACCAAGACTCACTCCTCCAAGAAAAGGAAACCAGTCTGGTGGACCCCTGCCATAAGCAAGCTATACAATAGAAGGAAGAAACTAGTACAGAAAAGAGTAAAATCCCAAGAAGGGAAGACATCCCTGATCAGTATCAGCAATAAACTATGTCCCCTCATAAAATCATCCAAGGCTAGCTTCGAAAAAAAAAATTGCCATGGACTCCAAAGATAACCACAAGGCATTCTTTAGCTATGTCAAGAATCTAAGTGGCAATTCTCAGATCTACTCAGAGTTAGTGCAGAATGGCACAAACTACACTGAACCAACCGATATAGCCAACATCCTGGCAGACAGGTTCAGTGCAAACTTCACCCCCCTCTCAACCCCTAAAGGGCCCATAACTATACCAGAAGAAAGTAGTGCCTCGGAAATCACAGACACTCAGGTTACAACAGCCCTCTCCAAAGCCAAAAACACAGCATCAACGGGACCGGACGGTGTCCCAGGCTGCGTCCTACATAAGCTCAAAAATGAACTAACCCCTCACCTAAAGACACTTTTTAAACTCAGCTTCTCCACAGGCTATGTGCCCAAAGAGTGGTGCACAGCAACGGTTATTCCACTCCACAAAGGTGGAGCCACAGCGGACCCTGGGAACTATTGCCCTATAAGCCTGACTAGCTTGGTCTGCTAAGCTATGGAGTGCATCATCATGAATCTCATTAACAGAGACATTGGGAACCTCCAAACACTGGACCCTACCCAGTTTAGCTTTGTTAAGGGCAGATCATGCCTCCTAAACCTGGTAGACTTCTTTGAGACAGTTACCAAGGCTATAGATGAGGGAAAGGTGGTCCACACAGCCTACCTAGACCTCGTAAAGGCCTTCGATACCATTCCCCACTCCGGTATTATAGACAAGCTCACCAGCCTGAACATAAACCCCTACGTCACAAGATGGGTTGCCAACTGGCTCATGAACAGAACCCACATGGTAAGAGTTGCGGGAGCTAGGTCTGACTCTAAACTGGTTACAAGTGGTGTTCCCCACGGCTCAGTCCTAGGACCCCTCCTATTTGGCATATACTTCTCAGAGGTACAGGCAAGCACAGGAGGACTATGGCTGACCAAATCTGCAGACAACTGCAAACTAGGGACTATAATTGACTCTCTGGCTGACACAGACATCCTCCAAAAGGGTCTCACTGAGACAGATACCTGATGTCAAAACCATGGCCTCAAGCTAAATGCCAAAAAGTGCATAGGCATCCCCTTTGAAAAAAACAAAGTACCCACAATCTATCACATAGGTGGTAGCTCCCTAAATATGCAATAAGGGATCTGGGGACCCAAGTAGATAGTAACCTCTCCTTTGATAATCACATTGCCAAAGTGGTTAGAAAATCCTTCTATGTGGTCCACCTAATCACAAAAGGGTTTGCATCCAGATTGAAAGAAGTCATTGGGCCCCTCTACGCATCACTCATTAGACACATCATAGAGTACAATGCCCCATTTAGGATGTACCTTACAAGACACCTGCAACAACTGGAAAGACCACAGAAGTACCTCACCAAGAGGATCACTGGCCTTAAACAGATGCCCTATGCAGCTTGACTGAAGAAACTCCAGCTGTACTTGGTTGCATACCGCCTACTCAGTGGTGATCTCTGCCTGACATACAAGGCCATGTCCAACCCAGAATTGATGGACATGCTCCACCTAAAGAAAACCATATCCCCTCGAGCCACATGTTCCTGGGATCTAAACCTCACCACAACAATAAATAGGATGTGCTGGAGGGATAGATTCCGGTCCCAGATACTTTCCATGCTACGGAACAAGATTCCAGTCTACATTAGGCAGAGCTCCTCACTAACCCTCTTCAAGAGAAACCTTGACGAGTGGATGGGAAACAGAAAGTTTACGCCGGGATCACTTTAATGGCCCTTCTGGACAGAGGCACAGGGAACTAATCTAAATGGGCGGCGAAAGCCAACACATTCTGGCTAGGCTTATAAATGCCTTCGGGCAGATAGCCTAGTACCTACCTATGAACCCTGTACTACTGGAGGCAGCTTGATTGCAGCCAAATGAAGCAAGAAGACTTGAGTGTTCATCTATAAAGAACTTAAGACAGATAAGCTACAAACATGGTATCTAGCCCAATGCTTCAAAAGAATAAAGCACTCACTGTACCCAGAAGACCCATATTTGACTACGGCATGGGTGCTAGCAAGATGGGGCTAGAAAGGACAGGAATCAACAGCTAACTCCAGCTCAGATCCATTGTGGGTTAGGAAGCAGCTTGGCATTGGGAATCACCACAGTATTAAGGCCCTAGTGATCACACAGCAAGTAGTGTGCAACTTGGTTGGGAGGTTGTACATGCACAGAATTCAGCATGCACAGCCAGTTCTAGAAGATCTCACATGCTGCTGGGGGAGGTGGGGATAGGACAGTCCCAAAGACCTGCAGCCTGACTCACTCCCTGCACCCAACTCTCACCTCCACTCATTAAAGAATAGACTGGAGGGCTGTAATTTGATGAAGAAATGAATGAATGGCTCAAATGTATGCAGTAAGGGGCTGATTTTTTTGGACAAAAAATACAGATGAGCTGCAAACTATATAACTGGAGGGTAGATTTGTCAAATTCAGTAGAGGTTGTTAAAGTGTAGTTGATTAAGTACCAGGTGTTGTGAATATGCATTTTAACTGCTGTTTTTAATTTCTCCAAGTCTTTCGGGTTTCTAATACCATGATGGGAATGGACCCCATTCCTAAGTCAAAGTACATTTAAAGTTCATGAAATTAGTATTGTTTCACTCTTTGATGTCAGCAAAAAGGTGTTCTTCGAAGCACTGCAATGTGCCCAGCAATGACTCCTTCTGCAATTCATATGGTGTTACATGAATTGGTAACATATCTAAATAAGATTGTAATTTTCTTTTTATAAGAACCGTTGCTCCTACTACTATTGGAACTGTCTGGGTATCTTTCTTCCACATGGCTCTCGTTTCTGCCTACAGATCCAGGTATTTTATGACTTTGTGTCTCTCTGTACACAAGACACTGTAGTCACTGGGTGTGGTGATTTCAATGATCTACTTTTGTCTTCTTCTCTTGGAATACTATATCTGCTTTTCTAGCATCTATTTTTTGAACTTTTGGTATTGGATGATCCCATGTGATATAAACTTCATCACTTCCTATGATTCTTTGTGGCTCATGTTTCCAGTGTTTTTAAGCCACTTAGATACCATAATGTTTGCACAATCTCCATTGTAACAGTCTCACCACATTATTATGCCTTTCAGTATACAGTTCCTCTGCCATTAGTGCATTGCAACCAGCAACAAGATGTGTGACTGTTTCCAACAACTTAGGTTGTCATACAAGCAGAGCGGGAGCAGTGAAAAGAGTAATTGCAAATCAAACTGAGGAAGAACAGGCATCAGCGAACGAGTGAAACAGACAAAGAATGGCTCAAATACATGCTGAGGAAGCAGCAGAGCGATGTGCAGCCAGACTTGAGGATGCACAGTTGCGAGCACGGCAATTGCATTCTGCAGCTTCAGATCTGCTTCGTTCTCCTCGATCGACACCAGCGGATGAAATAAATGCTTGCCTGAAATACTCTACTTTGTGGTGACACAAAGAGATTAAAATTAACTACAAATATGCGTGTCCAGCTGCAAAATGATCGATCAGCTGAGATATTCTCACATCAATTGCTGGAAATTGGGAATGGAAAGGTGACGGTTGATCTGACCTCAGGACGAATTTCATTGCCTCATAACTTCTGCAATTTAGTGACATCAAAAGAAGAATTGGTTGAAAAAGTATTTCCCAATATTCAAACCAATTATAAGAATCACGATTGGCTGACTGAACGAGCTATTCTTGCGGCCAAGAACAAAGACGTCTACAAACTTAACAATATTATTCAGTCTAACATTCAAAGCGAGGCAGTCACATACAAGTCCGTCGACACTGTTGTGGGAGCAGATGAAGCGGTTAATTATCCAACAGAATTTTTGAATTCACTCGATCTGCCAGGGATGCCACCGCATGTACTGCAATTGAAAATCGGCGTGCCAATTATCATGTTACGAAATATCAACCAGCCAAAGCTTTGCAACAGCACGCGGCTTGCAGTAAAAAAATTAATGAGCAACGGCATAGAAGCAACAATCTTGACAGGACCTTTCAAAGGTGAAGATGTCCTCATTCCTCGCATTCCTATGATTCCAACGGATATGCCATTTCAATTTAAGAGATTGCAATTCCCAATTTGATTGGCGTTTGCAATCACCATCAACAAAGCTCAGGGCCAATCTTTAGAATTGTGCGGTTTAGATTTACACACAGATTGTTTCTCACATGGACAATTATATGTTGCGTGTTCTAGAGTCGGCAAACCAGACAATCTCTATATCTGCACAGAAAATGGAACAACAAAAAATATTGTATACCCACAAGCATTGTGAAATTAAACATATTAGAAATGTGCGCTTTCTCTTTTCTTTCTTTTCCATTTAACCAGACTGAGCCACAGCAACGCATGGCCGGGTACAGCTAGTATATATATATATATATATATATATATATATATATATATATATGTATATGTGTATATATATATGTATATATATATATATATATATATATACACACACACACACACATACAAACATATATATATATATATATATATATACTTTTTTTTTATATATATATATATATATATATATATATATATATATATATATATACACACACACACACACACACCACATATGTGTGTATATATATATATATATATATATATATATATATATATATATATATATATATATACACACACATACACATATGTGTGTATATAAATATATATGTATATATAAATATATATAGGTCTATAAATATATATGGGTCTACTTCAGTAGACCAAAAGTTCACTTACATGACTTTCAGATCGCTGAGACGAAAAGGCTGACAACTTCAGAGCACCGACATCCTGGAACACCAACTTCCCACTCCAAATAAGTAACCACTTGGCCACCCTGTTGAACTTTGCCCTTTACCCCTGCAGTAGTGTGATCTTGGAGTTGGTATATACAGTGAAAATTGGGTGAAGATAGGTGAAGGCTAGCCAGATAGAATTTTAGAGATAATTCTGTCATCTGTAAATATTAATGTAAACCACAGCCTTGTGTCTTAAATGGTAAAAATAGTGTTACATGTGGAACTGGAAAAAATGTAACAACAATGCACTCTACTGACCAAGTAAAGCATGTTGTGACCCTTTGATGTTAAAACTCGGAGCCAATGAGTCTAGAGTGAGGCATCCTGCCTATTGTTTTAAGGCCAGAGTTAATGGCCAGAATTTGCATGCATAAATATCCTTTATTGCTCTGCCTTCTGCCCAGAGGTGAAGAATGTAAATGTAGTTTCTGTTAGCCTGGGAACCCATGGAAGTGTGAAGAATGATGTAATGTGAACCAGGAATGTGATTTTAAAAACAGGGAGAATCAAAGAGCATTAAGCATTTTTGTCTTGACCATCCAACTCATCAGCACTGTCTTGCTCTATATGTAAGTTTATCTTAGACTTGTGTTTTCTCTTAGAAATAACTAGAAACTAGAAAGATTAGACTAAGTGTTTTTCTGTGATGTCAGAGCTGTACTACTGAATTATTTTAAGTATTTCTCTGTGATCTCTGAACTCTTGACTAGCACTGTGTAGTAGAAAGTATTGTCTTGTGTTTTGACTATTTGTTATTAAATAGTTTTAAAATCCTTTCAACTGTGGCTGTTTTTGCAGAGATAATTTAAGCTCTTTAGAGTACTTGCATGCCTTTGGTAAAATTGTACAAAGCCACTGGAATAGATTTAGCCCTGGGCTATACTACCAATTGGATAATAATATTGCACAGTAATAATCCGACACCCTTTTAAGAGCCTTTGAGTAGCTGATAAATATTAGTGGGTGGTGGCAGATGGCACTACTGTATAGTCTAGGAAAAGGGGCATAGCTGGAGAACCTGTGCCAGCCTTCCTCAGGAGTACCTGTGTGGTTGTATAAACTCTTCTCAAAGTGTGTGCGTGTGTGTGTGTGTGTGTGTGTGTGTGTGTGTGTGTGTGTGTCAGAAACCTGGGCAGGGACACGAAGCACTGGTTGGACAGAGAGGGTGCTGGGGATTTTAGCTTGCCCACTAGGCTGAGATCTGGATCCTATAGCTGTGCCAGTGGGGAGTCTTATTGGGGACCAGGAGAGCAAGGGAGTGACCAGCCCCAGACTGACTGTGATCTCTGTGTGCTCTTAAATGAAATTGCACTTTACTGTTTATATTTTTTAACCTTTCCTCATATATGAGACGCCCTTCACTGGTGTTAGTGGTGAGGATTGAGGCTCCTTGATTGCTGGGCCAGGGCAGAGGCATTGCATATTAATTGTTTGGCAGTGGTGGGATATCCACACCACATATTAATTGATTGGCAAATACTAATTGGCTTGTAGTTGTCTAGGTAGAGTGAATTCCCAGATCTTGTGTACAGGGAGTTTTGAAGGTGTTTTGTACACTAAATCCGGCATGCAGTGAATACTTAGAGTTCAGATCACAATTGTTTTATTTCTTTTGTTAGCTTAGTTAGTCAGGGTGAGCAGGCAACATGTCAGCAGAGGAGTATGGAAAGCTGACAAGGAGCCAGCTGGCTAAGCTGTGCCAGGCTTGGGAACTGGTGCATGGAAACCTGACTAAGGCAGACCTGATTGCAGCCTTGGTTGCAGCTGCACCAGAAAACAGCAACCAGGAGGACAATCAGACTGGCAGTGGAGATATAATATCCTCAGACAATGGACAGCTCAACCTTTCTGCAGAGGACTTAAAAATCCATCTGGAGCTAAGGAGACTTGAGTTGGAGGCCAGGCGTTTGGAGATAGAAGCCGAGGAAAAGGAGTGGCAGAGGAGGCATGAGAGGGAAATGCCAGAGTCATGTTGGTAATGGAAAAGGTAGTAACTGGACCCCAGAATCTCAAAAGGTCAGTAAATTTCTTCCGCAGTTTAAAGAGGGGAATAATTATGATAGTTTCATTTATACATCTGAGAGGGTATGCAAACAGTACAGCATTGACCAAAGGCTATGGGTATGGTTCCTGACCCCCTTACTCCATGGTAAAGCTGTAACTGTTTTGTCAAAAATGTCTGTCTTTGCATGTTTTGATTATACTGCTGTTAAACCTCACTTGTTAGAACTGTTTAAGCTAACACCTGAAACGTATAGGAAAAAGTTTCGTGAGCATAGATGTGAGGCAGATGAAAGTGTGTGTGAATATGCTGCTGAACTGAGCATTTATTTCCATAGGTGGGTGAGTGGATGTCAGGTCACCACTTTTGAAGGGCTGGCAGACCTTTTGCTGAGGCAGCAAGCCCTTAGCACTTTGCCTGAGGACATGAGGATCTGGTTAGCTGATAGACAGTGTGCTACTTCAGATGAGTTGGGGAAGAAGGGAGACCTATACATGGCAAGCAGGGCAGCCCTGCACAGGAAAGGGTCCGCCAGTATTGCTCATGGGTCTAAAGGAACCCATGGTGGGCAGCACAGACTGCCCTAAGAGAATCTGCCAGAGGCAGAGGAAGCCACTAGTCCAGGTACATATCCAGGAGCTTGGGTCAAATATTTTGAATGCAACCAGTGGGGCCATGTGGCATACAGGTGTCCATGGAGGCAAGATGGGGAACAAAAGAAGAGGGAGCCAGCAAGTGGGAAAGACAAAATGCCAATAGTAGGTTGTCTTGAGACAACAGGGGTAGCGAACTACCATCCTGCAGATGTCCTGACAGGGAAGGATTTGGATGAGGCAGTACCATATGCTTATGCAGTTAAACACAGTCAGGCTAGGAGACAAGCATGTGGGTCTGGTATCCTGGGGGAGACCCAGACAGACTGCATACTTACAGCCAGGCCTGGTGAGGTGGTTACTTCAGGGAGGGAGCTACTCTGTAGCAGTGAGACTGAAGGTGAGCCACAGCTGCTTGTGGGTACTGATGGTCCCTTGGACAGAGTGACTGCAAAGGTAGAGGTGAAACCTGGGCAGGGACACCAAGCACTGGTTGGAGAGATAGGGTGCTGGAGATTTTAGCTTGCCCACTAGGCTGAGATCTGGATCCTATAGCTGTGCCAGTGGGGAGTCTTATTGGGGACCTGGAGAGCAAGGGAGTGACCAGCCCCAGACTGACTGTGATCTTTGTGTGCTCTTAAATGAAATTGCACTTTACTGTTTATATTTTTTAACCTTTCCTCATATATGAGACACCCTTCACTGGTGTTAGTGGTGAGGATTGAGGATCCTTGATTGCTGGGCCAGGGCAGAGGCATCACATATTATTTGTTTGGCAGTGGTGGGATATCCACACCACATATTAATTGATTGGCAAATACTAATTGGCTTGTAGTTGTCTGGGTAGAGTGAATTCCTGTAGTTTGTGTACAGTGAGCTTTGAAGATGTTTTGTACACTAAATCCACCATGCAGTGAATACTTAGAGTTCATATCACAATTGTTTTATTTCTTTTGTTAGCTTAGTTAGTCAGGGTGAGTAGGCAACATGTCAGCAGAGGAGTATGGAAAGCTGACAAGGAGCCAGCTGGCTAAGCTGTGCCAGGCTTGGGAACTGGTGTATGGAAACCTGACTAAGGCAGACCTGATTGCAGCCTTGGTTACAGCTGCACCAGAAAACAGCAACCAGGAGGACAATAAGACTGGCAGTGGAGATATAATATCCTCGGAGAATGGACAGCTCAACCTTTCTGCAGAGGACTTAAAAATCCATCTGGAGCTAAGGAGACTTGAGTTGGAGGCCAGGCATTTGGAGATAGAAGCCGAGGAAAAGGAGTGGCAGAGGAGGCATGAGAGGGAAATGCCAGAGTCATGTAGGTAATGGGGAAGGGAGTAACTGGACCCCAGAAGCTCAAAAGGTCAGTAAATTTCTTCCGCAGTTTAAAGAGGGGAATAATTATGATAGTTTAATTTATACATCTGAGAGGGTATGCAAACAGTAGAGCATTGACCAAAGGCTATGGGTATGGTTCCTGACCCCCTTACTCCATGGTAAAGCTGTAACTGTTTTGTCAAAAATGTCTGACTTTGCATGTTTTGATTATACTGCTGTTAAACCTCACTTGTTAGAACTGTTTAAACTAACACCTGAGATGTATATGAAAAAGTTTCGTGAGCATAGATGTGAGGCAGATGAAAGTGTGTGTGAATATGTTGCTGAACTGAGCACTTATTTCCATAGGTGGGTGTGTGGATGTCAGGTCACCACTTCTGAAGGGCTGGCAGACCTTTTGCTGAGGCAGCAAGCCCTTAGCACTTTGCCTGAGGACATGAGGATCTGGTTAGCTGATAGACAGTGTGCTACTTCAGATGAGTTGGGGAAGAAGGGAGACCTATACATGGCAAGCAGGGCATCCCTGCACAGGAAAGGGACCCCCAGTATTGCTCATGGGTCTAAAGGAACCCATGGTGGGCAGCACAGACTGCCCTAAGAGAATCTGCCAGAGGCAGAGGAAGCCACTAGTCCAGGTACACATCCAGGAGCTTGGGTCAAATATTTTGAATGCAACCAGTGGGGCCATGTGGCATACAGGTGTCCATGGAGGCAAGATGGGGAACAAAAGGTGAGGGTGCCAGCAAGTGGGAAAGACAAAATGCTAATAGTAGGTTGTCTTGAGACAACAGGGGTAGCGAACTACCATCCTGCAGATATCCTGATAAGGAAGGATTTGGATGAGGCAGTACCATATGCTTATGCAGTTAAACACAGTCAGGCTAGGAGACAAGCATGTGGGTCTGGTAGCCTGGGGGAAACCCAGACAGACTGCATACTTACAGCCAGGCCTGGTGAGGTGGTTACTTCAGGGAGGGAGCTACTCTGTAGCAGTGAGACTGTAGGTGAGCCACAGCTGCTTGTGGGTACTGATGGTTCCTTTGACAGAGTGAGTGTAAAGGTAGAGGTGAGTAGTAGTACCCAAGATGACAGTGAGGCACCACTGTCATAGGATACCAGACTTCCTGTGGAAGGGGAGCTGGGAAGGGTTACAATGAGAGAGTTGAGACAGGCTCAGCTCTCAGACCCTACATTGCAAGGCCTGAGGTGGGTAGCTAGAGAGGCAGCTTTTTCTCAAGGAAAGGGGGACATATGTATACTGGGACATAGGGTTGCTATACAGGGAGTGGACCCCTGAGGGAGGGCTAGAAGGTGAAAGAGTACAGCAGTTGGTAGTCCCTAGAGCCTACTGTCTGGCGCTTCTAGCCATATCCCATGATATTCCCTTTGTAGGTCATATGGGCATAAAATGTACAAAGAGGCATATTATGTAGAACTTCTATTGGCCTGGAATTTCCAGAGATGTAACAGGGTACTGCAGGACCTGTGAGCAGTGCCAAAAGGTAGGCAAGGCAGGAGACAAGGTGAGAGCTCCTTTGATGCCTTTGTCTGTGATTGAGCAGCCATTTCAGAAGGTAGCTATGGATATTGTGGGTCCTCCGAGTACCCCAAGTTCCACAGTGAAAAAGTATATCCTAGTGGTAGTGGATTATGCTACACGATACCCTGAGGCAGTGGCTTTACCCTCCATTGCGGCACAGAAGGTGGCAAATGCTTTGTTAGAGATTTTCAGCAGGGTAGGTTTCCCAAAAGAAATACTGACTGACAAAGGTGCCAATTTCATGTCAGACCTGCTGGCTTGTCTGTGGACGTCCTGTGGAGTGAAGCACATGAAGACCACCCCCTACCATCCACAGACTAATGGTATTGTTGAGAGTTTAAATTCTACAATCAAGTCCATGCTATGAGCATTTGCAGATCAGTTTAAGAGGGAGTGGGACAAATATTTGCCCCATCTGTTGTTTTCTTACAGAGAGTTTCTCCAGGAATACATGGGTTTTTCACCCTTTGAGTTGCTGTATGGGCATAGGGTGAGGGGACTTCTAGATTTAATTTGAGATGAGTGGGAAGGTGAGTGTGAGTCTCACAAGGAGTCTGTTGTAGCATACGTCCTAAACCTCAGGACAAGGCTCAGGGAACTCATGTGCTTGACCCAGGAGAACCTGGCAGCAGCCTAACAACAGAAAAAGGTGTGGTATGACAGGAATGCTCGAGCTAGAGAGTATGCTGTGGGGCAGCAGGTAATGGTTCTCATTCCTGTCAGACACAACAATCTGCAAGCAGCTTGGGAGGGACCCTATAAGTTGTAAGAAAGGTAGACAATGTTAATTACATGGTGAAACTGCTAGGCAGAAGGCAGGGGCACAAATTGTACCATGTTAACATGATGAAACCATACCATGATAGGGAGGCCCTTGTGCTGAGCATTTGCATTAGATTGCAGGAGATGTCTGAGGGAGATATTGGGACTGATCTCCTCAGTGAGGCTCGGGCTGACACCAAAGTGGAAGGGGTAGCCATGTCCCAGCAGCTATCTCCTACCCAGGTTTGAGAAATCCAAGCAGTGTTGCAGGAATTTGGGGACATGTTCACTGGGAAACCAGGGTGCACCCACCTGGGGCAGCACCAGGTGAATACAGGACTCCAAAGGCTTATTAGGCAGGCCCCTTATAGACTGCCTGAGAGACTCAAACAGACTCTGAGGGAGGAGGTACAGGAGATGTTGGAACTAGGGGCAATTCAAGACACAAACAGTCCCTGGGCATCCCCAGTGGTGCTGGTGCCAAAGAAGGATGGCAGCACCAGGTTCTATGTGGACTACCGGAAATTAAATAGTCACACACAGTCAGATGCTTACCCCATGCTTAGGACAGATGAGGCCCTAGAGCAGCTGAGTGGGGCTAAGTATCTTACAACCATTGATCTTAACAAGGATTATTGGCATGTGCCCTTGACTCCTAGTGCTATAGAAAAGTCAGCCTTTGTTACTCCTTTTGTCTTATATGAGTCCACAAAAATGCCCTTTGGGATGAAGAATGCCCCGGAAACTTTTCAGAGACTGGTAGTTCATATCCTGACAGGGGCAGGAGGGTTTGCCCTTGCTTAGATAGATGATATTGTCATCTACAGCCATTCCTGGCCAGAGCACCTTCAGCATGTCAGGGAGGTGCTCGGCAGACTGCAGAGGGCAGGGTTGACCATTAAGCCGAGCAAATGTCAGGTGGATATGGCAGAGGTCTCCTACCTAGGACATAAAGTGGGGAGTGGTAAGATAAGGCCAGTACCTGCCAAAGTGGAAGCCATTCAGGCATGGCCTACACCTGTTACTAAAAAGTAGGTGAGGGCAATTTTTAGGGACAGCAGAGTACTATAGAAAGTGCGTCCCCAGTTATAGTACCATAACTGCTCCCCTCACAAACCTGACAAGAAAGAACAGGCCAGATAAGGTAGTGGTGACCCCAGCATGTCAGCAGGCATTCCAAAAGCTTAAAGAAGCTTTGAGAGGGCCCCCTGTGTTAGCCAGTCTAGATTACAGCAAATAATTTGTTGTGCAGGTGGAAGGTGGATGCTTTGAACCGTGGGTTGGGGGCTGTACTTGGCCAGATTTCTTCAGAGGGAGAAGAGCACCCAGTGCTTTATCTCAGTCATAGGCTCCAACCCAGGGAGGAATGCTATGCAGCTGTAGAAAAGGAATGTCTAGCCATAGTGTGGGCACTGCAGAAACTTCAGCCTTATCTGTTTGGAAAGAAATTCACTGTTATGACAGATCACAACCCCTTAACATGGTTAAACATTGCCAGCCAGCAAAATGCCAAGTTGCTTAGATGGAGCCTGGGGTTGCAAGCATATGATATGTCAGTACAGCACAGCAGTGGGATTAGCAATGCCAATGCAGATGGGCTCTCAAAACAGGAAATGGGGTAAAGTATACTCAGATAGACCTAAGTCCCTCAAGCGGCGTTTCTCACGGGTCACTTGAAAAACTAGCTTGAGTTCTCCGGGGGGGAGGGGGATATGTGAAGATTGGGAGAAGATAAATGAAGGCTGGCAGCCTAGCCAGATAGAATTTTGGAGATAATTCTGTCATCTGTAAATATTAATGTAAACCACAGGCTTGTATTTTAAATGGTAAGAATAGTATTACATGTGGAACTGGAAAAAATGTAACAACAGTGCACTCTACTGACCAAGTAAAGCATGTTGTGACCCTTTGATGTTAAAACTCGGGTTTTGAATTTCTATTATTAAATATTTTTAAAACCCTTTCAACTGTGACTGCTTTTGTAGAGCTAATTTAAGCTCTTTAGAGTACTTGTATGCCTTTGGTAAAATTGCACAAAGCCACTTGAATAGCTTTAGCCCTGGGCTATACTACCAATTGGATAATAATATTGCACAGTAATAACTTGATACTCTTTTAAGGGCCTTTGAGTAGCTGATAAATATTAGCTGGTACTACCGTACAGTCTGGCAAAAAGGGGCACAGCTGGAGAACCTGTGCCAGCCTTCCCCAGGAGTGTCTGTGTGGTTGCATAAACTCTTCTCAAAGTGTGTGTGTGTCACCTACTTGGGCAGGGACATGAACCACTGGTTGGACAGAGAGGGTGCTGGAGATTTTAGCTTGCCCACTAGGCTGAGATCTGGATCCTATAGCTGTGCCAGTGGGAAGGCTTATTGGGGACCTGGAGAGCAAGGGAGCAACCAGCCCCGGACTGACTGTGATCTCTGTGTGCTCTTAAAGGAAATTGCACTTTACTGTGTGTATTTGTTATCCTTTTCTATTATATGAGACGCCCGTCACTGGTGTTAGTGGTGAGGATTGAGGATCCTTGATTGCTGGGCCAGGGCACGGGCATCGCACATATATATATATATATATATATATATATATAAATATATATATATATAAATATATATATATATAAATATATATATATATAAATATATATATATATATATATATATATATTTATATATATATATATATATATATATATATATATATATATATATATATATATATATATATATATATATATATATATATAGATATATATATATAGATATAGATATATATATATATACACACACACACACACACACACACACACACACGGGCTTAGTGAATAAAAAACACAAACTGCATTGATAAATTTACAAAAACAAAAAAGAAGGTAACGTGTCAGCTAAATCCACAAAGACGAACCACCACTTAGAAGTATAAAATGATCGCAAGCTTTATTCCAAAGGTAAAACTGTGGGCCTAGGTTGTATGTTAGGAAATTCTGGCACATCTACAAGTACTGCAAAGTCTTTAGTGTTCATATAATTCATTGTGCAAGTATGTGAAAGTTTTTGTATGTATGTGTATGTGTATATGTGTGTGTGTGTGTGTGTGTGTGTGTGTAGGTCATGATTTGCTGGAGAGATATATAACTGTTATGGCAGGGCATATAGAAAGGCCTCAAAAAATAACAGCATGCCACACAACGTCTCCTTGGTAAGGAATTCTTGACATAAAGAGGACTCTCTTGAAATTCATCAAGAGCAAGGACAGAGATGAGTTTAAATTCTCTGAAAGTGATAAAGTAGCAAAGTAGTGAAGAATAAATGTTAGCTTTACTTCTCTGTTCCATTAGCTTTGCCACTGACCTATAGGAAATGGGGGGGAAATCACTGTACCTTTAGGAAATGTGAGGGGTGGGGGGATCACCGTGCCTTTAAAATATATCCTATGGGATTTTAAAATATATTGTGTGGGTTCCAAATTAGTAATATCACTGTACCCTAATGTGCATCCATTATAAAACTAAATGTGGAACTTAGCTACAATTTTAATAACTATTCCATATGAGACGAAATAAAGAATTCTGCTGTACTTTAGAAAATGAAATAAGGAAATCCACACACATTTATGATCTGGTTTGAGAGAACTGAAATAATTAATTCTGCAGCACTTTAAATTTATGCCAAGTGAAATTGAAAATTCCACTACAAATCAAGTCTGGCGTGTGTGAACTGAAAGAATGAATTATGCCTTATCTTTCTTCTTTTCCGCTCATGATTGGCAGCAGTGGAGTTGTCAGCCCGGCTCCCAACCTTCCACAGAAGGCACACACGCACTCACACCTAGGGCCAAATTTAGAGTGTCCAATCCACCTACCTCTTTGGGATGTAGGAGGAAACTGGAGCACCCGGAGGAAACCCACGCGACCACAGGGAGGACATGCAGATTCGGTACAGAAGGCACCCCAGCCGAGAATTGAACCAGAGAACCTCTTGCTGTGAGGCAGCAACGCTAACCGCCGCTCTGTTTAGTGGAAACCGAAAACCATGAATTTGAAGCAGTTTTAGTGCATATTTCATTGCAACAGAAAATGGATTTTTGTTGTACATTTAGCATCTGGCCCAACGAAAACAGTTCATCTCTGAAAATTGCTGCCTTTGATTTACACTAGTGTAGAACGTTTAAATCTAAGAAAGCAGATCTAACACCTGAAAGGGCAAGGCATGCTTGGACCGTGAAGTGATTAAGCAGTTTCTAGAAATAAAATGTAATAGTTTTCGTTTTTGAAAAGAAACCATAAAATTAAGGACCAGCTATTGGACCCTTTGGGTGGTAGAACCGCAGCACTCAGACCAAAAGACCTGCTGCGGCGATCATGGATTTTTCCTCTGTTGGCTACCATACGGCCCATACTACAGCGATTGAACTTGGAACTTCTAAGTTTTTTAAATATATTTCCTTTTTGCATAACATTGGCTACCATCTATCTTTCTATTTAACAGCAAAGTAAAGAGCATTGAGTGGATTAACGTGGATCCCGCGTG
Source organism: Protopterus annectens (assembly GCF_019279795.1). Lineage (NCBI taxonomy): Eukaryota > Metazoa > Chordata > Ceratodontiformes > Protopteridae > Protopterus > Protopterus annectens. The sequence continues at coordinate 563,647,352 of NC_056746.1, forward strand.
CGTCCCGTTACTTAAAGGACATTTGAAATTTTACAAAATAAGCTCTGTCGCCAGCAAATTCAAAATGGTCATTTTCTGACCAAAATAAATCGAACTTGGGGAATGTTAATTATTTATGTTGTTAGTGCTTGAGGTACAATTACAATGTTTTCCCTCCTCTAAAATATTAGTCCAGTTACAGTACAACTGCCAGGTTTCACACTACACAACTGCCCTTATCCGAACTGTGCAGGGGAAAAATACAGGTGGCATACACACACAGTTTGCAATATACTGGACATTAAAAACAGAGTAAAAAACACGTATATCCGGATTTATACATTCAAGTTGCAGTAACCCAGTATTTCAAGTCACTGACATTGTTTTGCTAAAACTCGGGACAGATGTGGGTTAACATTTCAAGAAATACATATTTTATTTAAAAACTGGGCCCACTCCTGTACCAGTTTTATCCCGGTTTAGCTTTCTTTTAACAGTACAAACCCAATCACTCTAGGGAGGTCTCGGGAATTCCGTCCACCTCTTTACGGAAAACACACATTTTGGTACGAAGCTGTAAATTGGTACATGATATAGACTATCAGAAACTGCCTCGATCGCTTTTTATCAACTCCACCTTTGCACTCTCATATTTCTTAGCGTCTTACCACAAAGAAATAAAGTAGTTGAAGACCCTTTTCACAAGTTAATTAATAGCGCAGTTTACGTATATTCTTTTTTTTTTAAATGTCCACATATTTGAGATGACAGAAACACGTTCGAGGCCGTCTCAAAATTACTGGGGTATATCATTCAGTAAAACTGCATCAGAAGTATTCAAAATGGTCTAGGGATCTAAACCTCTTCTGCAACATTAACAGGACGGTTTGGAGGGACAGGTATATCTCGCAGAGGATACCACTGCCCTGGAATAGACTCCCCAGTCGCATAAAGCAAAGTCCATCCCTGGCTGTATTCAACAGCAACATGAATCTATGGATGGAAAACAAACTTTACCCCAGAACTGCCCCCGGTGGTACTGATGGACAGAAGCAGCTCTCGTGAGCGGGTCCCTTAGATTATCTATGGTATGATCCCAGTTATTCTCATTTGGTGTAATATATATTATTGATTATGGAAAGTTTAACCAGATGGGATAGGTTAATTTGAACACAAAAAGGGAACATGGATAGCCTTAAAATGACCTGCAAGAGCAATTAGCCTGGTACTTACCTGTGAAGTTATGAACATAAGCTGTGCTATCTAGCCTGTGAACCTATAAGAAAGAGTGCTGTACTACATATGATATACCATACTCAACGTGAAAGTTACTTTTTGAACACTCCTTATACTGAAGATGACAGTGGTGTAGTGACTCATGTTCATATCATATATCATATTTGTAGGTCGTACCCCCCACCCCCATTGTCCCTGATTTTAGCCGGCCTCCCCGATTTACAACAAAAATGTTCTTACCCGTCCATTGTTTTAACCGGATAAATTTCAGTTAACGAATCGTCAAGCATTGCACTAATTTGTTTGCTTTGTGTTTCAGAAAATGAACCCTGACAGCAACTAATTATTTCGTCAACCGTCGACGTGAAAAAAAATGCATTTATAGCTCTCAACCTTCCATCTCCAAAATGAGGAAGACCATCTCTCATAATGTGGAACTAATAGGCAAAATGTGGAACACATACTAATGGCTTACTACAACTTCAATTAAGAAAGTCATGGGGTGCTTAAACATGCTGGTATTACTTATAAAAAGATAATTTATTGAATTAATGATTCATTTCTATTTACTGTAGATATCAGTTAAAAACTTCCTAACACTGAATGTGTTACAGACACTTTCAATGTGGAACTTCGAGGAACATGAACTAGTTAATGGGTATTGTAAAGGTCTTTCTAATATGGTGTTATGCCCCTGAAAATTGATAAACGCGATACATTTAATGAAATATATAACTCAGTCTTCAGCAATAATGAGCTCAAAAAACGTGGTTTTGATTTTAGTAAAATGCTTTTCTAAAGGAAGATAACAGACATCTCATCCAGGTATGAAAAGAAGATAAAGTGCAGCACATTGGTTCAATTGCTCCTCTTCGTACTGAACTATCTCTATCCCAACTCGGCATTTCCGCCCTGCGAAGCAGCATGAACATGCAATATTCGTAGACAAATATGTTTCCTAAATTTTCTCTTACAGTTACATAAAGGGATTATTTTGTATCTGCAACACTTCAATACTACCAAAAAAAATTCAGAAAGAACTCGAATTTTACAAAGGTGAGCAGTTAGTGAGCAAAAATCTAACTATCTGGATTTATTTTGAGTATGGTTTGTCTTGCAATACCCATCTTCGGGCATAAGAAAATGTATAATCCCTAGTACTTATCTGCAGTGCTTCTCTCAACTAAGCATAACCGGACAACCAAGACCGCACGTTAGTGCAGTCACAAACGGAAGTGTGAATGACGTGCAATGAGATATAAGCTACCACCACCACTACTGTTCAGCACCCCAGCCAGCAACTTTCAGTACCACGGACAGCAGAGCGTGCGGTTTCCTCAGTATGTAATTGCTGGCCTAACTGAGTATGGACAGAGGAACCAACAGTACTTTTCAAGGACAGAGGTGAATATTTAAAATTTATAGTATCTGCAAAACTGAAGCAGCCTACCTCTAGACTCTCTAAGCGGTCTTTCAAAGACTGCATGGTGCGCCCAAGATGTTCTATGGTCTCGTGTGGATCCCGAGGCAAATCGCCCATGGTATCTTTGCCTCCCGATTTGCCAGATTCTTTTCGCCAGGCTCCTTGGTTATGTTTGCCACTCACCGCCGAACCCTGTGAATGAGCCTCACATCTGTTAAGCTTGGAGGTCAGTTCTTTGATGGTCTCCTTCTGGTTCACAATTGTTTCCTTTTGCTGTAATATTGTCTCTCTTAACTGAACTACAATGGCTCTTAAGTCTTCCTCTGAAGGGTTGGTGCTCTGTATGGGTATAGGAGGCAGAGGGCAACCAAGATCAGCATCAACTGGAACAGACGTGCACACAAAACGCGTACCAGTTTTGGTATCCTGCCCTTTAATACTCCCGAGGGACAGAAATATTGTCCAAGCTGTACAGGAAAACACACGGATAGTCATTGTAGTAACAAGATGATTCAGGACTGAATGGTGCAGATAGTTTATCAGCTAGTCTGATAGAAATCTAGAACACATAAACGTGTGTACTTTCAACGCAGATTATTAACCGTAAACTTAACTGTAGGCAGCCAGGAGTAGCAACGGTAGCAAAATTATATCAGTTATATATAACTAAGAATAAACTTAGATGACACAAACTAGCTGCCCAGAGTCTCAATAAAACTAAGTGCTATCCAGCAACGATATTTTTAAAGCAAGAACATGATTTAGATCTGATTGTAAGGTTGCTTCTGTGAAGATTGTAACTGTGAATGATGAAGCAGCCTACAACTTAAGCTGTTACGTGGTGTGTCAACAGGTGACGGTGGCTTCAAGTTCCAATATTGAGTCCAGTGCCTTTTCTCGATTGACAAGGTGTGTCTTCACCAACGTACACGCCCGAAGAATTGCAGATTCTTTTTAGCCCCTGGATCTTGGCCCACACGTCGGTGCAATGAATAAAATTATTTCCACACCTCTTCAGATGTAACTGATTATTCGACACTTAACAGAAAGTGTTTTGCTTCCAGCCACATCCCACTTTACCTGAACTTGGAGAGTTCTCCACGCCCCACCTCGCTCTACCCTACCTGACGACCACAAAACTTTGAGCGATTTCCAGGTTGGTTTAATTATTTTCGAGAATATGCTCACTATGAGATCTGTTGACCAAAGGAGAACTACTGCCGCATCTCCTGCTACTGTTTGCAACAACGTCTATCAAATGGAGTCTAAAGGAAGCGCGAACTGCTCTTCTAGCTTTTAGAGCTTGCTGATTGGTGCAATGCCGCATTTGCGTCACTGAAGGCACTTGCTTCCAGAGACCAGCTTGCGGTCTGTTACAAGGTAGGAGTTGGCGCAACTGAGTCAAGTAGGCTGAAAGTTCTGCTATTAGAGGTCACGCTTCCGGTTTGGAGTTACTTACAGACAATAGTAAACAGTGGAGGTGCAATTCATCGTCTAATCACAGCTATACAGACAGTGCTGGGACGAATCATTCTTCTGTTCCTGCCCTGCCTCTTATTCCAAGTTGGGACAAGACAGTTATAAGTATGCTTTAAGTGTGTGTGTGAGAGAGAGAGGCATTCTACATGCCAAGCTACGTCTATAATCCCTAGGAATTAAACGGCTGTCTCTAAATGAGAGAGATCCGCTGACCCGAGACTGACCATCTGCTATTTCGGCTTACAGTGTGTTAATAATGCGTGATCGTGATACTGAAGGGATGGTGCGAGCCCTCAACCTCACGACTTCAGGATCAGGGCCAAATTAAAAAATAATGGCAAATATTCCAAATCATGGCATTTCCTTTTTTCTCATTTTCTGTTTTATTATCGCCACCCTTCACTTTGAGCCGACAAGAAAATAACTTGAATTAGCTAAAAAGCATTTGTTTCTATTATTTGTTGACTATTTTACACCACCTTCTGCCCATACCTCAAACCTTTTAAAGCAAGAAATCTGGACAAAGCCGTAACAAGACTGTGTGGGGTGGGGGTGTTTGGGCAAACCGCCAAAATAGGGACAGTTTTTAAATATTGCTCTTACAATAATAGAAAATTGACAGAATAACAGGTTTTGCATTAACATCATTTTCGAAGGGTAGGGAATCTGAAGCGTTATTATTTTCTGACTACAGTCCTCGGTGATTTGCCAGACCACCAACATTTTATGAGGATTAGACCAAAAATATGAGGCAAAAATGTGGACATTCTGCGAACATCTGAGCGGGTGAGAGGTATGCTTCTGTCATGCAATTGCTAATTTTAGGAGGGATAGAACACAGATTTCAACTTAAATCAGAGAGCTACATTGAAGACCATGGATGGACGCTTGAGATGTATGGGATGGTGTGAGCATGAAGAGCTCAGATACCCTAAAAAGGAAGTCTCTGGAAATGGAAAGGAGGTGTGTCACCTTTTCAGATGCCCAAATAGGTGCATTATTATGGCAATAAGTAATTTTGCATAAAGACTATGTGCTCCGCACAAAGCAAGTTCCCTAATGAGCTGGATTAAAATCCGAATTCCGTTATCAGTGAGAACAGTTCGTATCGGCTTCACCTACTTTTGCGCTTAAACTCCTCTTTTCGTATCCTTCCACACTGACAAATTAAGAAGTAGAAATATCATTCCTTGTTGAAAAAAATAAATGAGAAAAATGCAGCTGCTGATAATAGCAATGCGAGGTATTTTACAGTGCGTTAAGACACGGTGCGGTGGTTTGTACGATTAAAAAAACACTTCCTTGTGGGTTTAATTAAAAGGGCTAATTAACCTTCAAGGAAACAATCGACTTGGGCACCACAACTAGAGACAGCAGTATCATCATTAGAAAGAGAGCTACAGACTATTACTGACAGAACTAGGAAGTGCCTGCCCAATACCTCTCAACTGTATAGATTTTCGCCTCATATTTTGGGCCAGTTTCTCATAAAAGTGTGGTTTTATAGCAGATCATTGCCAAATCATTTAGGGTTGAAGTCAGAAAACAATGACAGATATTTGAGTTTCAGACTTCATATCCTTCAAAAAATTCATGCTAATAAAAAAGCTGTTGCTCCATCAATTTTTGTTTTACGTTTGTAGACGCGATATTTTAAAATTGACCTTACTTTTTGGTCATTCGTCCACCCATTATTGATGGCTTTGCCCAGTCTTCCTGTTTTAAGAGGTTGAGAGAAATATTCCGTCATCCACATGACTGTTCGTGCAGAAAGGCACGTGCGCGTGTGCCCCTGCGTAAGGGTGGGGGCGTTAAGTTCTGGAAGTGACCTAAAGTGCTTATCAAACAAAATACTTAAAACCGAAATGCGTGTTCGGGCAATATTGTGGAGGCGCCTGTTTTTCCTTTGCTTTATGTTTTAAACTAGCGACTCTTTTTAAAAAAAAAAGATGTCTGGGATGTTTCCCTAACGCAAAACGTTCTTCGATCATTACCTGACAACTCCAAAAACAATTGCTGCTGCTCTTTATTGTGCGTATTGTGTTTAACAATATCTCTCAAGTGTATCTCATATGAGGAGCACTCCTTATTGAGTCTTAAAACATAGCTGGCTTTAGGCACCAGCGAATCCTGTGGTCGCTGGGGGCTCCCTGTTCCTTGTGGCCCCCATCCGTGCAGGTTATTTTAATTGATATTTTATAATAGTTCTATCAAACCAACAAAAGCTAGCACAGCAATTCTGTGTACTCAATAAACTGGGTGGCTAATAATAACTTTTATTTATTACTTCTTTAAAATTCAAAGATGTTCTGGTTAAAGTAGCAGTGTTTTATCAAGTAACAGGCTTTACAATTCTATTAACTATTTTAACACTTACATAGTGCCCCTAGCTTAGTTAAACCCTGCTGGTGGACATTCTCTCCACTAAAATTAACAACATAGCCACTTTAAGTAGCTGTAATACCCGTGGCTGCAGGACCCTCAATCATCCTTGACTGTGTGGGGGCCCCATAAATGCTGCTGCTACTTGGGGGAAGACGAGGAGAAAAATGTATTAATTTCCTGATTACACTCTTTAACCTGAACAGGTCTGTGATATGACCCTGCTAGGATAAAGCTGATAATGAACATGTGTAACGTAAGCACTACAGAGATCAGCAGCCCGGAGTGACTGATCTCAGTGCAAACCTTGGATATTAAGAAGAGATGATGCTGACGGTATTCAAGGATAGCTTTTTTCTTTAAGGGAGTTTTATAAATACTGGTAGAACACCAGTTAGTATATCGTTCAACTTTATTGTTGAAGAATTCTGTGCAATGTCAAAAATAATAGCAGAATAAAGGTTCAAAAATCAAGAACATGTTTTAAGCATTACTCTAATTTGCTTAAAAGTTAATATAATAACATATTTTGCATGAATATACATTTTGGACAATAAAAAGTATAAAACTCTGATATATGAATTTATTGACTGTCTGTAATCCTGAATGATTTACCCGCAAATCAAACTTTTTATTAAGGGCTGAGCAACACTATGAGGCAAAATCAGGAAAGGTCTTTGAAACTGGGGAGAGTGACAAGTATGTGTTACCCCTCAGTGAAGTAAATAAAAGTGATTTATCCCCTGCTGCTGTTTGATAACTGCTAAACAGGAGTCACTGATCTGGTGTGGCAGTGCCAGTGTTGCACATAATATTGCTATTTGCTGAAATAAGTACAAAACTAGTATTGATATGGCTTAAGCTTGTGTGTCACAGATTTTTGTCTGTGCACACACCCAGTAATGTCAGGATACATACAATATTCTTCTGGGTGCCAGTAGAAATGCAGCTAACACATAATTACATTTCAAAAGTAAGGCATGAAATATATCACAGAACATTCAGACATTTGGATCTTCTAGGAGTCTGGTGCCCCACCACACTCCCCAGATTGTATAAATGGATAAGGCGAGGTCCCATAATCATCCTTGCCTGTGTGGAGACCCCATAAAAGCTATTGCTGGTTGGGGAAAAATGAGGAGAAAATGTGTTCATTTTATGAGTACAGTCTTTAACCTGAACAGGGCTGGGATATGACCCTGTTAGGATAACGCTGATAATGGCCTCTGCTGTCAACCATACCCATTCTAAAATCGACCCTGCTGAGATGTATGTTTACAAAAAGTTGATGTAGGTTATAGGGGTGCTGTGGATTGTATGGTTATTACCACTTTAATTTTTATCACAGTAAAAGCTTAGCAGCGTACACAGGGTGTCATTATAGCTTGTGTTTGAGCTGCAGACAGTGTAGTCATTCTTTCTTTTACTTTACTCACAGACCTCAGAGATGTACAAAGAAGGTTGCAATAGCCTGTGTAGGGGCAGTGTTCTGTCTAGGAGCAACAAAGTAGAATACATTACTGTAATCATGTTTTTTCATTTTCCTCACAATTACACATCAGGCATGTGTAGAGGTGGCTGATTTTGGGGGTTGGGGTAAGGAGGCATGCTATGTATATCTATGTCAGCAGTCACTTGAAATACTCAATTGTGGCAATTGAAACTCTGCTTTCATCCCAATCTAACACCAGATGGATACATAGGCATTGACTGTCTTTGTTTGGAGGTTAGGGGCGCAGACTGTATTCCCAGATAGGACTTGTGTATCCTTACAGCAATTATTTTGTAAATGCATTGAGAGCTTCTATCTTTTTCAGCTTTGAACATTAATCCTTGGGTACAACATAGGTCCTTCTTGAAAGAAAAAAAAAAGACTAGAATTTTTTTCTTACTCATGATAATTTTAGACCACTGTTAAATTAAAAGTTTGGGAAATGCTCAAAAATGAATCACAGAGGATCTATAACCCCTATAGCTTCTGGGGGCACCAGCTTAATTGAGTTCTTTTCTAAATAGTTATTACTGCTCTGTATTGGTCAGCAAAGGTGCATTGAAATTATACAAAGAAAACTAAAGCTGAACCACACTGAGTTTCATTCCTTAATCATGTTTTCTGTTTAAACCATCATTGGATGAAAAGGTTGTGTTAGAAGAAAAAAAAACCTTTAAAATGCACATCAGAGCACACAGAAAGTTCTGATTTCTTGAAAAAGCTGAACAGTGAGGCAAAATGTTAAGAAAGGAATAAAAAAAAGTTGTGTGAGTGGTATAGGGAGCCCAAGATGGGGGGAAACAGAAGGGAGTACTGGGGCATATGTGTGTGTGTGTGTGAGGGGTGCTGAAACAGTAGGCAGTGCCTAGGGTGCAATTTCATCTAAGTACAGAGTTATTGTAATGTATCATTGTTGCAAATGAATGCTAGTAACTGTGAATGTTCCTTTGGGAAATGGGCCAACATAGTGTGGTATACAGGGCTGTTGTAATGTGAGCGCATTGTAGCTACAGGCCAGTCTGTGTGTACTACTCCTAAAGTTTGCTGCATGAACTAAAATGTTGCTTAGGAGGGGTGGCAAAGCACCTAGGGAGCCCCCAACTTGACACTTGCTGGGGGCTCCAAAAATGCTAACGCTGTCCCTGCCTAAAAAGTCCACATCCCTCAATTTAAACGTTGAAAAGCTGTGCCACACATTCAGCATTAGGAACTTTTAACTGAAATATTATCAATGCTAAATAACACTGAATCACATTTACTCATTATGAAAGTATAAAGTAACACACTATTTAAACCAAGATGTGAACTTCCTAGCTGAAGTCATTAGTAAATTATTAGTCAATGTTCTACATTATACCTATTTGTTCCACATTATGAGAGGCATTTTGGTGAAGGAAGGTTGAGTGCTATCAGTATTTATATATATATATATATATATATATATATATATATATATATATATATATATATATTGTCTGGAGTAATTTTTAATATGTTCTCATTATTAACAACTCCTTAAATATATTTGTTTATTTATTATCTGTTTACTTATCTTTTGTTTACAGCGACATTCTGAGTGGAGTTTAGCTCATTTTCAGTGGAGGCCCAGGGAGAAAAGCTCTACAGTTAAAACAAAATATATTATCAGAAAAACAACAAAATACATTACATAGAAATTGACTGAGTTTTACAGAATTGAAGTAGCCTATTACACAGAGACTCCACAGTTAATACTAGATGCTTTGTCCAGGGAGATCAAGTTCTGAATAATATAAGATATTTTATTACAGAAAACACAGAGTTTATACAAGAGATAATATTGCAGAAATTTCTATGTAAAATAAAAGAAGCAGATAGTAGCTAGGATAGTAAGCACAGTAGGCCTAAGAGATAAAGAAAGACATGTATTAATAAGTTAGAAAGATAGAATGTTAACTTATAAAAATGTGTGCATATATGAGTTTTGAAAAAATTTGCCTGTGGTAGTGCAGAAACACAACCAGTTGTTTAGCAGAAGATGTTTAACTTGTGTAGTTGTCTTATTTCATGGGGGATTTGGTTCTAGATTTTCGCAGCCTGATGAAAGTATAATGAGCCACTTGCACTGCTATTTGATTTTGTGATGGATAGAAGAGTTTTGTTGCTGGACTATAGGGTCCTGTCAGTAATATAAAGTTGTAGTGTCCCTTGTAGAGCTGGACATTTTGGGGAGAGATCATTAGTTTATGGGCTATTATAAATTGTGTGTAGCTGAGGGAATTTGTCATGAGTTCAAGCCAGTTAAGACTTTTTAGAGGCATGCAATGATGAGTTTTTCTGAGGGTTGTTTTCAGCAAGTTGTGCAATTTTCTTGTAGGAGAGCTTTAGTTTATATTAAGGGTGGAGTTAAGGTTTGTAAAGATAAGTAATGCATAGTGTAGAGATTGACATAGGTGCATTTGTAAAATAAACTAGAACTCAAACTATTTAAAACAAAAACAAAAAGCGGAAAGGTAAAATCATACAAACAATTTAATGTAAGCGCTTTCGTACAAAGATTCATATGTACTTCTTCAGACATTATTACCCAGCTATCAATGCCTTAAAAAGGCTACATAATTAAGCCAATCTAACCAAGTAGGTTATCAAGTTAATTAATTAATTAATCATAAACAAAACATTATTTAAAGACACATACTCAACTCCCATTCAATACATAGTAGAAACTTTTAAGTATGAACATTAAAATCCAAATGAATTCATCCCACTCTCAAAACTTGAAGTTAACTTTATAACTATTTTCTTTAAATACCTATATGTGTATTTTTGACATATTCTGAAGATTTTAAAAACTTTTTTGAAAATGCATGTATATTTTTTAAAACATATTTCATCTATCTAATGCCTTTCATTTTAAAAGGCATTTAATGGAACAAGCTTCATTTAATCCAGGAAAAATATATGCATTAGTTTGCAATTGCCACATTAATTCACGTTCCTCTAATTTAAGCTGCCATGGGCCACCCCGAAGATTTTTGCATACATGATCCACAGCAATAAATTGGAAACTATGAAACTGGAATTCAGCTATGTGCCCAGCCAAGGCATTAGCACTGATGTTCCTGGAAATATTATAAAGATGTTCATATATACGTTGTTTAAATGCACGCTCAGTTTTACCTAAGTAAAATGCTGAGCATTGACGGCAAGTAGCCAGATAAACTATGCCTTGGCTATCACAAGTAAAACACCTCTTAATAAGATATTTAATCCCATGGATAAATACAGATGTTGCTATCTGGACGTGCTTACAATAATTACAACATCCATATTTGAACATTCCTTGGGCATGTCTATATGTAATGTTAGGGGCTTCAAATAACATTTTTAAATTTGGGCCACGCTTGTAAGTTACCAAAGGTCTCATCCCTAAGAGATTCATAATCATATGATCCTCCAATATGAGGTCCCAGTTATTAACTAAAATATTTTTAAATTCGCTTGCCTTAGTGGAATACTGAGTTGAAAAACTAATATTATAATTTTTTTCTACCATCTTCATGTATACTTCTATCATTAATCACTAAAGTTGGTGAGCCTACAAGTTAACCCTCTGGAACATGCCCTCTTGACAAAATGGGTTTAAAATGCCCTACCTCTCTCTTTAATTTAACCTCACCAATAAGATGGTCAATAAGGGAAACTGGATATCCATGGTTTGTGAACATAATTTTCAAATTTTGACATTCCCTCAAGAATGCATCATTACTAGAAATCATTCTCGAAGCCCTTACTAATTGACCTTTAACCACAGCTCTCTTTTGGTGGTACGGGTGATTACTTTGGAAATGTTAGAAGGAATTATAATATGTAGATTTTCTATGAATATATGTTGTGAACCTGTTAAACATTACATCCTTACAGAGGTTGATATCCAAACTCTGACAATTAAATTGGAAAGTAAATTCCAAAAAATTCGTAAAAGATGTCATGGTCTCAACCAAGTGGTCTGCAACACGGCACCTTTTAGGATAAAGAACATATCGTCCTGGTACCTAGTGTACCAGGCAACTTTTTATTTAAGGATTGAATTTTGAAATAAAAATGTCCTCTCCCAAAAGGCCATGACTGCATTGGCAAAGCTGCCACCATGAGGGGAGCCCATAGCTACCCCTGATTTTTGTAGAAAGTACTCCCCTTTAAACATAAAGAAATTGTTAATTAAAACAATTTCTAATAATGCAATAATAAGATCAACCTCTTTTCCTTCTACTTGCTTAAACAATAATAATTCACTTACCCAATCCAAACCAAGGTCTTGTGGAATGACTGTATGCAAATCTTTAATATCTACAGTCAAAAAATTATAAGATGGGTCAAATGGTAATTCATTCAAATTTTCTAGAAAGGCCCAGGAATCTCTTCAAATTTGTGATTCCAACTGTAAAGGTAATTTAAGCTTAGAATCTACCCACGTCCATCTATTATGGGCCGAAAAGGGGGGTTACTTAAAATTTTATGTAATTTTGGTGTACCAAAAAAACTGGTATCAAGGGGGCTGGCATACTTAAATACTGATACATATCAATGGAAATAGAGGCTTCTATAAACAAATCACTTAAGAATGTTCTAATGCATTGGTATGCCTGATTGAGTTGATTTAAAGAAACCTTTCCATAATTAGAACTAAACAACATGGAGTGCATCTCCTAATGTATTCAACATAACCCATAAAGATGATGCCACCTTCCTTATCAGGTTGCATCACTCGAACATGTTGCGCTTTTACATAAGTGATAAAGTCCCTTTCCACTTTTGTAATGTTATAACTTTGGCTTAGATAACTTTGATTATTAATTAAAGCTCTGAAATGCATTTCAGTCATTCTCTCAAATAAAGCCAAAGTCCCTTGTAATGGGGGATTGAATATGCTAGATACTCGTTTGTTTGTTGCTATACTGGTATGATTACCAAACATACCATTTAAGTTCAGCTTGCGCACAAATAACTTTAAATCGCAAATGGTTTTAGCCAAGTTAGCTTTAGAACTAGGCACAAAATTAAAACCTTTTGCTAAAAATTCAACCATTCATTGTGAAATTTTGATGGAACTAAAGTTATAGACATTAAAGTCACCTTGATTACTTTTAAGAATGGTTAAGTTCTCCATCTGGTCCACATTTGCTATCTCCTGCGGCAATTGTTCTTTTTCCTTTGTTGTTTGGAATTGTGGTTGCTGGTTTGTATCCAGTTCATATTCCTGTTGTCCCCCTGATGAAAATCCTGGCCATTAGCATTATGAGCATTTGGCCCATTGAGTTCTCCACCGTGCTGGCATTGTTGGTTACTTTTAATCTGCTCGCTCTGTCGGACTACTGAGTTACCCTGGTTGTTAGTAACGTAATTGATGTTTGTACTGTCATCAAGATGCGCTAATGTCTGGTTGTTAGTTGCGAAGGTAACAGGAAAATTGTAAGAAGAATTCTTGGGAATAAGGGGTGGATCTGGATAAGCCATTTTTTGTCATATTCCAGTTTGTCCCTGTTTAGTTTGCGAGTTTTTAGTATCCATGATTTTAACCATAAGTGAATCAATACTAGAGAAAATTCTCTTAAAGTCATACTCGTATCTATTGAACTCAGGATCTGACTTGATGTCATTATCGAGTTTCTCCAGTTGTACTTTTAATTCACTCATTTGTTGATCATAGTTACTAATCAAAGCTTCCAAAAATTCTAGACCTTGTTTATTAAACATCTCCACAAACGCAGGTGGAATTCTGAGTTCTTAATGAGACCAGAAGGATATCTCCATTGCCTTAAGCCTTTCGGTACCAGTTTAAATCTGATATACTCTTTAAAATACAAAATTTCCATTTGGAGCTTCTTATATTTAAGTAACTTGTTATTAAAATCTTTTAAATAGGAAACAATGTTATTCACTGTCGTTTGCTCACCTACATTGTTACCTAAGTCGCCAGACCCAAATTGAGATGGCATTTTGATGAAATCATCAAGAGACGGCACAAGTAGCCTATTTGCAGATACAGTTCCATCCTGGCCGTTATTAGTACCACCATTAAACCGTGTTGACATATTAGGTGATCCATTGCTTGTTACCTCAATGGATGTTGTGGTGGGAATAGAAGTTCGAACTGCCAGAAGATTGGAAACACTTGAATTTAAATTGAAACTGCCAGCAGTTTTACAAACAGTGCCCTGTTAGGAAATTCTCCTCGACAGGTTATAAACCTTATTAGTTAGTTGTTGAACAAGAGCTGTAAGGGCCCCCATGGCATTCATCTCCGGTAAGGAACTTCCAAGGCCACTTCTAAGACCACTAGTTTGCTCTTGTGAAAATAAAAGCTGTGAGTGTGAATTATTACCTTCCACCATAAATTCACACAAAACCAAAAGAAACTAGAGCTCAAACTATTTAAAACAAAAACAAAAAGCAGAAAGGTAAAAATCACACAAACAATTTAATGTAAGCACTTTCATACAAAGATTCATATGTACTTTTTCAGACATTATTACCCAGCTATCCATGCCTTAAAAAGGCTACATAATTAAGCCAATCTAACCAAGTAGGTTATCAAGTTAATTAATTAAGTAATCATAAACAAAACATTATTTAAAGACACATACTCAACTCCCATTCAATACATAGAAAATTTTAAATACAAACATTAAAATCCAAATGAATTCATCTCACTCTCGAAACTTGAAGTTAACTTTAACTATTTTCTATAAATACCTATATGTGTATTTTTGACATATTCTGAAGATTTTAAAAACTTTTTTGAAAATGCATGTATATTTTTTAAAAAATATTTAATCTATCTAATGCCTTTAATTTTAAAAGGCATTTAATGGAACAAGCTTCATTTAATCCAGGAAAAATATATGCATTAGTCTGCAATTGCCACATTAATTCATGTTCCTCTAATTTAAGCTGTTATGGGCCCCCCCGAAGATTTTTGCATACATAATCCACAGCAATAAATTGGAAACTATGAGACTGGAATTCAGCTATGTGCCTAGCCAAGGCATTAGTACTGATGTTCCTGGAAATATTATAAAGATGTTCGTATATGCGTTGTTTAAATGCACGCTCAGTTTTACCTAAGTAAAAAGCTGAGCATTGACGCAAGTAGCCAGATAAACTATGCCTTGGTCCAGTCTCATAGTACTTGTTCCATTAAATGCCTTTTAAAATTAAAGGCATTAGATAGATGAAATATGTTTTAAAAATATACATGCATTTTCAAAAAAAGTTTTTAAAATATTCAGAATATGTCAAAAATACACATATAGGTATTTATAGAAAATAGTTAAAGTTAACTTCAAGTTTTGAGAGTGGGATGAATTCATTTGGATTTTAATGTTTGTATCTACTATGAACTGAATAGGAGTTGAGTATGTGTCTTTAAATAATGTTTTGTTTATGAATAATTAATTAATTAATTAACTTGATAGCCTACTTGGTTAGATTGGCTTAATTATGTAGCCTTTTTAAGGCATGGATAGCTGGGTAATAATGTCTGAAGAAGTACATACGAATCTTTGTACGAAAGCGCTTACATTAAATTATAAGTGTATTTGTGCTGTAGTTTTCTGGAGTGTTCAATGAGGAATTGCTTTGCTGTGTAGAGGGGGCCTAGTTTCCAGTTTGTTTTGAGCAGATACTGGTCATTTATTTATTGTTTATTTTATTTTGCATTTGTTGACTGGGACAGTCCGACTGGATACATGTCCATTTTCAGCGGAGGCCTGGGGAGAAAAGCTACAAACTTACAAATAGATAAAGACAAGCAAGGAACAAGAAAGAGAAAACAAGAGCTTGAGGCAAACAAACACTTCCAGGACACCACGAATTGCAGAACAGATCGAACCACACTAAAGTGGTAAAGATTTGGGTAAAGATTTTGACTTTCAAAAAACAGTAATCCCAAGAGATAAAAAGTGGAATCCACCAACGTCGTATGCGAAAATCTTCTTTAATACAAAACCAACAGAATGCAAACAAGCGCTTTCACCCAGTGATACTGGGCTTTCTCAAGTTAAAACTGTAGTGTGCACATTCAGTTTAAATACCTCGCAACAAGCAATTTGCAACTCATTAAGCAATTAAGTGCAGTTGTTGACTTAATGCAAATTCAACCATTGAGTTTTCACAAACCAAATGCATTTTAACATACTGTTTTATAAATGTTATTGAAACCATTACTAGGGTGCAACATTATGAAGAATACACCTTAATATGTTCACCTTTGGTTTCCTTAAACAAGAATGTTAAGTGCACCTAACTTTAAAATACATTGAGAATAAATTTAAAACAGAAATAAAAAAGTCAGGAACAATGCTAAGAACATACTTCCTTCAAAAAATTAACCTGCTGCACTATGCTGATAACCACTGTGAGCAGTATTCGTCCAGCCAGCGTAGTGCATAAGTAATGTGCAGAGAATAAATAGTAAATAATCTGCTGGCCAATGCATCAAAGCATGTAGGCTACTGCAAAATGTACTAATCTGATCAACCTGTGTACTTTGCAGTTTCTGTTTGAAAGTGTATGCAGACCTTTAACTAAAAAATCTATTTATAACAAATGCGTGTGTAAGAATATAAAAATAAATGAATAAATGAATAAAAACTACACCGCCCTACCTAAACTCTAAAAAACAGTGTGCGACTATAACAAATCCAAAAAATGTGTAAACTACCTTCATAGAATGTTACTGTTAATTTTCAAAATTGGCGCTAAATGCAACCATTGCTCCTTTATTTTGCAAAGTGATCATATTTTTATTCCTTCTAGAAGATTCACTATTAGAGCACACGGGCATTACACATGTTCATCATCAAGGGTGGTTTACCTTGGCATTTGTGGAGGCTGTCAGAGTTTCTATGTGGGCAAGACGGAGAGAATTCTTAAGCGTAGAATCTATGAACATTTGTATGAGATTAAAAAAAGGAAAGAAATAAAAGCGTTTTATAAACACTCTCTGACTTGCCCACAGATGTCACTTAAATTCTTCGTGCTTGAAAAGGTGAACCCAGATCCGAGGGGAGGTGACTGGGAAACCAGACTCAGCACGAGGGAACTGATTTGGCAACTCAGGTTGAATGCTACTAAACATCCAGGCTTGAATGACTGTATTAATTTAGCGCCGATTTTGAAAATTAACAGTAACATTCTATGAAGGTAGTTTACACATTTTTTGGATTTGTTATAGTCACACACTGTTTTTTAGAGTTTAGGTAGGGCGGTGTAGTTTTTATTCATTTATTCATTTATTTTTATATTCTTACACATGCATTTGTTATAAATAGATTTTTTAGTTAAAGGTCTGCATACACTTTCAAACAGAAACTGCAAAGTACACAGGTTGATCAGATTAGTACATTTTGCAGTAGCCTACATGCTTTAATGCATTGGCCAGCAGATTATTTACTATTTATTCTCTGCACATTACTTATGCACTACGCTGGCTGGACGAATACTGCTCACAGTGGTTATCAGCATAGTGCAGCAGGTTAATTTTTTGAAGGAAGTATGTTCTTAGCATTGTTCCGGGCTGTTTTTTATTTCTGTTTTAAATTTATTCTCAATGTATTTTAAAGTTAGGTGCACTTAACATTCTTGTTTAAGGAAACCAATGGTGAACATATTAAGGTGTATTCTTCATAATGTTGCACCCTAGTAATGGTTTCAATAACATTTATAAAACAGTATGTTAAAATGCATTTGGTTTGTGAAAACTCAATGGTTGAATTTGCATTAAGTCAACAACTGTACTTAATTGTTTAATGAGTTGCAAATTGCTTGTTGCAAGGTATTTAAACTGAATGTGCACACTACAGTTTTAACTTGAGAAAGCCCAGTATCACTGGGTGAAAGCGCTTGTTTGCATTCTGTTGGTTTTGTATTAAAGAAGATTTTCGCATACAACGACGTTGGTGGATTCCACTTTTTATCTGTTGGGATTACTGTTTTTTGAAAGTCAAAATCTTTACCCAAATCTTTACCACTTTAGTGTGGTTCGATCTGTTCTGCAATTTGTGGTGTCCTGGAAGTGTTTGTTTGCCTCAAGCTCTTGGTTTCTCTTTTTTGTTCTTTGTTGGAGTTCTTTTATAAAGACAAGCAAGTTACAGTATATGCACAAACATGTTGTATTAACATACAAGTTACAGTCTCACATTTCAAGCCTATGAAGAATACAGTTTATATCCAGACATATACACAAATATGTTACAGTTTCTCTTATCAAACCTATAGGTGCAGCTATATACAGAGTATCTGCAAATATGTTACAGTTTCTCTTTTCAAACCTTTTAGTGTAAGAGCTAAGTTGCTGTGAATAAAAAATGCAGGGATATGGAAGTAGATGAGGCTTTAGTCAAGGTTAGAGCAAGAACATAACCAATGAGTTTTAAAATACTGGGTTAGATTTTTTTGAACTGATTAAAGGAGGGGTTCAGAGTCATATTTGAAATTATCATCAAGCAATACTCCAAAAGAGCTTGGCATGCACAACATATTCTATTTTTGTTTTGTTTGATGAATGGATATGAAATGATTGTTCTTGCTCTAAGTAGTTTTTAAGGCTAAAAAGCAATAGGATTGTATGGAAAAAAAGGTCGTTGCATGATCTCTAGTAGCTAGGTGAGTGTTTGGATAGAGCAGATGAGTGTGGCATCTTTAGTGTATTATGCTAAGTTTGCCTGTTTGGTGAAACAGTGTAGGCTATTGATAAAATATTAACAGATAGAGTCCTTAGAATTGATCCTTGATGGACAAATGCTGTAAATGGTAGGAAATCAATTAGTCTGTCTGCCTTTGCACTACTTGTTTCCTATTAGTTAAGTAGCTGTGAAACCAGGTTAGCGATGGGGTGTTGAGGCACAGAGAAGCTAGTTCATGAAGGAAATTTTGCTGTGCTACTGTGCTGAATGCTTTTGACAGATCTGTTGAGACTAGTTTGTCATTGTTTTCAAGTTGATTAACTGTATTGGTTAAGTTAAGAAGGGTGGCTGTAGTGCTATGATTAGGTTGAAAACTATGTTGAACGAAAGAGTGTAAGCTGTGCCAGTGAGATATTTGATTAGCTGGGTGTGGATATATGTGATATTTTAGGGGTGAGAGGGTGGGTATTGCTCAGTAATTGGTTAGGTCAGTAAATGTATGACATTTTCCAGACTTTGGGGACATAGTTTTCTTTTATGGTTCTATTGATTAGTATGAATATGGGGGGTGCTATTGCTTCTGCTGCTGCTTTTAAATACTCACCTGGTAGCTTCTTGGGATCCAAGGTGGTTGACTTCAGTTTTTATAGATATATATCTTTTGTTGAGGTGGAAACAGTTTCAAGTTTGAAGTCTGCCTTGTTAATAGCATGGGATTGTGGAAAAGTCAGGAAGAATTTTGCTTGGTGAGCAATAAGACAGAGTTTATAAAGTGGGCATTGAACTGAGTTACCATATTACTTGAATAGTTTGTAGTTGTGGGGGTGAGATGAGGCTGATGTTTGCATGGGGTTGAGTAGTTTCTTTAAGGACCACCAGAAAGGTTTAGAGTTATTTTGGTGAATGTTTTCTAGGTTTGTAAAATATATTTTCTTGTCATTAATTAGCTGTTTTTTGGCAAGATTCCTTAGATAATTTCAGTCCTTTATGGATGTTTGGATTTTATGTTTTTATTGGGTTTCCTAGGCATGGTCTATGTTCATAACTGCTTGGTTGGCTTTGTCAGCTCATGTGCTGGGATATATTTATCTTTTTTATTTCTGAGTGGGGCTTGATTGTGCAGTGTGGTTAGGATGATTTGGTTAAAATGAGTAACTGCCTCATCTAGACTAAGGTTTTTAGGCAGTTAAAATTATATTGCTTTAGGGATGAGATAAAGGGATCATAGTTGAAATTTTGCAAGTTACAGATTTGTTTCTAAGTTACTTGCTGTTGAATATTTAAACTGCCTAAGAGAGTAGGTGGGTAAATGGTCACTGATCTTCTTTTGGCTACTCCCGTTAGGGGTTGCCACAGTGGATCATCTGTTTCCATTTCTTCCTGTCCTCTGCATCTTGCCCTGTCATACCAACCACCTACATGTCCTCTCTCACCACATCCATAAACCTTATCTGAGGCCTTCCTCTTTTCCTGTTACCAGGCAGCTTCATCCTTAGCATCTTTTTCTCAATATACTCTGCACCCCTCCTCATCACATGTCCAAGCCAATGTAATCTTGCCTCTCTGGCTTTGTCTCCAAACCTATCAACCTGGGCTGACCCTCTAATATACTTGTTCCTAATCTTGTCCACCCTCGTCACACCCAGTGCAAATCTTAACATCTTTAACTCTGCCACGTCCTGTTCTGACTCCTGTCTTTTTATCAGTGCTACTGTCTCCAACCCATATAACATAGCTGGTCTCACTACCCTCTTGTAGTCCTTTCCTTTTACTCTTACTGGTACTCGTCTGTCACAAATCACTCCCGACACTCTTCTCTACCCACTCCATCCTGTATGTACTCTCTTCTTCACCTCTCTTCCACACTCATCATTACTTTGAACTGTTGATCCCAAGTATTTAAACTCATCCACGTTCGCCACCTAGACTCCCTGCATCCTCACCATTCCTCTCTCCTCCCTGTCATTCACACACATATATTCTTAGTCCTGCTGACTTTCATTCCTCTTCTCACCAGAGCATATCTTCACCTCTCCAGGGTCTCCTTCACTTGTTCCCTACTCTCACTACAGATCACAATGTCATCTGCAAACATCATAGTCCACGGGGACTCCCGTCTGATCTCATCTGTCAACCGGTCAATCACCATTACAAATAAGAAAGGGTGCAGAGCTGATCCTTGATGTAATCCCACCTCCACCTTAAATGCATCCATCACTCCTACCGCAGACCTCACCACTGTCACACTACCCTCATACATATCCTGTACCACTCTTACATACTTCTCTGACACTCCTGACTTCCTCATACAATACCACAACTTCTCTCTAGGCACCTAAGTCTACAAAGACACAATGCAACTCCTTCTGACCTTCTCTGTACTTCTCCATCAACACTCTCAGAGCAAACATCGCCTCTGTAGTGCCCTTTCCTGGCATGAAACCATACTGCTGATCACTAATCATCACGTCCCTTCTTAACCTTGCTTCCACTACTGTTTCCCATAACTTCATGCTGTGACTGATCATTTTAATCCCTCTGTAGTTACTACAGCTCTGCACATCACCCTTATTCTTAAAAATCGATACAAAAACACTTTTTCTCCATTCCTCAGGCATCCTCTCACTTTCCAAGATTTCATTAAACAATCTGTTTAAAAACTCCACTGCCATTTCACCTAAACACCTCCATGCTTCCACAGGTATGTCATCTGGACCAACAGCCTTTCCATTCTTCATCCTCTTCATAGCTATCATCCAACCTTCTCTCCCTCTCATTCTCTTCATTCATCAGCCCCTCAAAGTAGTCTTTCCATCTGCTCAACACACTCTCCTCGCTTGTGAATACATTTCCCTCATTATCCTTTATCACCCTTACCTGCTGCACATCTTTACTAGCTTGGTCCCTCTGTCTAGCCAATCAGTAAATGTCCTTTTCTCCCCTCTTAGTGTCCAACCTTTCATACAACTCTTCATATGCCTTATCCTTAGCCTTCACAACCTCTCTCTTTGCCATGCACCTCATCTCCTTATACTCCTGTCTGCTTTCTTCATCTCTCTGACAATCCCACTTCTTCTTCGCCAACCTCTTTTTCTGTATACTCTCCTGTACTTCCTCATTCCACCACCAGGTCTCATAGGTTCATAGGTTCATAGGTTCATACTAGGCTATCTGCCCGAGGGCATTTATAAGCCTAGCCCATAGTTTTATGACTTACGCCACCCCTTTAGTTTGGAGAAACTATGCCCATTATTTTGCTGTGCCTCTGTCGAGCAGTGACACTGAGGTAACCCCTGGGGTGTATCTGCGATCTCCCATCCATTGGTCAAGATTCCTCTTGAACAAGGCCAGCGAGGTGCTCTGCCTCACATAAACTGGGATTTTGTTCCACAGCATAGGGAGTCTTTGGGTGATGAATCTATCCCTCCAGCACGTCCTGTTAATAACCGTGTCGAGGTTTAAGTCTCCCACCCTTGTGGCTCTGAGGGATCTAGATTTTTTGAGATGAAGCATGTTCATCAAATCTGGGTTTGACATGGCCTTGTATGTCAGGCATAGGTCACCTCTGAGCAAGCGGTAAGCAACTGAATATAACTGGAGTTCTTTCAGTCGGGCAGCATAAGACAGATTTTTGAGACCATTTATCCTTTTGGTGAGGAACTTTTGTGGCCTCTCCAGCTGCTGCAAGTGTCGGGTCAGATACATTCCGAATGGGGCATTGTACTCGATCATTGGTCTGATGAGTGATGAGTATAGGGAGACTATGACTTCCCTTGATCTAGATGTGAATCCCTTCATGATAAGGTGGGCAATGTAGAAGGTCTTCCTAACTACTTTAGCAATATGAGTGTCGAATGAAAGGCTACTGTCAACCTGGGTTCCCAGGTCCCTAATAACTTCTTCTGTGTTCAGGGGATTGCCACCTATATGGTAGCTAGGGGTAACCTTATTTTTCCCGAAGGGTATGACTATGCATTTCTTGGCATTTAACTTTAGGCCATGGCTCTAGCACCAGTTATCCGTTTCTGTGAGACCCTTCTGAAGGATATCTGTGTCGGATGTGTTTTCAACTACGGCGCCCAGTTTGCAGTCATCTGCAAACTTTGTCAGCCATAACCCTCCTGTGTTTGCTTGTACTTCAGAAAAGTAGATGCCAAACAAGAGTGGGTCCAGGACTGAGCCCTGTGGGACACCACTTGTGACAGGCTTTGAGTCTGACATGGCGCCAGCAACTCTGACCCTGTGGGTTCTGTCACTCAGCCAGTTTGCAACCCATCTTGTAATGTATGGGTTTACATTTAAGTTGATGAGTTTTTCAATGATACCCGAGTGAGGTATTGTATCAAAAGCCTTCGCCAGGTCTAGGTAGGCTGTATGGACTGCTTTTCCCTCGTCAATGGCCTTGGTGACTGTTTCGAAAAAGTCAACCAAGTTTAGAAGGCATGATCTGCCTTTGACAAAGCCAAACTGGGTTGGATCCAAAGTCTGCAAGTTCCCTATGTCTTTATTTATGAGATCCATTATGATCCTCTCCATGGCTTTGCAGATAAGGCTTGTCAAGCTAATGGGATGGTAATTTCCAGGGTCGGTGGAGGCACCGCCTTTGTGGAGTGGGACCACAGTCACTGTGCACCACTCCCTGGGTACGTATCCAGAGGTGAGACTAAGATTAAACAGCTGTCCTAACTGTGGGTTTAATTCCTCGTTGAGTTCATGGAGCACACAGCCGGGGACACCATCAGGTCCCATGGCTGCTGTGTTCTTTGCCTTGGAGAGAGCAATTCTCACCTGGGTGTTAGAGATGTTTGGGTGGCTACAATCATTTGGTATAGATATCTCTCCTTTGGGGGGGGGGGGGAGAAGTTTGCACTGAACCTTTCAGCCAGTATGTTGGCAATGTCTGTAGGATCAGTAATCTTCACATCATTTTGAACTAATTCTGAGCATATCTGGGAGTTTCCTCCTAGGTTTCTGACATAGCTAAAGAATGCCTTATGTTTGTCTTTAGAGTCCTTAGCTATTTTTTTCTCAAAATTAGCTTTGGATGATTTTATGAGAGCTCTTAGCTTTTTACTTATAGTGATCAGCGATGTCTTACCTTTTAGGGATTTTGCTCTATCTTGTAGTAGCTTTCTCCTTTTGTTGTAGAGTTTGTTTATGGCTGGGGTCCACCAGACTGGACACTTGCCTTTGGTACAAAGAGTCTTTGTTTTGCTTGGGATTGCCTGATCCATGCAGCCCTGCAGGTGCTGGTAGAAGGCATTTGTAAGTGATTCAGTGGTTTGAGTAATGTTAACCGCCGGCTCAGGGGCCTTAAAGGAGACCACACTAGTCTTTAGAAGTGTGAAGTCGGCTTTCGAGAAGTTCTTTACTGTGGTCTTTTTCATTTCGGGTGGGGGCGGGATGAGGACCTCCAGCAAGATCAATTTGTGATCAGATCTCACCAGTGAGGGGTATACTTCCGGCGTTGAACATTGTGCTCCCATGTTCGTGATGATGAGATCAAGTATGTTTTCTCCTCTTGTGGGGATGGTGACTAGTTGTTCCATGGCATTTGAGTTTATGAATTCCAGGAACTTTTGGGCTAGAGTGTTTGGGCTTGAGTAGTGTTCCCAGTCTATATTAGGGTAGTTGAAGTCACCTAGTATGATGGTGTTCGGAGATACATTTATCCCCTCCAGTGTTTTCAGGAAGGCCATATGAGGTTCCTGAGTTTGCGAGGGTGGCCTGTAACATGCTACAAATTGCAGAGCAGTCTTGCCTATGGTTAATTGCACCTGGATGGTTTCTGATGCATCGTGTGATGCCACCAATCTTGAGGTGTGGGTGTCCTTGATGAATATGGATACCCCTCCTCCTTTCTTGGTATTGTCCAGGTTTTGGGGCCGGAACGCATGATATGAGGTAAAACCTGATAGTGCTGGGGTGCTCTCAGGAGCCTTGAACCAGGTTTCTGTCACAGCACAGACATCAATGTTCTCCATACTGAGAAGGGCCTCGAGTGCGTGCATCTTGAGGTTGAGACTTCTGGCATTGAGCAGCATTACCCTTAGTTTTTTTTCTTTGTTTTGTTCTAGGGTGGTAGGTTTAGAATTTGAACCTTGCCTAAAAAAGGCACTATGGGGGTGGCAAGAGCCTTTGCCAAAATCCAGAATCCCAGGGGTGACAAGTGCAAGCCGTCCCTTGCGAAGCAGCATGGCTTGTCGAGCATGTCATCCCAAGCAGACAGACATTGGATCCCCTTTGAATGACACCAGAGTTTAAGCCAATTGTTAAAGCTGATCATCTTATCTCTGTATTGTGGCATCATTTTTGGTGAAGGTAGGATACTGCTCAAGGTCAGGGTCATACCTGCTTGGGCTACATAATCAGAGAGCTCCTCTATGTCTCTTTTCATGTAGTCCAAGGAGGTACGTCTCAGGTCGTTAACACCAGCGTGGACAATGATTGAGTCGTACTTGTACCTGCTGTTGAGAGACCTGAGTGCATGCGTTATGTGGCGGATTCTAGCACCCGACAGACAGCTTACTGTGACCTTCTCCTTACTCAGTCTGGTGAGCGGGACGTCAGTGTGTCTGAATATGGAGTCACCAATGACTAGTGTGTCTGGCATTGTGTTTGGCCTTAAGGGCTGTGACTGCTTGACACTCTGACTGTGTGGTCTATGTGTTGCAGGTGTTGTGTTCTGAGGTGGTAGTTGTTTGGGTGTCTGCTTTGGTGGCCTCTGCTGTTTTGGTAGATTTTGATCAGAGCCTCTGAGTATGTCTTTGTGTGTTTATGTGTATGATTTGAGGTTGTGATGGTATTATGTGAGACTGGGTCTATAGTGTGTGTGGTTACCTTCTCCTCCTGTCTGGTCATGCCAGTCCTATGTTGAGAGAGCTCAGCCTCCAGTTTGGCCGTATAGTTGCATCTCTCGCATGTATTTGTGTTTTGTGGGAGGAGGAGAGGGTTGTTCAGTGTACATGAGGCAATTGTAACATTGCCTCAATATTCCCAGGTTCACCAGCTGAGCAGGAGAGGACATTAGCATCTGATCCCTCGACATGCTAGAATGAATAGACAGAAAAACTTAAGAAAAGGTTCTGGGGGATGTGGGTGACCAAGAAATGGGGTTTGCTTTTTTGGGGTACTTTCTATAACAAGAGTGCTGTATCGAGGTGATAAGTACTGTAGGAGCAAGTGCTTCGCTATATAGATAGAGAATAGTCTACTTGGGAGTCAAGTAGAGATAATTTATAGTTGTAGGATACACTAAATAGGACAGTAGTATACTTTGAGGAAGGTAGTTTTAAGGGAAAATTTGAAGAGTGGACTTTAGGTAGCCCTAATAGTTTAAATCTGATTAACCGGCGCTGCCCTAGTGTGCAACGGTAGCAGCTCCGCGCTAACGCGTGCTTTATAGCAGGGGGCTGGAAAAAACAGGAAATGACCCAAAATGGCCGACGAATTACTAGTTGCTGCTTCTAACCACTCCTCTGAGGACAAACAAGCAGCTCAGTACTCCCCACTCCCACTGGTGAGTAAAGAAACTACCTCTGGCCACACAAGAAAATGGAGGAACACAGAAACCAAATACAAAGCCCAGGGATCAGCAAAATCTGATCACTGGAACAACTAGCTAGGAAAGTTTAGGAAAGGAGAAATATTTTTTTTTTTTTGTTTTTTTTGCAAGCAGACAGAAAAAATGCAGTAAATGCTTTGTTTTCGACTAAATTGCTATCAAAGGCTGGTACACTTGAGTGTATTAGCCTGTTTGTTACTTTTAAGCAATACTTTAGCCCACAAGTGCAATCAACAATATAAGCTCACAAAAACAGGAAAATAAGGTAATAAAACAGTAATATAGGCACAAACAGTAGTTGAAAAGCTCAAAAGGTCGAAAAATGCAAACTAAAAAGTTTAAAAAATACTTATGATCAAGAAAGTTGCTTTTTCTGCTCTCTGCTGGCTTAGGAACTCTGCAGGGGACCACGAGGAGCTATGCCTAGTTCTCTAATGCCAGAAAAGCCTGCCAAAGCGTGCTTTATAGCAGGGAGCTGGAAAAAACAGGAAATGACCCAAAATGGCTGACAAATTACTAGTTGCTGCTTCTAACCACTCCTCTGAGGACAAACAAGCAGCTCAGTACTCCCCACTCCCACTGGTGAGTAAAGAAACTACCTCTGGCCACACAAGAAAATGGAGGAACACAGAAACCAAATACAAAGCCCAGGGATCAGCAAAATCTGATCAATGGAACAACTAGCTAGGAAAGTTTAGGAAAGGAGAAATATTTTTTTGTTTTTTTTTTGTTTTTTTTTGCAAACAGACAGAAAAAAATGCAGTAAATGCTTTGTTTTCGACTAAATTGCTATCAAAGGCTGGTACACTTGAGTGTATTAGCCTGTTTGTTACTTTTAAGCAATACTTTAGCCCACAAGTGCAATCAACAATATAAGCTCACAAAAACAGGAAAATAAGGTAATAAAACAGTAATATAGGCACAAACAGTAGTCGAAAAGCTCAAAAGGTCGAAAAATGCAAACTAAAAAGTTTAAAAAATACTTATGATCAAGAAAGTTGCTTTTTCTGCTCTCTGCTGGCTTAGGAACTCTGCAGGGGACCACGAGGAGCTATGCCTAGTTCTCTCCTTGTCCTCTTTCCTCTTTCCAGATGTCACACCCAAGAACCTTTCTAGCCCTCTCCTTTACTAGCTCTGCTGTAGTTACCCAGCTATTCGGTAACTTTTCACTGCCACCCAGTGCCTGTCTTAACTCTTCCCTGAACTCCACCTCACAATTATCCTTTTTCAATTTCCACTATTTGATT
Source organism: Protopterus annectens (assembly GCF_019279795.1). Lineage (NCBI taxonomy): Eukaryota > Metazoa > Chordata > Ceratodontiformes > Protopteridae > Protopterus > Protopterus annectens. Next base: position 563,674,821 of record NC_056746.1, read on the forward strand.
CTTGGTGCTGCCCTCACACTCCTCCTCTTCTATTTTGTAATCTTTCATGGCAATGATGTTACTTGGATTATATGCAAAAGCCCGATCTATTGTAACTTCTTTATTTGATTTTTTTTGTATCCTGGTGGTAACATTTATTAGCTGTGAGAATTCAAATAAGTTTAGGTCAGGCAAGTTGTTGTTATTTGCTTCCAATCAATGTGAATATCATTTGATATTATAGTTTCTTTTATCTACATTGCAGTGTAAGCCATTGAATAATTTATTTGACTGTGGATAGATTGTTTCTTGGGGAATAAAGTCCTACTAAGCAGATGTATTTGCTATTGCTTAGTTTAAGGTAGGTGATTAGAATTTTAGTATTATGAAATTATGGAATGTTTTGAGGATGTGGGATCAGTTTCGTGTATTTGTGGTTGGGCCATGGTTGGGTTGAATGTCACCAGATAGGACAAGCTTAGTGGTAATATTTTGAAGTGAGCAGTAATGCCTAGTCATTTTTGTGCATGTAGATGGGTGGGTCATAACGATTTACTAGATTTTATGTGCTTGAAGTGAGTATGATTAGCAGTGATTGTGGATACAGTTTTGGACATATAGTTGAAAAGTGCATTGTGGTAAAGAAAGGCTTTGGTTGTGGGTTTGTGGGAGGATAGTTAAGTGGCTGTATGTGGGATTGTAAATTTGTTATGTGAGCAAGTGCAATGAGGAGAGTCACGGTGGTTGGGTAAGAAAAGAGAATTATAGAGTGTGATAATAGGTGTAGTAGGCTCTCTTTAGAAGTATATTTATTGGTAGTGTAGTATGGGTGCTGAGAAATTCAAGAGTTGCCTTGTGTGGTATGATTTGAAGGAGGAGGAGGGGGAATTGTGACTGGGTTAGAAGTTAAAAGTATGGAAGTGGCAGGAATATCTCATATGGTGGATGGCTAGATGGATGTGTAGGGTGGGGAAACATTTTTAGGACAGTTATTGACTAGTGAAGTGAAGTGAAGTGGTGGGTGTGGCCAAAGAAGGATGAATGTAGAGGAAGACTGGGTGGTTGGGGATTGGGGGTAGGGTAGGAGAGTAGAGCTTGAGTATCTTTAATGCAAAACTCAGAGAAATATGAAAAGTCCAGAACTGTGAGAAACAAGCTTTTCATTAAAAGGAAATAAAAAGGGCTTTTATTTAAATTATCCTTAAATATTTTAAGTTGCACTTATATTGATTTCTGTGTGATACATTTTTGTACTTTTCTGCTTTTTTGCATATTTTAGCCAAAAGTTATCTGTTTGTGTTTTTAGTTTGCTCTGGGACCTTAGTCTTATAGCTTCACTTGCAGTTGTGGGACAATTGTGTTTAGATATTATACTGCACTTCTATCTCCATTAGTAGAATTACTTGTGAAAGCTGTCTGTTTGCATTTAAACACTGTCAGAGCCCTTAGTCTTTTAGTTTCTTTCCCATTTGTGGCAGAACTGTGAACTATTGCCAGATGTGAGCATCTTTTAGTAATTTATTACTACATTTTCCCACAAGCAGTGTTAATGTTAATGTATGCATAGTCTAGTCTCTTAGACTGGTAGAATTGCAGTAGAAAGAGTATTGTTTATTCTGTTCCAGGACTGGTGTTTCAGTGCTTTCACGTTTGTTTATATTGCAGTCCTGCTGGTAAAGTATTATATTCTACTCATCATTTATCTGCTTAAATTTGAATTCAAGTGTCTTTGTGTTCCCCTGTTTTTTTTTTTTTTGTCTGTCCCAACCCCAGTGAGACATTAAGTTAAAATTTCTGAAAGTCTAACATAACTAGGGTCATTCATCTGTAGTTCTCAGTCATTAAACTAGAAATCAGATATTGGTTTAATTTGAACTGATTCCACTATAACAAGCCTGCTTTGGCCAGTACAGAACTACACCCACTCAGGGTCTTTTACGCAAGCCCTGAGCTCTGAGAAACAAGCTTTTTATTTTATTTATTTTATATTTGTTGACTGGGCTAGTCTAACTGGATACATGTCCATTTTCAGTAGAGGCCTGGGGAGAAAAGCTCCACTACAAGTTATATACTTTAGCAACTATAAAAATCTCATACAGTAAAATCAGTTTGAACCATTGCATAAATGTGGAGAGCACCATTACAAAAGTAATTGCTACACTGTGAAAGATTAACATGCAAAGATGGAATAACAAAAGACAGACTATGTTAACGCATTTGTACCAGGTATACACTGAAGTAAAAAGGAGTAAAAGGATAATCACAGATCACAAAAATAACTTTTTTTTCTGGACAAACTATCTATACAAGTAAGAATGTATAGCTAGAGGAGAATAAAGGTATAGGAGCAATAGTAGTACTTTTGTAGCAGTGATAAGGCAAGAGGCCAAAAAATATGTCAGTCAGGATTAGTACATGGGCATAGCCAATGGGAATTCAGGAAGGTTTTTAGTTGCTTCTTGAAGAGGGGTGTCGATACCAGTGAGGTGAGTTCACAAGGAAGCTTGTTCCAATTAAAACCAACAGTGTTAGTAAACAGGCAGTCACCAGATTTATTGTGTGATTTATGGGAAGCAACTAGTAGCTTGTTAGCTGAGCGAATGGTTGCAAGGTTTTTATAAGGGGTAATAAGGTTACTGAGTATGGAAGTATTTGTGGGATGATACAAGATCTTGTGGATGATTGTCAGTTGTTGAAGCAGCAGCTGGTTTTGTAATTCTAGCCAGCCTAGTTGTTTAAGATTTATGCAATGGTGGGTATGAAATGGAACACCTGAGGCAAATCTAGCAATGTTATTGTATGAGGTAGCCAGTTTGTTAAAATTGGATTTTGATAAATTGGTAAAAATAGGAGAGGCATAGAGAAGGGTAGAGATCAGATGTGTTTGTGCTATAGTAGTCCTGGCTGAAGGTATAAGGAAGGGTTTGAGCCTATAGAGAAAGCAGAGTTTTCTATTTACTGATTTAATGTTTAAGTTGATGTGTGAGTCGAACTTAAGATTATGATCAATTGTGACTCCTAGAAGTTTAGTGTTAAAGTCAGGTGATATAATTGTGCCATTGTTAGATACAATTGTAAAGTTGATAGGAGAGGACTTCTGTGTTGGAGTGAACAGTAATAATTTAGCTTTTTTGGGGGGTTAAGAAGGAAACAGTACTGATGGAACCAATTTTCAGCTGATGTAAATACTTTTTGGGTACTAGACTGCAGTTCAGCAGAAGAATCTGTGGCATAGATAAGTGTCATCTGCATATTGAATGCAGGAGGATTGTGAAAGGGAAGTTTTCAAATCATTAATAAAAATGGAAAAGAGGAGGGGTCCCAGAATAGAGCCTTGTGTGACTCCAATGGGGATGGGAAGCTGTGAGGATGAGTGATTGTCCCAGAGAGCTGCTTGCTGTCTATTTTCTAGGTAGGAATTAAACCACTGGACTGCTAGAATGTCTAAGGAGAGACATTTGAGAATGTTTAACAAGAGTTGATGGTTAACTATGTCAAAGGCTTTGGAGAGGTCTAAGACTAGAGCTGAAGATAGTAGGTTTTTATTATGACTTTTATTAATACAGTTTGTAAAGGATAACAGCGCAGTTGTAGTACTGTGATATGGTCTAAAACCATGCTGGCAGTCAGCTAGTAGGTTATTTTGGAGAAGATGATCAAGTAATTGCCGATGAATGCATCTTTCCATGATTTTTGCTAAGGGAGAAAGTAGGGCTATAGGACGGAAGTTTGAGAGTTCATTTGAGTCCCCCCCTTGTGTAAAGGGATGATATAAGAGACTTTCCAGAGAGATGGGATAATGCCTTCAGCTATGGTTCTATTTATTAAAATGGAAACAGGGTAGGCAAGTACTCCAGCTGCCATTTGCAGATACTCATCTGGTAGGTGGTCAGCTGCAGGTGTGCAGGGTTTAAGTTTCAGAAGTAGGGTAAGGATGTGAGATGTTGAGACTGGGTGCAGTTTTAAAGTGGGGGGTTTATTGATTTGAGAGGTCAGTTCCAGGGTGCTAGCAAGGTGACAAGGTATTAGCTAGTGAGGTGACTGTTTCAGAAAATAACTTGTTAAAGGCATCAGCAATATGGTTAGGAGATCTCTGACTCAGATTAGAAGGAGTAGGTGTTTGGAATTTCCTGGATGAAGTAGTTTATTAATACCTGACCAGAATTTTTGTGGATTTTGATGTTGTGCTTGTTGGAATTTCAGGTAATAGTTTTTTTTTTGTCTAGGAGTATTAGTTTCTTTGTAGCATTTCTAAGCTGCCTAAAGTTTTGGAGGTCAATAGGGTTTTTAGTATTTCTCCATTTGGTCCATATTTTATTTCTCTGTAGCATTTTTTGCCTGGTCTCTTTGGTGAGCCATGGAGCAGGTTTGTTTCTAGCTTTGATAATATGAGAGGAGGCATGGTGATCTACAATTTGCAAGAACTTATTATTGAAGTATGAAACTGCTTCATCAAGAGATAGGTATTTTAGGGGAGACCAGTTGCAAGCTTTGAGCTCTGTTTGGTAGCTGGCTAGGTTTAGATCTTTCTTATTTTGGGTAGTTCTGTAAATAATTTGGCTGGTACTAGGGGTCTTTTGTCTAGTAATATAAGTAAGTGGTTACTAATATCATCAAGGAGTACACCTGTTTTACACCTGTTTTCATTAAAAAGGAAAGGAAAAAAAGCTTTTATTTAAATTCTGCTTAAATATTTTAAGTTGCACATGTGGTGATATTTTTGATGCACCTTTCTTGCTTTTTTCCCATGGTTTAGCTAAAAAAAGTTATCTGTTTGCATTTTTAGTTTATTTTGAGACCTTAGTCTTGCAGCTTTATGTGCATTTGTGGGAAGATTGTGCTTATACATTATACTGCATTTCTAACTCCATCTAACTCCATAAGTGGAATTACTTGTAAAATTTATCTGTTTGCATTTTTAACCCTGCCTGGGGCCTTAGTATTGTATTTTCATTCACAGTTGTGGCAGAACTGTGAACTACTGCCATGTTTTAGCCTCATTTAGTCATTTATCACTATATTTTTTAATAAACAGTGTTACTAGTCATTTTATGCATAGGTTGGTGCCTTAGACTGGTAAAATTGCAGTAGTGAGAATATTGGATAGTCTGCTACAGGATCGGTGTTTCAGTGCTTTTACAGTTGTTTATATTCCTGTTTTGCTGCAAAAGTCTTGTATTCTGTTATCATTTACCTGTTTAAAGTTTTATTCCAGTGCCTTTCTGATCCACATTTCTTTGTGTCTGCCCCCCTCCCAATGAGATGTTAAGCTAAAGTTTCTGAAATTCTAAAATGCCTGGGGTCATTGATCTGCAGCTGAGCCTAGGATTAGAACACAAGTATTGGCTTTATTTGATTAGATCCAAAATCTAGCTAGTTTGCTACTAGCAGCTTGAATTTTCTCAACGCTCTGACCCTTTTCCTGTTATTTAAAAGGCTGTGTCTCTGGCGTCTAACCCTTATGGTAATCTAACTTCCAAAGTAACTCCCTCTCCTCTTTAATTGCTTTTGTCTGTTGTATAAACTATTTAAGCAGTCTTCCCAGCTATTATGTTTTATAGATCCATAACACTGATTACCCACTCAGAAAACCAGCATTGCTCTTGAGTATACCTCCTTTACTACAAATTGTCTTTTGCTCATTTTCCTAGAGCTCCCATTTGCTTGACACCCTTACCACACTCTGAGAGGATCCTGAATTAATCCTGCTCCATCGATAAAGGATTTATTTTGTTATTTTTGCACTTCAGTTAACCGCTTTAGAGTGCCACTGCTTTAGTTTTTCTTTATTTGTTGGTTTCACACTTAAAATAATTTTTAAAAGTCCCTAATACTTGAAATCATCTTGTCTGGACAGTTTGTTCAAGTTGTTTTGCATTAGCATTATAGGTTCGTAGGTTCATAGATTAGTACTAAGCTAACTGCCCTTGTGAGCCATTTTAACCCAAGCAGATTATTCCTTGTGAGACTCAAACCATGCACCTTGTGTTTGTAAGGCAAACACCTTAACCATTAGGCCACTCTCCCTACCCCTTACACTCTCAAACAATCTTTTTATGTTTGTTCATTAAGAGTACTGGGGTAGTTCACCTAGTGGCAGTAGATAGTAGTCTGGTGTATATAAGTTGGGAAAGAAAGTTGTAAGTGTTGCCATTTTATTGGACAGAGAACTTAGAATCACATTTCCTGTGTTTTGAGCGCCTTTATAATTGTAAAGCATTTTCATGCCACTTCCCATCATGCAACAGTGATTAGTAGTGTCCTGTATAGACACAGATTCCTAGAAATCAAGTGTTCTCTATAACATCACCCCTGAAACCATTCCAGCAACTCAGTGAGTGTAGCAACTACATTACACATTGAGTAGCAATACAGCAGCTACTCTGCATGATGAGGAACACTGACTCTTGAATTTAGTATTATACAATGTAGTCTAATCTCTATCCCCAAAAGCACCAATAGGAAGCCTACTATTGACCCCTTGTGCACCACAGCCTTGTAGCTCACCCAATAAAAGACCTGTCATCATGGATATGCACTTTCCCAATTTTTCTGCAGACAGTTTGGCGGATATGAGTATACTGAGGCAGTGTAAACTTGTCTAATGTTCACTGACAAATATTTAATCTTCAAAGAAACAAATACAGTATGTGAGAGATGTAAATACACAATGCCTCTGTTAGCAAAACTGTTGTGTACAAACACCCACAATAATCCAGTTCTCAGAAACACACATGGTGCATCCCATACATAGACCTACTTATCCTGAGACAGTTTCAATACAATTTTACCAAACCACAAAGACCTACCAGACATTTCACCTGCAAAAATACCTTCAGCAAACCTGAAAGCACTCAACAGAAACAACATCTAACACTGCACATACAGCCACACTCAGTGGACCTTCACCTACCAAGTCCATAAGGAAAGCCAATCCATTATCTATGACTCCAGTCATATGGGACTTTACTGTATGGCACAGTGATGATCCACTCAACAGGTTTAACAAGGAGAAAATAACAGTCAGTTGCTGTCAAAGGCTGGGATCTGCCAGGTTACACATGCACTCAAGTCATTGTATCACAGGTACTAATATGATTCAGTCATAGTCCATGTAGGTGTAAATGACATGAGATATAGCTCCCTAGAGTACATGAAGAGAGATATTATGGGGCTGCTGGACTATGTGTCACAGGCTGGTATGTGCTTAGCACTGAACAGCATTCTACCTTTACCAAAAATGATGCCACGATATGAACAGAAAATGACTGACTTTAATAATTGGCTTAGTTTTTGGCACCACTCTAGGGGGAAACGGTATTTGCCAGCATGGAAGGACATGATTAACAGACCACATTACTTTGCCAAAGATGGTCTATACCTGTTCCCCTTTAAGTTTTCAAATATTGGCTAAAATTGTTCTCACCTACAGAGCTTTTCAGCATTAATGCCAGGAATCTAAACAAGAAGCTCCACTTCCTCCAAGCTTTCATCACTTTGGAGAATGCTGACACCTGTGCAGTTACCGAGACACAGTTTAAAGCTGCAGAGAGTACCCCTGCTGCAATGCAATACTTCAGTGTCTTCCACACATTTAGACCGGCATCTGCAAAGACAGAGACCAAAGGTGGAGATGTCTTGATCTACATCAGTAACAAGCATATCTCTAGGTTGGTTAAACAGGATGATACACTGACGTTCCTCCATGCCCAGATTACCATAGACAAAGTCTCAAACTATAACCTAGCCAGCTATATGTCATGCTCTATGTCTCATGTAGGGTCGCCACCTTTCTATTGTGCCATTTCCTGAGAAACAGGCCCCGCCCCATGCATAATCAAGCCACACCCATTCCCTTTAATAGCCATGCCCCTTTGCTCTAACACCCTTCAGCACAAGTCTTGAATATTACATACAGTTACTACTAAGCAGAATATGCAATGAGTCAGAAGTAAATTTAAAAAAAAAAATTTAACAGTACTTCATTCAAGGATTTACTACATGCAGTACATCACTACACAATGCATCAAAATGACCACTAGATGAAACAAGCACAGGAAAACTAACCCTTCAGCACGTCTAATATCACATGTAAGTAGTACTAAAATGGAAAAAATACAATTATTTAGATATAAAAAAAATAGCAGTAATTCACTCAAACCAGTACATTAACAACAGTACATCAAAAATGACACCACTGGATGAAAAAGAAAAGCAATTGTATAAAGTGTCTTCACAATTTTGCCAGAAATCATTGCTTATACCTGAAGCTATATTTTGCATTTGATCTAGCAGCCTCAAATAATGGCTGGTTATTTTTCACAAATGAATGAAACTGCAAACAACTCATATTAAAATTTAGCTTGACTTGCAACTCTGCTTTCACAAGAGACACAAGCATTCTATTTCTTGTATCAGTCCATGCATTCCCCATAAGTGAAAAAACCCTTTCCACAAAGCTATTGCTGGGGGGGATTGAAAGGGCAAACTGCACCAGTTTGTAAAGCGTTTTGCAGTCTGGAGCTTTACTAAAAAAGACACCCAGTGATCACCTACAGATGCCTCTGTCATCTGCAACAGGGCTGGCAATGCAGCAGTTAAAGTGCTTCAATGTCCACATTGCAGGGGACTTGCTTGTATGCTTGGCACAGTTATATATTACGTGGCATAAACAGTTTGCTGCAATGATGTGGGGCACCTCAGATTTCAAACTTTTAAAAACAGATCTGTGTTTTCCATAATTCACAGAAGCATTGTCTGCAGCATAGATAGCAATGTTTTGTATTTTGAGTCCCTTCTGCATAAAGATGTCCTTTATTCTTGTAAAGATGCATTCGGCACTTTCGTTATGATCCTTGTAGAAATCCAGAAGTTTCTGCTGGGTGCCATGGGTGTGACTGAAATACTGAATAACCAAAGGGAACATTTTTCTGTTCCCTTTTTTGGATGCATCTGATCCCACTGAGAAATAGGAATTGCCAAGTTCTTGCAAAAGGAGCTCCTCTGAATGAGGTGCAAGTACATTCATGACAATACTCTCATATTTGGTCTTCCCACAGCTGAATTTTGAAGCCAAAGTAGAATCAAGGAAAACTGTCAGTGCCAGCTTACCTCCACAGTCCATGGATGCATATGAGTGACTGTGTTTCACTCCATGATAGACAGCTGTCACTTCAGCTGCAGTCACTTTGGAAGCTTCACTGGTTGCACTATGTGGCTGAATAAACTTTGTTGTTACAAGGTTCTGCCTCTGCAGCTGAAGACTTTGCTGATGTTTGTCTGACTTCTGATGGCTTTTCAATGCCTTTTCCCCATCCCATTTTACAGTGAAAGTTGTTCCACAGGATGTGCACTTTGCCATGGCATCTGCATTTGGAATAGGTCGCACCCACGAGTAGCTTTGCTCCCACACATTATTATAACTGCAGAAAAACTTCTTAGGAGACACGCTTTCAGCTTCTTGCTGATCCATTGACTTTTTCTCCGAGCATGATTCGTGCAGGATCCTTACTCAACACCACTACAATAAACCGAAACAGCTGTTAATACAAAATCAAAACACTATTATGTGACCAACACCAGTGCCTGGTCAGGCCTGTGTCAGTCACTAGCCAGTAGCCAGAGTTGCTCACATTCATATGTGAATCTCCAGACATAAGGAAAAAAGCATGTGAAAAAGAGACTCCACATGAAAAATTAACAGTAAAGGTTAAGCAATGAAAGGCAGAAGCAACTCCTGTCTGAGGGACATTCTGCAGCTGTTACACACATGAACCTGGTGTGACAACAGAATATGCACAGAAGGCATTCAACTGTGTATAAAACCTATGGGTTAGACACTAAAGCAATGTCCCAAGACCCTTTACTGTTATGCTGAGCCCAATGCAAAGTTATCCAGCTGAGTCTGGACACCGCAACAAAGTTCAGGCATACCGCATACAATGGACTGACAAGATAAGGATGAAATACATGGTAGCTCAGCAATCATACCTTCTGGCTACAAAAGTAATAACTTGTGTAGAGACAAACTTGACATAGTGTGGCCTGACACGATGATAAAGACAAAATACATAGCTCAGCAATTATAATACCCTCTGGCTGCCACAGTAATAACTTGCGTAGAGACTGCTCAAAAATCAGATTTTAAAATACTACAATCCTAGAACAGGTCACACATTTTCTTAAAGATAGAAGCCTAACAAATATTTAGTGACTTCAACCCTCTATCATTTCATAGAAGTCCACACAGTATGAGAACAATGAGGCAAAATCTGTCCATTTTGTTCTAAACATCACAATACCTTTCAACCTAGGCGAGAAATCTACACTAGGCTGTGCCAGAGACACAGAAATGGTACAGTCTTAGGTGTTAGAATAACAGTTGTTAATCTGTGCATTTCCTAAAAGATATGAAGTTTAATATCCACAAATGCTTTTAAGCCATACCTTAGGGCAAGAAAGTGGAACGTAAAAGACATTTAAAATGACACCATGAATCAGACTATTTTGAAAGACAATAGTTGGTGCTATATTCAAACATAGGGGCTAGAACAAAACATTTCCATGATATACGGCTTAAACTGTGCAACTGTAATTGCTTGCAGCAAGCACACCTGGCCTGTTATCAACATTGGATCACAATAAATGCAGGAGCATCAGCAGACTAAACGTTCCAAGAAGCTTGACAATACATCAATATCTATGCATTTAAAACTTACTCTATGTGTTGTCCCACCACTACAGGACCCTCAATCCTCACCACTGGCAACAGTGGGGCATGTTCATAGAGGATTGCAACACCCCACATTAAGTGCAATTTCCCTTAACAGCACAGAGACCACAGTCAACTTGGGGCTGGTTTCTCCCCCCTTTCTCCACTCCAGACACCCAGTAACACTCCCCACTGGCACAGTTATAGTGTTGACCAGAGTGGCCAAGTGAAGACCGCCAGCACCCTATTTGTGCAGCCAGTGCTTTGGGCCCCCGCTCAAGCAATTGACACACTATGAGGTCAGATTTACACACACACACACACACACACACACACACACACACACACACACACACACACACACACACACACACACACACACACAGAGGAAAGTTTGGCACAGGTTTACTCATTGCCACCCACTCCTTATGAGTTACTTTAAGGCCCTAACAAAGTGTGTCTAATCTTACTATACAATAGTAATATTAACACAAATTGGTAGGTTGACCAACGGCAAGCTAGAGTGGTCCCCATAGTCACTAAATAAATATGCAAGTACTCCCAAAACTTAAATATCTCTACTCCACAATGAAAGGTTTAAATATATTTACTAAAAAGAAAATATTACGTATATTTTCACTGTGATATCAAAGTTCAAAACCACATGAAATATTTCAAACACTGACAGTCTCAAAGAAAAACAGCTAAACTAAACTAAGCCTTACTCTAGGGTCTATATTAGAACACCGAACATTCAAAATGTTGAGTGTTCTAATATCGACCCATTTTCAGCAAGCGCTGAAAATATCAAAGAGACAGAAAACCGGATTTTTTCCTAGGGAAAGAATTTGGTTGTCCGTTTCTGTTGCTTCGGTATTTTCAGTACTGTGGTGAAAAGTTACGTGTTGGGTTCAGGCAAGTGTGCGATTGTGCGGATGTGAGGATTAGGTTGGGTTAAGTGAGTTAGGGTTAGGGCGCGGGTCAGATAAGTATGCAATTGTGTGGACATGATGGTTAGGGTGGGGTAGGTGAGTTAGGGTTAGGGTGCAAGTGAGGTGACTGTGAGATAGTGACGGACCTTAGGGTTAGGGTTTGGATTAAGATAAGTGGATAGTTAGTGATGTATGCATAGTTTAGTGTAGGGTTAGGTGTAAGAGTTTAGGTGTATGTGAGTGGATTGTTGTTTGTTTGGTGTGCTTGTGTTGTGTGTATGTGTTTTAAATTTTCAATTGATAGGGTTCGATATTAGAACACTCAAAATTTTGAAAGTTCGGTGTTCTAATATAGACCCTTACTATATACCCAAGACAGTACACACCCTAGAAAGAAAAACACAGATCAAGGTAAACATTATGGTGATGAAAAACTGGAAATAATATTTCTACAGTCATAGCAAGCATCCTATACAAATCATGTACTCATATATTCACTGTAATATCAAAGTACAAAAACAACATGAAAGATTTAAAATAACATTGCGGTAAACAGAGCCAAACTAAACCTTGGTATAGAGCGCAGATCAAGGTAAACATCGCAATGATGACAGACTAGAGAAATGACAGTTCTACAGTCATAACAACGATCTTGTACAAATCATATACTCTGTATATATTTATTTATTTTTATTTTATTTTACATTTGTTTACTGGGCTAGTCCAACTGGATACATTTCCATTTTCAGCAGAGGCCCAGGGAGAAAAGCTCCACATTGAAGTTAATACAAAACAAATTATTTACACAAAGAAAGTAAGTAGTTAGTAAAATACAAACAGAAACATGGCTCAATCTAGATTATACTAATTGAGAATATATACTAGGAAGGACACTTACTCTAATTCTATTTACAGTACAAGATAGGGGAGTTCTATTTTAATAAAACATTCATGAAGATATAATTGATTCAGTAAATACATACACATGCACAGTTCTATATTAAATATTATACCATGACCCCCCATTAATATTCCAAAACGTGCACGCTGATTGGCCAGCGTGCATGTTGTAAATCGACTTATACTAATGGAAAAGGTCCGGTCGCCCAGTCTTTTTCCATTAGTATAAGTCTTTTTTTAAAACACTGTCTCGCTATGTTAAAAGAGTTTAACATAGCGACACAGGTTTAAAAAAAGCAACGGAGATCTCCGTTGCTTATTTTAAAGCTGTCTCGCTATGTTAAACCCATCTAACATAGCGAGACAGGTTTTAAAAAAAAAACAACAGAGAAAGTAAGATCTCCATTGCTTTTTACTGTTTCGCTATGTTAAATGGGTTTAACATAGCGAGACAGCTTTAAAATAAGCAACGGACATCTCCGTTGCTTATTTTAAAGCTGTCTCGCTATGTTAAACCCATTTAACATAGCAAAACAGTAAAAAAGCAACGGAGATCTTGCTTTCTCCGTTGCTTTTGGCCACAGCTCTAATGTACTGCGCAGGCATGCGCAGTACATCAGAACTGACGCGGATGCCAGACAGCTGCGGAAGGGCAGCAAAGAGGCATTATACAATGCCATTATTTAAGAAAAGTAATTGTTTCTTTTCTTAAATAATGTCATAGTATAATAACAATAACCCACTTCTGGGTGTGGGTAATGCGGGATTTACCCACGGTTGTCTTTGTTTGGTCCCGAGAGCGAAGCCCGAGGGACCAAACAAAGACAATCGTGGGTAAATCCCGCATTACCCACACTCAGGCGTGGGTTATTGCTATAATATCAGGGGCTATTAACAAGGGAGTTTTAGAGATTAGCTTCTCAAGGGGAGTGAGTAGAGAGAGGTAAAAGAAGGTATTAAAAAAGAGTAATTAGTAGAATCATAAGATTAGTTGGGATTGATGCATGGGCATAACCAGAGTGTTTTAAGATGTTGTTTGAGCTTTTGTTTAAAGATGAAGGGTGAAGGAATAGAAGTTAGAGTAGTAGGTAGAAGATTCCAGTATTTACCTATGGTATTGGGGAATAGTGAGTCACCGGCGATGTTGTTAGACTTAGTTAACCTCACAAGAAGTTTGTTTGAGGAGCGTAATGAATTTAGATTAGAATAGGGAGAAACAAGGTCAGAAAGTATAGGGGTATTTTTTGGTTGGTAAAATATCCTATGTACAAAGGTAAGTTGGGAAAGTATCAGCGTGTTTTTAAGTTCTAGCCAGTTTAGTTGTTGTAGATTCTGACAGTGGTGAGTTCTAAATGGGTTTCCAGTAGCAAATCTAGCAATGCTATTGTATGCATTTGCTAGTTTTGTGAGATTATTTTTCTTTAGGTTGGTGTATATGGGTGAAGCATAAAGAAGAGTGGAAATAAGATGAGAGTGAGTGAGTGTAATTTTGGCCTTTGGAGTTAAAAAGGTTTTAATTCTATAGAAGGAGCCGAGTTTTCTATTTACAGTTTCAATAGTGTTAGTAATGTGATTATCAAAAGTGAGGTTGCTGTCAATTATAATACCTAACAGTTTAGTGGTAGAGTCAGGGGTTATATGTGTGCCATTGTTGGATTTAATAGAGAAGTCTATGTGGGGGGACTTACTATTAGGCCTGAAGAGCAGGAGTTTAGTTTTTTTGGCATTCAAAAGGAGGCAACGTTTCAAGAACCATGCCTCAACTGTGCTAAATACATTCTGTGTTAGAGTTTGTAGTTTAGAGGAGGTGTTAGCAGAGCATATGAGTGTAGAGTCATTTGCATATTGAATACATGTAGCTTGAGGTATTGCTACATGTAAGTCATTTATGAATAAAGAGAAGAGGAGAGGTCCTAGAATGGAGCCCTGTGGGACCCCAAGAGAGACTGGCAGAAGGGATGAAAGTGTGTTTTCCCAGAGAACTGCCTGTTGCCTGTTACTAAGGTAGGAAATAAACCATTGAACAGCTTTGGTATCTAGAGAAAGAGATTCAAGGGTTTTTATGAGCAATTTGTGGTTTGCCATGTCAAAGGCTTTTGACAGGTCTATAAGGAGTGCTGATGAGAGGATACTATTATTGCAGTTTCTATTGATACACTCGGTAAAAGATAGGAGAGCTGTGGTTGTGCTATGAAATGGCCTAAAGCCATGTTGGCAGTTAGCTAGTAAGTTAGATTGAGTTAAGTGGTGCATTAGCTGATGGTGAATACATTTCTCCATAATTTTTGCTAAGGGTGATAAGAGTGCTATAGGCCTGTAGTTAGAATACTCATTGGAGTTACCTCCTTTATGTAAAGGGATTATGTGGGAGATTTTCCAGATAGCAGGGATGGTTTCTTCATTGATGGTTTTGTTTATAAGGATGGATATGGGATAGGCAACTGCTTCAGCTGCTTTTTGAAGGTATTCAGATGGTAACTGATCAGCAGATGGGGTACAAGGTTTAAGTTTTTGGATGAGTTTTAGGATATAGGTAGTAGAGATGGGTTGTAGTTGGAATGTAAGGAGATTAGCAGATGTGCAGGTGGGAAGGTTAGCCTTGTCTATTGTGAGGTGACTAGCTAGTGAATTGATGGTGTCAGTGAAAAAGGAATTAAAGGCATTAGCAGTTTGATGTGAGGTATTCTTTTCAGCCCCTAAAGGGGAAGGTGTACTAGAGTGGCCTGGGTGTAGGAGTGAATTTAAGGTTGACCAGAACTGTTTGGGGTTGTCATGGTGAGTTTGCTGTAGTTTACAGTAGTAGTAGTTCTTTTTATCTATAAAAATGGCTTTTTTAGTGCTATTTCTTAACTGTCTAAAGGCTTGTTGGTCTGAGGTAGTTTTGGTAGTTCTCCATTTAGCCCAAGATTTATTCCTAAGTAGTATTTTTTGTCTTGTTTCTTTGGACAGCCAGGGGGCAGGTTTAGATTTAACTCTGATAGATCGTTTTGGAGCATGTTGGTCAAGGATTGTTAGGAATTCGGTATTGAAATATTTGATAGCTTCTTCAAGGGTTAGGATTTTTAGAAAATTCCAGTTGCAGGCCTTTAGTTCATTTTGGAATAATGGGTTAAAGTGTTTATTGCTACGTGAGATCCTATAGGTAGGGGTATAATTAATGCCAATCTTTTGTCTTATGATGTAAGTTAAGGTATGATCGCTTACATCATCAGGCAAAGTTCCTACTGCATATGTTTGTTGCTGTTTGTTAGTAAGAATCCAATCTAAAATTCTTTCTTTGTTGTTGGGTTTATTGATTCTTGTGGGATTATTGATTGAGTAAAGCCATGAAGATTAATATGTGAGGAAGGATTATTTGTATTGACAGAAGACCAGCACAATTAAAGTCTCCTAATATGATTGTTTCTTGGGTGTAGGTAGAAGATACCCAACTTAGGATATTCTCAATTGTGGTATTATTATTGCCAGGATATATTCACTGCAACATTAAAGTACAAAACCACATGAAAAAAATATATATATAATTAAAATTACTTTGCAGTAAAAACAGCCAAACTAACTCTTGCTATATATCTCAGTCTGCAGACAGTATCCTAGAAAGTACATAAACATTATGGTGATGACAATCTAGAAATGACAGTTCTACAGTCATAGCAAGCATCTTATACAAATCACATACTCCGTACATATTCACTATAACATTAAAGTGCAAAACCACACAAAAATAAAAAATAATTAAAATAACTATGCAGCAAAAACAGCCAAACCAACCCTTCCCTTGCTATATATCTCAGTCTGCAGGCAGTATCCTAGAAACTACAGATTAATGTAGATGTTGTGGTGATTACAAACTAGAAATAATATACATCATATCACCACAACATCAGCTTTGATACAGTTATAACACAAGCATGTTATACAACATCTACTTTGATACTGTTATAACACAAGCATCTTATGCAAATTACTTGCTGTCACTATCAATGAATGAGTGATACTGCCAGCACAGCTACTAGCAATGGATTAATATAAATTTAAAATGTACAAAATGTACTAGTAGCTGTACTGGCAGTAACTCTATTCCCTTTGCCACACACTTAAAAAATCTACATCTTTTCCATTCCAGATCAAATTCTAGCACTTACCTCTGAGAAAAGCAGCAGGGTTCCTTGGACAGTTTCACAGGCAGGACACAGGCTAACACCATGCAGAGGCAGAGCAAGCAGCAGGCAGGGAAAAAAAAGGACTCCCAAACACCACCTTATGCAGGCTGCAGCAGAGGATAGAGCAGTAAAAGTACCATGGCACCATCCTTCCCTTATGGCTGGCAAGAGCAAGCAGCAGAGGTCTCCCGAGTCCCTGTCAAGCAGGCACCACACAAGAAGAAGCAAGACCACTACACCAGTCCACTGCTGAAGTTCCGATTCGCAAATCCGTAAAGAGCTCAACAGCATCCAACAAGCAAGCGAAGAAAATCTCAGTCCTCCTGAAGTTCACCTTTTTTAAAAAAAAGGCAACACATAACTCAAAGCCCCACTTTTTATTCTTTAATTTTAGCTGGCTTTTGCAGGCATCTACTAGCTAGTCTAGTTACTGATTGGCTGCTTGTTAATTGGCTGTTCCCCAATGCAGCAAGCAGCCAATCAAGCAAGATGGCAATGTTGTTTTTTCATCAGCGTACAGACGTGCTGACAGAGCACTTCAATTCTGGAGTCTCAGAGCGAGAACTGGAGAACCGAAGTGCTGTATTGATTTCCGAATACTCCGGGAAAAAAACGGAGGGGTGGCAACGCTAGTCCCATGAAACCTATACCTCATACTTAGACCTATTGGAGACACTCACCATTGAACTAAATATAATACTCATGTGAGACTTCAATTGTCTCTCTATAAACTGGGAATCCTACAAGACCCCAGATTTCCAGTCACATAGATTCCTAGACTTTGTAATTGCAAACACTTTGGCTAATTTGGTGCATATGCCTAACAGAGGTACTAACATATTGGGTCTAAAAATTACAAATATAGAAGAAAGTTGCACCACCCCACACACACACACTTGATGTTTTGTCCTCTTTGGTAAGGCCAGACCACAAAGCAGTCTTCTTTGAGATAAGAATCAATCCTGCAACCCCAGCAAACCCAGTAACAGAAACTACGCCAAGGCAAACTTAATTTTATTAAGTGATTACTTGTCAAAATTTCAAGCGCCTCCAAACCCAAATAACATAGCAGCCTATGCCGAATTATTCACAGAAATTCTGTACAGCCATGTCAATGATTCCATAGAGGCTGATTTGCCTACCAGAAGAAAGCCCAAATCTAACTAAAAAAACAAACAAACCACCCTGGTGGAACCCATAGTTAAACAGGTTGTACAACAACAAAAAAAAAAGTCATAGCTAAATTTAGGAATTGTAACACGGAAAAAAAAAGATAAAAACTCTCTTATCAAACTGAATAGACAACGAAAAGGGCTAATTAAGTTAAACAAAGCATATTTAGAGGTAACGATAGTATCCCAGGCCAAGGACAACCATAAGACAATCTTTAGGTATGTCTGAAACCTCAAAGGCTGCACACAACAGTGCACTGAGCTGTTGGTAAAGGGTGCCATGTTCATTGTATGAGGAGATATAGCAAATGTGGCTGACAAATTCTTCTCCAACTTTACCCCACTCTCACCTCCAGTCACCGCTAGGCAATACCATCTAACATAATCCTGCCAACTATCAGTAGGGAGCATGTCTTACATGTGCTCTGGAAAGCCAGGAATACAGCTTCAGTGGGCCCTGATAATATCCCAGGATGCCTCCTAAATAACCTGAAATGTGACTTGTGAGGGCCACTGGTGTCATTATTCAACCATAACCTCTATACAGGCTTCATGCCACTCAAATGGAAGACTGCAACTGTCATCTCTCTGCAGAAGGGTGGACCATCAATGGATCCAGGGTGCTACAGACCTATTAGTCTGACTAGTCTCATATGGAAAGCCATGGAAATAATTATCATGGAAACAGTTAACAATGACATAGGAAACCTTCAGACATTGGACCCAACCCAGTTTGGTTTCATCAAAGGCAGGTCATGCCTACTGAGCCTGGTGGACTTCTTTGAGAAGGTCACCAATGCGATGGATGAGGGCAAAACAGTGCACAATGCTTACCTTGACATAGCTAAGGTATTTGATATACTACACCATTCAGGCATTGCAAACAAACACACAGAATTAGACATAAATCCCTATGTAACTGAATGGATAGCCAGCTGGCAAATAGACATGACTCAAGAAGTTAGGATTGGAGAGACCACCTACACAAAGAGACCGGCCACCAGTAGATTCCCCCCAGTGATCTATGCTGGGTCTGCTTTTCTTTTGCATCAATTTTTCAGAATTCAAGACAATTGTCAAGGGCCTCTGGCTTACCAAGTTTGCAGATGATTGCAGGCTAGGAGCAATCATAGAACTCCCCTATAAAGATAGTAACATTTTACAGGAAAGCCTAACCCAGACAAATGACTGGTACAAAAGCTATGGCTTAAAACACAATGCCAAGAAATGCATAATAATTCCTTTTGGAAAGTTGGCCATCCCAGGAAAACTACCTCACTGATAAAACACTCCTAAATGTACACATAGTAGTCAGCAATTTGGGGACTCATGTATAAAGTAACCTGGCTTTCAACTAACTTGTGCTTAATATTGTAAGAAATCATTCTCTGTCACTCAACTTATTAGCAATGGTATGGCATCTAGGTCCAGGGATGTCATTGTGCCACTGTATTCAGCCATCATCAGTCCCATTAATGAGCATAATGCTCCTTCTTTATGTATCTGACCAGGCACATGCAACAACTGGAACATTCACAGAGGTCTCTCACAAAAAGAATACAGGGTGTAAACACAAGGTCCTATGTAGATCACCTCATAACCCTATAGCTATACTTTGTTTCCTACAGACTGATAAGAGGAGGCTTATGCTTGGCATACAAGGCATCATTAGATCCCACTCTGGTTGGACTTTTTTGTATATTCTCAAAACAAACAAAACCAGAACTACTAGATCTAACTATAGTAACTTTTCTTGTGACTTAAATAGGACATGTTGGAAGGACGGGTATGTTTCTCTAAAAAAAAAACATTCTCTGGAATAGGCTTCCCATCCATGTGAAGCAGAGCTCTTCCTTAACCCTACTCAATTACAACCTAGACCAGTGAATGGGAAATTGGAAGTTCATCCCTGGTCTGACACCTATGTCTCTGATGAACTGAGGCAGCCATTAAATCTTGCCCTAAGTAACATACACTGCTTAAAATAACCCTTAAGGCACAACAACTTGTGGAATACATTTAGGTTGCATGGCTAGGCTTATAAAGACCCCAGTGGTCATTAGCCTAATATACACCTGGAGTGGGCTGGAACCCATGCCATGGACTGTAGCATTAACTAAAAAAAAAAAAAAAAAAAGTATTAGTAAGCTACAGCTGAAGAAGGTAGGAAGAGACACTGAAAAATATTGGTACCAAGGACTTAACAATTGCACTATTTTCCTGATTAACTGCTGTGCTGTATTTTGTCATATTGTATGGAACTATATTTGCTTTACTATCAATTTAAAGGGGATATTCTTTACACTATGATACCTGTCTTTCTCAGTCAGTTAACTAAGGATTGGTTGAGTCAAATTATCTGTCTGGAAGAGATTATTCTTATTTATTTTGATTTCTGTTAGAGAGATTACACTAAGAATAAAATAATCCAGGTCAAGCATACTTGGAAGTACTAGTGATTTTTTTCCCTAATATTTCCTTGTGGGTACATAGATTTAAAAATAAGTATTTTGTAATTTTAGGAGTATTATAACTGGAGCTGTTGAATAAACATTATTTTCCTCACCATAACAAGTTTCTGTATTTTGAGCCAGGTCCAGCTTTAGGTGAAATGTAGCCCTAGGCAAAATGATCCATATTGCACACCCCCCACCTTCGCTGCCCACAGTTTTCCCACTCTGTCCTTTTTTCTTTTTTTTTTTTACACACTTTGTTTTATTTTCAGCTTCTTCCTTCATTTTTTATACACATACATACTACATGGGCAAGGCTTCAGTGTAATAACTGGGGAGGAAATAATTTAGTTAAGCAGAGGGTCTGAGGCTGCAAGGTACCCAAGAGACATGGGACTCTAGATGCTCTGACATGAAGATTAGAGCTTCTTCCAGCCTTTTGAACCATTTTTTCCTCTTTCCTTTCAATACACACTAACTAGCCAATATTACCCTGCAATAACTGTAGAAGGAACAACTGGATTATGCTGGGGTATGAGGATCATTATACCCCCCTAAAAAAGCATGAGATTCTGGATGCTTTGAAGTGCATTTTTTTGCTTTTTTTCCTCAGTATTTTGATCCAGTGATGGTCTGAACAAAAATCATAACTAAGAGAAGAAATTCAGTCTTATTGTTTCAAAGATGAAATAAGCTCTGTCCAAAACTTAATGTTCAAAAGCTGACAAAATAGTAGTTTCCAATAAAATGAGAAGACAAATGTGCTTGAGAATTCGTGTATCATATCTGGGAATATTGCCTGCCACTGCCCAAAAAAAGATAGTTGCATTCTGTGTACCCTGATGTGTTATAGCAAGAAGAAAATAAAAGAAGAAAAGGCCAGAGTCAAATATTTCAAAATATTGCTGTCATACATATACTCAGCATTCCCCCTCACCTCATCCTCAAATGAATGCCACCTTTTGTGTACCCCCTGTGATGCCAGAGTGGGATGAAAGTGAAAGAAAAATGTCCACATCAGTATAGCTCACGCTGTTGGCTGTCAAACGTACACACATAATAATCTTCCTTAATTCATATCCCCAATATATATATCTCTTGTTTGATTGTGAGAAAAGTGAAACAAATAATGCTCACAGTAATGTATTCCAACTTGTTACTCTAATAGTGTATATTGTCTCTAGGCAAGCTATAGTGATCCTATGTGCAAACTTTGAGGTTTGATTGGGAGGAAAGTTAACCAAAAATCTCACTGTCTGAAGCTGCCATACAAGCTATAGAAATCTTCTGTGCACATTTTTGAGCAGGGCTAGTTTTATATTAGATAGAGTGGTTCCTCAATAAACGTGTATCAGAATCCACTTATGCAGTCGGAGATGAAGGGGCTGCTAGGCTCCCAGAAGCTCAGAGATTTTAGATGTTCTATGATGCATTTTATGTATTATTTTTGAAAGATGATTATTTGTTAACTGTTCTTTTTTACTACACACACATGCACACGCGAGCACACACACACACACACACACACACACACACACACACACACACACACACACACACACACACACACACACAAGAAAGCACAGTACGCACAGTCTCCCTCTCTCTTTCTTTCTTTTTTGTTACACTGCATACCTGTCTAGAAACTGGATGGCACATATTTGATAGACTAAAAGCCCTATCCCTTTACTCTGTCTCATGCCCACAATTAAGGTGTGACCTATGCCTGGCCTACAAACACTCACAAATCCAGCCCTGATGGAGCTGCTACACATCTGCAAGTCAAACAGCATGAAGGCCACATGATCTAGGGATCTAAACTTAGTCAGTGACTGGGGTTGGGAGGATGGCCTAATGGTTAAGGTGCTTGCCTTACAAGCACAAGTTGCAGGGTTTGAGTCTCACAAGGGATAATTGGCTAGGCTTAAAATGGCTCGCAAGAGCAGTTAGCTTAGTACGAACCTATAATCCCTATAAAAAAACAAAGCATGCTGGAGAGACAGATATGTGTCTCAGAGATTGTCCATTCTTTGGAACAGGCTTCTTATTCACATTAAGCAGAGCCTTTCCCTGCCCTCTTCAAAAGAAATTTGGATGGGAAATTGCAAATGCACACTTGGGGTAGTGACTATGTCCCTTATGGACAGGGGCAATCTGATCACATATATAGGGAGATGGAGACCATCCAACCAAGTCAGGTAGTGAAAAAGAAAAGAAAAGTGTGGTAAACTCCCTCTTAATCAAATAATTAATTTGTTTGAGAAGGATTGTGAGAGGGATCTCTATAGTTTATTCTCTGTGACAATGAGGTTTACTCAAATTTTACTAAAGAGGAATGTATACTTTTGGATGACTTGACACACTATAAAAATGTTAGAATAATGAAACCAGATAAAGGTGGGGGTGTTATGATAGCCAAACAAATAGATTATGTGGGTAACATTTTTGAAATGTTACAGGATGATAGTAGATACACCCCAGTATCCAGGAATGAGATAAATGTTGCATATAGAAACATAGACTTATTCCTGGATGATGCAATGTTACAGGGGGTTATCACTGCAGAAACCTACAATTTTCTATCTAATAAACATCCATTAATACCGACTGTGTTTGGAATTCCAAAGACAATACAAAAATGCATTGGACCCCCCCCCCCTATAGATTGATAGTAGCTGCAGAGGAATCTAAGACATATCCCCTGGCAATACATACAGATATGAGATTAAAACCTATTTTAAAGGTCCACAGTCATATATTAAGGGATTCATGGGACTTCTTGAGTAAAATAAATTTGGCTCTAAGGAAAGATGAATACAGTTTTCTTACCAGAGATGTTATCAATCTTTTCTCATGTGTTCCACATGAGGTAGGATTGGAATTTTTTGAAGAAGCCCTAATGGATTACAAAGGAATCAAAGCAAGGGAAGTGAGACTATTTGTAGAATGTATGGA
Source organism: Protopterus annectens (assembly GCF_019279795.1). Lineage (NCBI taxonomy): Eukaryota > Metazoa > Chordata > Ceratodontiformes > Protopteridae > Protopterus > Protopterus annectens. The sequence continues at coordinate 563,698,086 of NC_056746.1, forward strand.
GATTGTGCTCTGGAACAACTTCCTATATGTTGAAGGAAAATTTTACAGACACGTTAGTGGAGTAGCGATGGGGGCAGCATGTACCCCATTTTTGCGAACATGGTTTTGCTTAAATGGAGTAATGGTTAATTTTTAAACAACCCTACAATGAACTATGGTTATTATACAGTATATTTTTTGGACAATAGCCTTATAATTTGTAAAGGAAGCCCGATTGATGAATTTATTACATATATAACAGGCACTACAACATTTTTAAAGTTTACGTACAAAAATAAAGCTTCAAATATTCATTATTTGGGTGTACATTTAACTATATACGGGCAAGAATTTGTCTCTACTGTATATAGAATTGAAACTTTCTCCAACTCATATTTATATTATAACAACAGTCATCCCTGGTATTGTAAAAGAAACCTAATGAAGGGTCAATCCATTAGGGCATCTAGAATGGCCTTGGATGAAAGTAAGCTTATGGAAGAATTGGAGGCCATGAGAAACAAATTCATCCAGAGGGGCTACCCACTAGATTTTTTGACTGAACTTGAAATAGAAATTATTAAGAACAGAAACACCAGATATCCACCAGTTTTAGGGGAAAAACAACAAAGGAGGTAGGAAGGATCTCTTATTCCCAAAAGAGGTGGTGAACAGGATGTTTCAAAATGCTATGGCTACTAAATTCAATGAAACTGGTGGGGATGTGAAAACTATTATTACAAATAACTGGCCAGTTTTTAAAATGGATGAAGGAGTATTTGAATCAGTAGGGGAGAACCCACTATTTATTCACAAGGTGGAAAACAACATTAAAGGTATTTTAGAAAAAGGGACAGAAAAAAAACTATTAGATACCTCCAAATGGTGTTGATGCAGATTTTGTGCTTATATTAATGAAAATAAGATTTTTTTTACTTTAGACAATTATTGTAGGTCACAGATGTCACTACAGAAATAGAACTGTGAATCCAAGGGATTAGTTTATCTTGCTACTTGCAACCAGTGTCAAGTTTAGTGTGTTGGAAAGACGGAAAGAGATTATCCAAAAGAGTATTTGAACATTTGTATGACCTAAAAAGTGTCAACAAAAACAATGCCTTGTTCAAACATTCCCTAGTATGTACCGGGTTCACCAAGTTTAAATTGGGTAGCTTAGAGATAGTTCAGCCAAACATCAGAGGGGATTTTGGGAAAACAACTTGGAATATAAAGAATTGCTGTGGCAAATGAAACTGGATGCTAGAGTTAGACCTGGGCTGAATGACCACATTTCTATCCAACTAGTTCTTAAAATGAGAGCAATAAAATTCTGAGAATTGAAGGTGAAGGGGTTACAAACCCTTACACATATAAATACTGTTCAAGAGGTGAGGTTAAAAATCTAAGTTTTTTAATAAAGTCAGTATAATATTTTTTAAAGTTTCACAATATGGTTTGTTGTTGTCAAATAAAATAGAAATATATTTTATTTTTCAAGGTATTGATATTACTTTTATTTTATTGGCTTGATATTTCAGAATTGCTTTATTTTTGTTTGCTGGGTTGTCAGGTATAGTAAAAGGTCACTACACCTTTAATCAAAACAATTTTAAACATTAGACCAATTAATTAACAGGAATAGGGATGTGGTATTTAAATATGATTGGAGTAATGTTTTTATGTTCTGATGAAGTCCAGAGTTATGGCCAGAAAATGCTCAATAAGACTGGTGTATACAATAAAATGGATTTTTAGTACTTTTTCAGTGGACTGAATTCATATTGTTACAAGGAACATTTGTTGGCTTTGGTTGCCCTGGACTACGTGGACCTAATTGGTTATCAATATGTAAGATACTCAATGCACTGGCATAAATTCATGCCATCCTCTTGCCCCTAGGAGACATATATTGGGTAAAATTGGGTTATGTTGGCAAGGCTTGTAAGGGCCCTTAAGCCATCAACCTAGTAATCTATGAACCTATTTGGGATGGATGGTAGGGGAAATCACAACACCTGGACAAAACTGACTGAGACACAGAGATGATATGCAAACTGCACACAGAAGGAAGCATAGACAAGAACTCAACCAGAAAATCAAGCTCTGTGAGATGGCAATGTCACTCACTGCACCACCATGCCAGTGATCAGTTGCTTTTTCATAATCCCTCCCAAGACCAAAAAATGTCACTTATTGCATACAGTACTGATACCCGACCTTAACTGAAAGTGAAAGAAATTATGGACAACTTTTTATTCTTTCATACATTGGAATGCCATCCCTCAAATACTCACATGTACAAGCATAAGCAATATAAATGATAATTTTACACTGAATTTCTTTAACTATAATACTCTGTGTGGCATTGCTCATGCCAAGCCTGGTCCACACTAAAGCATAACAATTTACTTCATACAAACTTACACTAACCCAGTAACACTAAACAGTAACACTGTTACTGGTTAATTTCTGCACAGTCTCGTGCCTTAAACTGTAGTAGAAGGTCAATAGTGAGAGAATTGTCTCTGCTCCAGTTTGTGCTTCAATGCTGTTATATTCTGCTTATCCTTTATCTGCGCAAAGTTACATTCTGTGTCTGCCCCATCCCCCACTAACACATTAAGCTAAAGTTTCTGAAAGAGCTCCAATATTGCATTTATTTAATTGGATGCCTCTCTAGCTGTCTTCTTCCCAATCCTTCCACCTTTTTGCAGTTGCTGTTTTATAAGGCTGTGTCTCTGGCCTCCACCTCTTATGATAATCTGATTTCCAAAGTCCCTCCCGCCCACATTTATTGCTATTAACTGTTATGTAAGCTATTTATGTACTCTTTCCACACATTGTTTTTCATAGACTCATGATACTGAGTGTCCACCCAGCTAAACAGTACTGCTCTTGAGTAAACCTGCTTTACTATATATTGTCTTCTTCCCATTTTCCAGAAGCTCAGCAAAGCTTGGAGTCCTAGCCTGCATTCTAGATGTGTTTTACTTGTAAAAATGCCATCCAGGCAAAGCTAAGTTACTTTGATTACTAAATCGCGTTACTGTTTATGTGTAATGTGTGCATTTCGCTGATTTTTGTAAAAAAAAAAAGGCCTTCCTGTCACTCTTACTGCTGTAGACTGTCTTGAAATTGCTTTCAACAAGGAATTTCCAACTAGTTGTTTTAGGTTGTGGTATCATTGCATGTGTGGGTCTCTTCTACTGTGTTTTCACATTAGGAGGACTGGGTTTATTCATTTTGTGACAGTAGCCATTTGCCTTGTCTGTCTGAGTTGGGAAATGCACTAAAGGAGTCAAAGTGTAGCCATGTTATTGGCCAGAGGGCTCATTAGTTATTCTGTTTTTCCTGTTCTGCTATACATTTTGTGCATTTGTGTGGGTAAGCTGTGCCCTGTATAGTAACAAACATCTAGAAAGCACACTTACCTCTGTTGAACAGTCCCTAAAAGAGTATCCTGTATAGCAGCAATATAGCATAAATACCTTATGTGCCAACATGCTCAGAGCAGCTAGTTGGGAGTCAAGTGGCAATACCTACAGATTTGTATTGTGTAAACACCAATGTTAGTAGACTTTAGTACTGCTTAGCATAATCTGCTCCAATAAGCACTATTATTAGTCTGCACCAACAAAGCACCCTTACTCGCCATACACCACCCCCTTGTAGCTCACAAGCAAAGGACTGGACAGTATGGATATGCAATTTCCTAACTTCTTTGTACCCAGGTTGGTGGATATAGGCACTCTGAGACAATGTAGCAGTTGTTTCATGTTTACTGACAGACACTTAATCCTTAAAGAAGCAGACACAGTATGTGAGAGCTGCAGTTACACGACACTGGATGCTAAACTCTTGTATACAAGTGCGCATCAGGCTCTCAAATCCATGCACACAACACCTATCTCACATAGCACACAACACACACACACACACACACACACACACACACACACACACACACACACACACACACACAGATGCACACACACACACACACACACACACACACACACACACACACACACACACACACACACACACACACACACACACACACACACACACACACACACACACACACATATGCATGCACACACGCACACACACATGCACACACACACACACACACACACACACACACACACACACACACACACACACACACACACACACACACACACACACACACTAACGTATACTGAGGCACTTAAAAACAATCTTCATAATCAACAAAGATCACCTAGACCACCCATTGTCAAAGCTATGCCTCCACAAGCCCAAAGGCAACACCAAACACCTCACATACTGTCACTGTTAGTGGACCCCCAAACACTAAGCCCCTAAGGCAAGCAAACACACTTCTCAGGGCTCTCATCATAGGGACTCCATTTTAGATATACTGATGCCCTCTAACCAGGCTGAACAAGGAGAAGATCACTGTTAGTTTCTTATCTGGATCCAGAATCTCCAAATCACGCACACAGTCAAGTCATTATGCCACAGGTAGCTATATGAATATATAAATAGAGACATTATGGAGTTTTCAGACTATAAGGATACCTGGAGTCATTATTTAACTTTAGTCTTATATACAGGTTGAAGAGAGGACCTTAAACTGATCCTAAAAACTACAGACCCATTAGTCTGACTAGTCTTACTTGCAAAACCATGGAAAGAATTATCATGGAAATTATCAACAAGAAAATAGGAGACCCCCGGACACTGGATCCACCCCAGTTTGGCTTTGTCAGAGGAAGGTCATGCTTACTGCATCTACTGGATTTCTTTGAAAAGGTCAATAAGGCAATGGATGAGGGGAAAATGGGCATACTGCCTACCTACATCTGGCTAAAGCATTTGATACAATACCTCACTTGGGTATCGTCAACAAACTTACAGAACTAGGTATAAACTCTTTTATAGCATGCTAGATAGCTAGCTGACTCACTGATAGGACCCAGGAGAATTAGAATCAGTGAAACCACCTCCACAAAGAGGCCAGTCACCAGTGGAGTCCCCCACACATACAAATACTCCTTTTTGGTATCTGCTTCTTGGATGCCAAAGCCAATGTCAAAGGAATCTGACTAATCAAGTTTGCAGATTTTTGCAAACTAGGAGTAGTCATTAAATCCCTTCAAGATGAGAACATCAATAAAACACCATTAAAAGTTGATTCACTAGTCAGGGATCTGGGGACTCATGTAGATAGTAGCATAGCTTTTGACCAACATGTGTCCAAAGCCATAAGAAAATCCTTCTGTGTTGCTCAATTTATAAGCAAGGGCATGACATCTAGGTCCAGAGAAGTCATCACACCATTGCACTTGGCCCTCATCAGACCCATCATAGGGCATATTTCCACCTTTAGTATGCACCTGAGCAGACACATGCAGCAACTGGAATTCCCATATGGGTTCCTTACAAAATAGTACAGGTAATAAACATAATGTCCCACACCGATCATCTCAAAGCCCGGTCTCTTCACTCTGTATCATGCAGACTTTTGAGAGGTGATCTTTGCCTGGCATATGAGGGGTCCCTGGATCCTGTTTTGATGAACATTTTGCTGCAAAACAAGCAGTGCAGAACCACTAGATTAAAACACCTACATTTTGTTTGCAACAAAAATAAGACATATTTGAGAGACAGATATGTTTCTTAGAGAATTCCCATTCTCAGGAACAAGCTCCCTATCCATGTGAAGCAGAGCTCCTCTGTATCCTTCTTTAAAAGTAACTTGGACCAATGGATGGGTAATCAGAAATTCACAGCAGTCTGGATACCATGTTCTGCAAAGCCAGAATAATGAGCAAACAACAGCAGGGTCAGCAAACAACAGCAGGGTCAGCAAACAACAGCAGGGTCAGCAAACAACAGCAGTGTCAGAGTCAGTTTTATCCATCGACAGCCACTGCCTATACCTAGCAATTCAAATTAATTTGTTACTTGTGTCCATACAGCTCAGATGCCTGAATATGCTAAAATAAAAAATAAATAAATAAAATCAAATATAGCAGTGGCCAAAGTAATTTGTTTCAAATCCATTTCACATAAACACTCAGTTTCTAGTCAGCAAAGTACCATCCTATTTCCATAGTATCAGTTTTCTTGTCAGGATTAAACATGAAGCAATTCTTTGAATTCTTACTGCTGTTTTACAACTATTACATAAAGTTTTCTGTTTAAAATTTAAAGTATTTCTCTTCCATGTGATCTCACCCATAATCCAGAGAATTAATCAGATTCACTGACTAGATTACAGGTAGTATGTAGCAGAAGACTCAGTGGCCATGTCAAATATGCAGAATCTCACCTACAAGTATCCACAATAGTAAACATTTTGAGTAGGGATACCCAGGGATGTTTATTTATTTACTTATTTGTTTGTGTGATTGTTTATTTATTAATTAAAAAAACCTGCAGCTGTATTTACCTGCTTAAAAAATAAACATTAGACAAGTGCCCCTATTTGACTGGCTTGCCAGGTGGTCACTTACATCACCTTGTGGATATGTTCAAGTCCTGACAGTACAAGTCTGAAAACTCCAAGAAATTAAATGTAGTTATTGAATAAATAAAGTAAGCCCCAAACTGCTGTGTATTACATAATTTTCCCTTATCAAGATACAGTGATCTTAGAGTTAGTATTATAAGAAGCTCTGGTATGGAGGTTGTAACCCCTGCATTAGGTGTGCAGGGAGGCTTGCCCCCACAAAATACTTTTATTGTGCAACAAGTCTTGCATTTTGTTGATTTACCTACAGGATCACTCAATATTTTCTGAGTTTTGGGACTGTCACTGTTAAGTCTCAAACCTCTAATAACCTCAGTAAACCAACACAATAAAGGTTTAGGAATTTATTGGCTTGTTTTGTCAGTTTCCATAGCACAGAATAAGTCATATCACCTAAGCATTGTTTTACAAAGTGATTACATGTTTAAATACTGTACATCATTCACACAAATGCACTTTTAAATGCAGATATATACACATGCACACGTGTGTGTGTGATTACTCACATATGCACACAATCACACACACACACGTGTGCACGCGCGTGTGTGATTGCGTGCTTATGTGAATAATCACGCACACACATGCTCACACGTGTGTGTATGTGATTGTGTGCGTATGTGAGTAATCTATCCATATGAACCACAGAGACAAACTCTTTTGTTAGAGACATACCCCAGGATTTACTAATCTTCTGTGTAAGACTAGATTAGTCTTACACGGAAGCGCCAGTCTAAGAGTATGATGGCAGCGCGCCATGCATATTAATGAGGGCGTGCTGCCTCAACTCTAAAGCTTACATGGAGCATGGACGAGTGTAGGGGGTGTGTCGGACTGCCGAGCAGTCCAAAAATCCATGCCCCTGCAATAAAGAAATGCCACAGTTTCAAGTTACATGAGCGAGTCCGCTCACATGTGCACAATGTAACACTACACTCCCCCATATGTTAAACAACTGACAACATTAAAAATAGAAAGATTTTTTTTTTTTTTTTTATTTCATCCGATATAGCTGCCCATATTTGTGTGTGTTTGTGCGGATTTGCCCATTGCTTAGCTACAGTTAGCAGATTAGACACCAGAAGAGGATAATAAGAAAAATATACGCAAATTAAGCACAATCGCAATAGCGTAGTGGTTAGAGCCTTCGTACAAAGAAGAGGCATTCCCAGTTCGAGTCACACTACTGCACGTTCCATTTTCTGTTGGAAATCTGTATACAAAAATATTTCCTGACATTTTTATGTATATGTTTTGTAAAAAGCATTGAAAAGTTAAATGTAGTAGTGAACAAATTTTATATATATATATATATATATATATATATATATATATATATATATGAAGGTGAAATGGTTATGCATTCTGAGGCATGAGTACCCTATTTTAAGCAATATAAAGTACTGCTAAGCACATTTTATCAGTATTGAGCATATTTAAATCCAATTGTTCGTAGCTGCGCACTGCATTAAGCAGCACAATGCCTTTACAGGTAGCTGTGCACCGCGTTAACCAGTGCAACAACAACGTATTTGTGCATAGCTGTGCACCACGCTAACCAGCACAACATCAGGCAACGTCGAGCAACGCTGAGCAACGACGGGCAACATTGGGCAAAGTCGGGCAAAGTTGAGCAAAGTCAGTTAAACACAGCCACACCTCCTTTACTGTACATTAACCAGTCAGGTCTGCCCAGTAGGAAAATAAAAAGCAGTGACAGGGCTCAAACTCAGGGTACTGTGCACTATAGTCACAGTACTTAACCACTAAGCCATGACAGCATTTCGTAAACATGCACTTTCAACAGACACTATCTATCAAAGGAATCTTAAACATTGCCAACATCAGCTAAGCAGGCGTGCATACAGCTGAGTTTTTCCAAAAGTGGCCAATCACAAATAAGTGCGGGAAATGAGGCATATTTAAGCTCGGGCAGGAATACTTGCTATAACTTGTTGTAGCTTCCTTCTAGAGTCAGCATGGCCAGTGTTGGAGAAGGCACTTGATTTAGAGTGCAACGCTGGGGCATTGAGGAGTCCAAAGTAATGGTTTGGCTCCTTGTCCACAATCATGAGGAAAGACTCCTGCGGGGCCAGTACCAGGGTACCCAATATAAAATGGAGGCCTGGAACAGTCTTGCTCGTGATCTCACCAGTGCCACTGGTGTTCCTTGGACTGGTGAGCAGGTCAGGCATCATTATTCTGACCTGAAGCAACATAGGGAGGATCAACTGGACCAGTGGATCCAGGAATCCCGTGCGATGCCTAATGCCCCAGTACTGAGTAAGTAGCCATTGTATTAAGTAGTTAAGAATTACTATGCTTGTCTATAATATGGATAGGTATGTCTCAATATCACTGCATTTACTTCACAGCTGCAGGTGTCCGGGCTATGAACCAGCAAGCCCATGAAGATAGGCTGCAAAGGCTGCGTCATCAGGCAGGTTAGTAATTATTCTGCATGTACTGTTATATAAAATACTAACCCAATAAATAAAGGTGTAATAATCCTTTAATAAATGGATAATTCCTGGAGTGCGTCTGTGTCATTTTCTTCGATATGTTGTTGTACTGTTGCATTCTACAAATAGTAGTGTTGTATTAAGCAGTGTCAAACCAGACTTGGGTAGGCCCATATAACGTGGATGAAGGGACTGCCAGTAGCTTTTATGCATATTTACAGCCCTCAACTGTTGGTTCATGCCCAGCATGTACAGGTTAATCTGGCACATGAGTAGCTTGGTACTGTGTTCCCAGAAATGTCAGTGTGCTGCCAGAAATGTAGGGAGCTGTTAACATATAACTGATACTTTCACCTCAACATATCTAGATAATTATATGAAAGAAGAGCTGTCAGTGTACCATCTTAGCAGTAGTGTGTGTGAGCAACTCTCAAAATATGTTGCAGTAACATCTGCATCTTGGACAGTTTGTATGTAAGATACAGCTCATGTATATAATGATCTAGCAAAATCCAATTGCACAATATAAGGACATTGGGTAGTGTAATAATACATGTAAGGGACATATAACTGCAGTTAATAGGAATGTCGTGAAAACTAGAAGGATATATAAGTTGTCTTTTTCCACCATACTGTATGTGCATACAAATGCAATTCCTCACCTCAATCCATATGTCTAATCTCAAAACATTTGTTGGGACATATATCCTATTGGTTTATAAATATTTGCATTTATTTCTATGCATGTGCCCTGTTAAAATACCACAGTATTGGTGGCTTGTTACCATCAATTCAACCTGCATGCTGTTGTAATGTCCACTGTTGTTCTATATATGCATGTTTTATGCTTGCTTTTCAACTGTTGAAAATCTGGTGTATTGGGTTAATGGGAATACTTCTGCATGCTGTTATAACTAATTGGGAATGCTGTTGACTGTTACTAACCCAATATTTATTAAACTCTCCAAAACATAGTTCGCATGGGAAGGCCGGTCCCAGTGGACCCACCTGTCCCACCTCAGCTGGCCATGGCACCTGGCACCAGCAGATCTGGTGCCCAGCCTGGGACCTCCTCCTCCATTGGCCCTGTGCCAACTTTGGGTGAAAGCACTGCAGGGGATGGGGCTCGGCCCCCCTGTGCAAGCATGGGCGGAGGAGAGCCACCTATCACCCTTCGAATGGTCCAGGCTGTGGTGCGTAGAGAGTTGAACGTTCTGTTGCAGAACCTCTATGCCAACTTGAGGCCCAAGTGGCGCAACTCCCGGGTCAGCCTGCCCCTCCTACACAGCCCCCAGCACAGCCACCCTCTGGGCCGTGAAGGTGCAGTGATGACTGCCCATGGATGGCAACCTCAGTCCCACTGTTTCCATCTGGGGGCTCATGGGCTTGTGATTTCCAAACATCCCTCTCTGTCAAAGGTGTTCACCTACCACATGTGTCATATACCACCCCTGTATGCGTCTTGTTTGTCTTGTCTGTTTACCTCCTCAACCTACCTCCCCAAATATACCTACTTCCCCTACCCCACATTCCACTCTCACCTGAAAAAAAAAGGGCAATCTGCTCCCCCCAAAAAAATTATGCCCCATACACAGCTGCCCATTTTGCACACATGTCCACTGGACACATGAAATGTTATTTAATTGGCATTACAACATACTTTGTTGTCCTCACCCCTCTCTCAGGGGTTGAAGGTTTAATATCTACCTCCAAATTTATTGCATATGCACAGCTGTTGCTGTTGAAAAAATGGGCAGCTATGGACCTTCCCTACACCTGTCCTGCACATCCCGAGTTATTTTCCATACTGTCTTTCCCTGTTTGTGCCCCTTTTTCACCACTTTCCTATCTCCACATTTTTCTTTTCTTTCAAAGAAATGAGCACGGGGGTTAGCGGGAGTAAGCACTATTAAGCAGTAGTTAGCGGGTTTGCACGGGTTTGTGCTCATTTGCGCTTGGCGCAGCAATGCTCAAACCCACGCAAACCCACTTACAACTGCTTAAAAGTGCTTTAGTCACTCTGTATGTGAGGGCCCTTGTTCTGCTCAGGAGCAAAATAAAACACCTCTGTAAATCTCGAACCCTGCACACACTACACAACATGAAGTACCACTAAGCCATGGTAGATATACATCAAATTGGTGCTTAAATAAATATATCATGCATCAGAATGAGTGAATGTAAAGGAAAAATAGGAATACCATACCACACAACTTGTTCTGTGGATGTTGACCAACAGTTGCTGTGGGATTACACTACATGACTGTGATAAGAGAAGCAGCCATTCTAGCAGGAAATAATGTTACACCATCACTTTACAACCCCACACAGTATCACAGCAGGACAAACACTGGCATATCTGTTTAGGGCAGAGGCCATACCTCCCAACTGTCCCTAATTTTCAGGGATGTCCCTGATTTTGAAACAAATTTTAGCTCTGTCCCTCTGAATCCCTCCGAAAACTACTGACTTTGGCCAGAAAGGTGGTGAATTACACTTAATGAATAATGACAATAATTAAGAGTTAGACACTTCTTTTACTTCAGAAAAGGTGTATTAATAAATATGCTCTGATTCTCTCAATGTCTCAACTTAATGGCACTAATATTTTAAAGGTGCCCCTGATTGTCCCTGACATTTTCTTGACTTTTCCCTGAGTCTGTTCAAATATGTACCTGAGTGGTTGAGAGGTCTGGCAGAGGCAAAAACACAGAGGCATATCACCTTTCTGCTGTTACACACTGTGCAAATAGCTTTGGAAGGAGTTTCAGAAGCATACCCTTATGTGGGAATACAACACTGAAATACAAATGGATGTAGCCATGTACTGGTAGCAACCAACTGTAAGAATGCCATTGCTCTATTGCTGAAAAGACCTGTGTGATGCACAGACAAAAAGTAACAGGCTATTCTCTGGCTATCATGTGGATAGGTCCATAGTTGGGGAGTTAGGCAGACAGACTACTTGCCTTGATAAACTAACATGTACACAGCAACCCTGTAAGTCCAGCAAGATAAAATCCACACAATAGTACTTACGCTCTCTGTGCTTCTGCAACCCTACCCAAATGTAGAATATACTTGTGTGTGCAGGGTCTACCAAGGATGTAGGTAAGCATACTCACAGTACTGAAATGTGTCCAGTTTTTTATGAGCAGCAGGTGTGCTAATGTCAACACTAAAAAAGCACAAAATGTTTAGAACTGAGTAAATGAATATTCACAGTATAGCAGTTCAGAAACAATTTTTGTGCCAAAGGAAAACATCTCAATAACTAGCTTTGTATGGCAGTTAATTGTAACAGTTGAAAAGAAAGTACATCTTTCCATGTATCTTGGGTAGCATTTTGAGGGGTGAGTATATTTCTACACAAGTGGGTACTGGAAGCAACAACATTGGGTTTGAGTACAAAATGTAAATCTCTGGCTACACCCCTGGCTTCTGATATAAGAACTATACAAACCTTCTGTCTTAAACAATGATGTCCACATCAAGCAAGGATTATCTCCATCTTGGAAAGCTGAAAGGGCCATGCCTACATGAGTCAGTAATTTATAGTACTGGGTTGCTATGACAGTGATTACTGCAATTACTACACAGCAGGCTGCATGCAATTAGCAAATGGTGGCCACTAATTGGTGCAGAGGCCATCACATGCTCATGTGCAAATTCCTACAAAAGCAGGCTGCAATCTCTGCCAACAAACTCAATCACTCTATTACAGATACTGACAGAGAGAGAGAGAGAGAGAGAGAGACAGAGAGAGAGAGAGAGAGAGAGAGAAAGGGAAAAATAAATATTGCCAAATCATACAAAGGAAAGGTATGTGACACATATGTATTTACTGGCATGCAGTAGATGTTATTGAAGAATAGTCTACATAATGTGAACCATTCATATGTGGCAGCAGTACTTCTTTATGCACAGATGTTCTGCTTAACTACTGCTATGGACAATACTGCGTGTACCTGTGGGCAGTGGGACATACCTGTGAAATGTATGGCTCAGCATTAAATGTCAAAGATCTGATCCATGTTATCTGTGTTCTGTACAGTAGTGTGGCCAATGGCTGTTGGGGGGATTAGCACTGACATTATATAAACATTGGTGTGACAGAACAACACATGCATGATACTCATATTAAAGTGTAGCTTAGCATTGGCAACTGCTGTAGCAGTCTAGTATGCTTATCTAGCATCTGTTGCCATATATACCCCCCCTAATGTTAGTGTGTGTTCATATGTGACACCTGTTTGTGTTGCAGCAAGGCCCAACAGTTCAGCTGTGAGGTCCAGGGACTTACAACAGTGTGGACCTTATGTGTGTATACCACACACATATGGAGAAATATATCTGTGTCATATATATTCACATCTGTATATGTGCATAGAGCAGGGGACATATTGCAACTGTTTGTGAAGGGGGGAGATATATATGTTGGTGAAGGTTAGTATGCGCATATTTGTATGTAGGTTTTAGTGTGTGACAAACAAGACCGCATACAGTGCTCGTATATGACATGTAGTGGTTAAACACTGTGGTGGTTTGTTCAGTTTGCAATGTTGAAACCAGTAAGGCCTGCTAATGCTACCTGGGCTGTGAACACCTTCAATGCATTTATCCCAAGACTGTGTGATTTTATTACATTACTGTACACCTTACATCCTTTGTATAATTGATATTCTCACTATGAAAGGTGAAATGTATATGTGCCTACGTATATATGTAGACCAATGGATGTGTATATGTATATACAACAGGAGGTGGTGTTAAAATCCACTCCCCCCTCATCAGAGTGGAGTAGCTGCTCCTGAGTCTGGTGACACCTGCCCAACAACAACAGCAGCAGACATACACCATGATGGATGTTGGAGCCACCCAGCAAGCACACATGGAGCATGCAGGTAACATAGCATATCTGTAGACTACTGTTATCTGTATTGGTAGATCATGCATATGTGAGACGTGGAGTGTGTTACTCAAAGATGTGGAGCCTGTTGTTGTGCAGTACTGATCATTTGGAACATAATCTGTAGCCCTGTGAATGTAAACTGTTGTTGCACTGTAAGATTGCAAACACACAGTAGCAATGGCACAGTTGTGGCCACTGACAAACTGTCTCATCTCTACGTAGGTCCCTCTGGGGTGACATCAAGGCAGCAGATAAATGCTGGTGAGTGTGTTCTACATTTATTATTGTAAATAAAAAGTGCATGTCATAGTTAAGGTGTAGGCCATGTACACATGTAACACACCTACCCATAATGCATGCTGTGCATGTTTGGTGTAAGAGCACACACATCTTACTAATGTGATTAGCTGCCTCAAATACATGCAATACCCAGACACTCTCAAACAAATGTGGCTAGACTGCAGTGACCATTGGATAGGCACAGTTGATACTCAACATGCACATAACATACACATCTATGTCATACACAGAGCATTTTAACATGCTACACATAAAGGATTCCCAAACCCTCTGTAAAGACACACACCAGTATACAAAATCTCATCCACACATTACACATAATATACCTGAGGGGTAGAGGCCTATCATGGGGCATTTAAACACTCTGCAACACACTACACATTCATGTCAGGGAATGCTCATTATTGGCCTCCTTACAAACTCATGTAACAACTGGTTGTGAAATTATGAATTTAGCCAAGGTAGTACAGTTCTGGCACAGCATGATTAGTGCTGGTTTGGGAAACATTTGTAGCCTTGAGTGACCACCTGATGCTTCATGATGATGACCTATGGTACTATACCCCATCCAGTTATTGTAACCACAGTACTATACATAGCTTTCATTGCTATACACCTTAATGTTGCATGTGTGCACACAAATGCACCTCTAAACAGTATGCATACCAATCACCATTTGTACAACTGACCCATATATGTCTTGTGATGCTATTGAGTGGCTAGGTCATATGACACACATTGGGTATGTGTAGTGTTTAAATATGCAGTTGTGTTTTAGCATGCCATGTCATGAATGAGACTGGCATGTCCACAATATGATCTACACTCACCATAAGTACTGTACATTAGGTATGTGTCCGAATGGTATTCCATCAATTATCCATGCACCACTGATGATGTTGTGTGAATACTCATCATGCATGTGTTAAAAATGTGTCCAAAATTATTTGCTAAAGACACAGAGGCTGTAATCAGCATTGGATACTTATCTGACACACAGATTCACATCCATCAATGGTATGTACACCTGTGAGTTATGGTGCACAGTACATTACAGGGTTATGAATACCTGCACAGCAATGTTGTATCCATGTATGCATTGTGTTCCAGGGGGAGGGCCATCACCTAATAACAAAACACATGCATCAAAGCCATGTATACTCTTAGTAACAAGGACTGACTACACTTGCACTGCATGCTGTTGAGCAACACATGTCCTGCATGCTGACATGTGTGATATGACTGTTTTGCTTGTGATACTGTACCCCACCATCACCTGCTATTGTGTATGTTCTGTAATTGCTGGTGTTGTGTGTGTCTGCTTTAGGGAGGGGTGTATTTTTGTGTGTGTGCATGTGCGCATGTGTGCATGTGTGCATGTGCGTATGTGCGCATGTGCGCATATGTGCATGTGTGCATGTGTGCATGTGGTCTGAAGTCATGTTCAGGTCTTAAAGTGTGTTTCCTGTTTTCCTCTCACAGGTGCCGTGGTGGGGTTGGTTTAGTACAGCAGGGAACCTGATGTCACTGAGACAGACAGTGATGATGAGGATAGGTGTGTTGCGGCACAGGCAGGTTTGTCAGGGTCTTTTGTTGGGCCACCAGTTGACAGTACACAAGTCTCCACCCCATCCATGAACACAGTCATACTGCCTGTACATCCATCATCACCATTGCCCTTAGCTAAGGGGCAGTGTACGGTTGGCACTGGCCAGGACAGTGTGGTATCTATGGCACATGTATCAGGACACAGCAGCCATAGCCAGATGTCTGGAACGGTACCACATAGGCAGATGCCCAGGGGTTCTTGTCAGAGCACTGCTGGTCATCATGCCCCTGGCAGACGTGCCACAGCTCTTTCTACCACACGCATGTTCCAGGCTGTCATGGAGGCACAGACACGAATGGAGCGGTACACCAGACAGGGACTAAGGGCACAGAGGGCTCATAACACCTCTGTAAATGACAGTATCTGTGCCCTAGCAGGTGTTATACGTAACTACACTGAGGTCATTGATAGAATTTGGGGTGAGACATTGGATGTCCTCCACAATATCATGTCCATGTATCAGGACAGTGTGGGATGGTTGAGATGTCGATGTGGATGTATGCCAGCAACATCAGCAGCTGGAGGTCACCGTGGACATCCAGCAAGTCACAGCCACTCCCATAGTGCCAGTACCAGCCCCAGCAATGTTGGGGGGGCTGTCCATAGGCCGTCTTAGCAGACCACGTGCACATGGCTCTGGCCAGTCCCAGCAGGGACCTGGATCCAGTGGACATATGTCAACCTCTTTGGATAGTACCCAATCTGGATTAGTACCTGATACTGTCTGTAGCACCCCTGCCAGGCACAGGTTCCGTATCCATGGCCAGAGATGGTGATCTGTAAAGCTTGCCAGGTACAGTCTGTAGCTGTCTCACAAATCCCCGTATATGGCAGCCACATGGTGGAACTGTGTGCATGCAGACACACACACATAAACCAAAAACCTAGGGCAAACACATACCCGCACACATTACATCAACATTGGCCCATAACAGTACTCATGGCCCTCATACACACACTCACACACACATGTCGATTGTATGGCTCAGTGTAGGCCTCTAGCAAACCAACAACACACCCTGTGCATATGATGAAACCTGTGCCACCTCCTGTCATCTGTAACATTGATGCAGGAACAGGCTAACATGGTGCTGATGCACAGGGTGACTTTAATAAAGTATAGCAATGGTTGGATGTGTAGAATGTTATCAGCAGTAAAGTGTAATGATATCCTTGAAGGTGTAGCTGAGCAGGCATGATGCATTAAAGCTGTAATTAGCAATTTTGTATTGTTTTCACCAGTGTTTATTCCAATTGTGTTTTGTTTGCCCATGTGCCACTTGGCTGATGTGTGTAGTTGTGTCAGCATGCGTTATACAGTGGACAGTAAGTGTGGGGTGTGTGCAACACAGGTTTGCAGGTGTCCATTTGTGAACATGATGGAGGTGCATTGTCTGCATGTACATACATATTGGACACATGGACAGGGTGACATGCCCTTTATTGGCCAGTGTTAACACTCCATAGTTTCTATTGGTGGCCAGTATGCATTGTACTACACACATTTTGGAACTTGAGTACGCATGTGTGTGTATGACATGGGATGACACTGTGCTGTGGGTGATGCTGTTATTATCTGTCATTGCTTTGCATTACTAAGGTTAACACTGTCCTAGCTGCATAATCCTTTAGTAATGACACTGTTCACCTACAGGGTTGCATGGACCGTGCTATCACAAACACAAGAAATTCTCACTTATACAGTAAAAGTGCATTAGTCTCATGGATCCCTGCCATAAACTAAATATATAACAGAAGGTGTGAAGTTGTACCAAAAATGAGTTACATACCAAGAAGGGATAACCTCTCTGGTCAGTATCATTGGGAAAATACAATCCCTCAATAAACATACAAGGCAAGCTTCAAAATACAAAATGGCAAGGATTCCAAAGGCAACACTAAAGCTTTCTTTAGTGTTGTTTATAATCTACAGGGGAAATCTCAGACCGGGTCACAGTTAATGTAAATGGTCACAAAGTACACTTATCTGTTTGACATTACCAATTTCTTGTCAGTTTGAATGTAGATTTCACCACCCTGTCATTACACAAGGGCCACATTTCCAGACCTGAAGAATGTAAAACCTGATGATTCACATTCTAGTTAAAACATCTCTTTACCAAAGTCAAAACCACAGTGGCAATGGTGCTGGACAGTGTCCCTCGCTGTGTCATACACAAGCTGACATATGAAGTCACCACTCACCTAAACACTCTGTCCAGATGCAGCCTCTATACAGGTTACATACTTGTGGAATGACGCACAGTAATGGTGTCCACAGTCCACAAGGGCTGAGCTACAATGTCTTCTTCTTCTTCTCCTTTCAGATGCTCCCATTAGGGGTTGCCACAGTAGATCATCTGTTTCCATTTCTTCCTGCCCTCTGCATCTTGCGCTGTCACACCATCCACCTGCATGTCCTCTCTCACCACAGCCATAAACCTCATCTTAGGCATTCCTCTTTTCCTGTTACCTGGCGGCTTCATCCTTAGCATCTATTTCACAATATACTCTGCATCCCTCCTCAGCACATGTACAAACCAACTTAATCCTGCCTATCTGGCTTGGTCTACTAACCTTCAAACCTGGGCTGACACTCTAATATACTTATTCCTAAACCTGTCCACCCTCGTCACACCCAGTGCACATGTTAACATAAATTGATTAAGGGTAGAACTACAACAGATCCTGGAAACTCTCACCCTATAAGCCAGACAAATGTTATCTGGAAGGCTATGGAGCACAGCATTATGGAACTCATTAACAGAGACATTATGAACCTGCAAACACTGGACCATACCCACTTAGGTTCTCTAAAGGACAGATCATGGCTCCTACACCTAGTAGACTTCAAGCCAGTTAGCAAGGCTATAGATGAGGGAGGGGAAGTCCACACAGCCAAGCTATAGCTCACCAGCAATTCATACCCATCCCACATTCTGGTATTATACATAACCTCAACAGACTGACCATAAATGATTGTTAGATGATGGATTGACAACTGATGCACAGATGTAGGACACACAGTAACATTTGCAGCCTCCATGTACAATTCTATGCCAGTAACAAGTGGTATTCACCTGCACTCAGTCCTGGAACCACTCCTGTTTGGCATATAGCTTTCTTAGGTACAAGCAAACACAGTAGGGATATGTCTGCCCACATTTGATGAAAATACATATTGTGGGCTATACTTTATTCTCCAGATGACACACACATTCTCCAAAAGGGTATCATAGAGACAGATACCTGGTGTCAAACTCATGCTGTAAAGCTATAAGCCAAAGAAAGCATAATTATCCACTTAAGTATCCCCAGAGTACTACATAGGTAGTAGCCCCCAAAATTTGGAGCAGGTACTAATGTATACATAGAGCCATGTGTTTAGTCATCTCTCCTTTGATAATCACTTTACCAAAGGATTTTGGAAATCACTCTGTGGAGCACATAAGCAATAAAGGGTTTGCATGCAGATCCATAGAGGTTGTTGCACACCTATAATGATTAGTCATCTTTGCCAGACTTTGCTTGCTTTGGAACAGGATTCAAATATACCTCAAGCATAAACCCTCACTCACACTCTTCAATAGAAACCATGATGAGTGGATGTGAAGCAGAAGACATAGCCCAGGGATCACTGCAGTGGCTAAGCTTGTCACAAGCATGCAGAAGTGACCTAAGGTCTGGAAAGTGCCAGCACACTCTGGCAAAGATAACAGATGTGTTCATGGAGAAATCAGAGTACCCACCTATGAAATAATTGTGGTCACATGTATGTATATGGCTTTGCCCCACAGCTACCTTACATGTGTAATGCACATACAGTTGTCATTGTGATATGTCATACACTAGAAAAATCAAAACCCACACCACACTGACCAATGGTGTCACACACCTGGAACACCCACACACAGTCAGCAAGTGCAAGATTCAAACTCCTTCCTAAGTACACTATGATACTATAGCAGTATGCATTTACACAACACACTATACACATTACTAGGGTTTCTCTTTTCCACAGGTTTATTTGTAGGATGGTGACATCATCAGACTTCACAAAGATGAGTATACCACTTTTAAGGGGTGTGAGTAGTCTCAAAAAAGGTTGCTTCTCTCCAGGGAGAAGCACACATGTTGGCAAGTACAGGATTCAAACCCCGACCTAACTACATTATGATACTACAGCAGTACGCATTTACACAACACACTATACACGTTACTGGGATTTCTCCTTTCCACAGGTATATTTGTAGGATGGTGACATCATCAGACTTGACAAAGATGAGTATACCACTTTTAAGGGGTGTGAGAAGTCTCCAAAAAGGTTGCTCTCTCCCCAGGGAGACACACACACACACACACACACACACACACACACACACACACACACACACACACACACACACACATTTGGCAAGTGCAGGGTTCTTAATCCAAACTAAGTACGTCTTTACACTTATGCAAGCAATATGGAGTTACAGGGTGCAATACAGACATTACTTGCTGACAGTTTACCCAAAGGTTTTTGTTCACATTTGCTAACCTCAGCAGGCTTATCATACTAGGTGTATTGTGAGTGTATTGTATGCATAGGCCATGACCATATCATATATGGGTTGATGCACCACATGCTGGCACATACAGGGTCAAACCGGTGGCTAAGCTCTGTCAACCCAATACTGGACAATACAGTCAGGAGGAGAAGGGTCATACAACCACACCAACTGTCTCACATAGACCTACAATATAAGCACCAGCAAAACACACACATAAATACACATTACCATACTCGGAGAATATAAATATTAATCTGAAAAAGAGAGAGTGTCCTCCTAAGCAGACAAGCAAGCAACATGCACCTCCAAGCACACGCCAGAAAACACATAATACACCAAGGCAGTGTCCCTCACAACAGGCCCTAAGACAAAACAACATACCCAACACACTAGTAATAGGTGACTTCATAGTCAGGCACACAGATGTTCCACTCCCTCAGCTGGACAAGGGTAAGGTTACTGTCAGTTGTCTGTCAGGTGCTATGATCCACCACATAACACAAGCACTTACATCACTCTAGAACAGGTACATATATGACGTGTTCTTTATACATGTCAGTGTAAATGATCTGAGACATACCTCGCAGGACAACATGACAAGAGATATATAGTATCTCTATGATCATGTAACTCAGGCTGGTATGACCCTGACCTTGAGTAGCATCTTACCTTCACCTACATGATACTGCAATATAACAGCTGGCTGAGCTTCTGGTGTCATTCAAAGGGGATCCAGTCTCTGTCTGCCTGTGCTGACATGATAGACAAGCCTCGTTGCTTCGCTACAGATGGTTTGCACCTGTCGCCCCTATGCTTCTGAATACTGGCCAAGGCTCTTGCTGTCCCCATATTACCTTTTTTAGGCAAGGCTCAAAGGTTCATAGGTTCATAGGTAGGTACTAGGCTATCGGCCCTGGGGCCTATACAACCCCAGCCAAAAAGGTACCCTGGCTTTGCCACCCAAGAAATTTATTTTCCTGTGCCACTGTCAAGCAGAGACACAGAAGTGATCCCCGGGGTGAATTTCCTATTTCCCATCCAATCATCAAGATTTTTCTTGAAGAGTGCTACTGAGGAGCTTTGTTTGATATAGATAGGTAGTTTATTTTGGAGTATGGGAAGTCTCTGGGACAGGAATCTATCCCTCTGGCATGTCCTGTTTATTGTGCTGACAAGGTTTAGGTCCCTAGAGCGTGTAGGTTCATAGGTTCGTAAGTAGGCACTAGGCTATCTGCCCAAGGGCATTTATAAGCCTAGCCAGAATGCGTTGGCTTTCGCCTCCCTTTTAAATTAGTTTCCTGGGCCTCTGTCTAGCAGGGCCACTGAAGTGATCCCAGGGGTAAATTTATGATTTCCCATCCACTCGTCAAGATTCCTCTTGAAGAGAGTCAGTCAGGGGCTCTGCCTAACATAAACTGGAATTCTATTCCAGAGCAAGGGAAGTCTTTGGGACAGGAATCTATCCCTCCAGCACATCCTGTTTATTGCTGTGCTGAGGTTTAATTCACTGGAGCGTGTGGTTCTACGAAATTTGGTTGTCTTGAGGTGGAGCATGTCCATTAATTCCGGGTTGGACATGCCCTTATACATCAGGCATAGATCACCTCTGAGCAGGCAGTAAGTAACCGAGTAGAGCTGGAGTTTCTTTGGTCGAGCTGCATAGGGCATCTCTTTGAGGCCCATGATCCTCTTGGTGAGGTACTTCTGTGGTCTTTCCAGCAGTTGCATATGCCGATTAAGGTACATACCAAATGGGCCATTGTACTCTATTATGGGCCTAATGAGTGATGAGCAGAGGGGCATAATGACCTCTCTTGATCTAGAGGTGAACCCTTTTGTGATTAGGTGGGCTACATAGAAGGAATTTCTAACCACTTTGGCAATGTGATTATCAAAGGAGAGGTTACTATCTACCTGGGTCCCCAGGTCCCTAATTACATTTTCCGTACCTAGTGGATTACCACCTATGTGGTAATTTGTAGGCACTTTGTTTTTTCCAAAGGGGATGACTATGCATTTTTTGGCATTCAGCTTGAGGCCATGGTTTTGACACCAGGTATCTGTCTCTGCAAAACCCTTCTGGAGGATGTCTGTGTCAGCTGGAGAGTCGATTATGGCCCCCAGTTTGCAGTCATCTGCGAACTTGGTCAGCCATAGTCCTCCCGTACTTGCCTGTACCTCAGAGAAGTATATACCAAACAGGAGGAGTCCCAGGACCGAGCCCTGTGGGATGCCACTTGTGACTGGTTTAGAGTCAAATCAATCAGACCTCTGCACATACGGCTACTGCACGGCTCAGGAACATTAGAGGAATACAAAAACATGGTAGAGCCAGCAACCAGTGGACAAAAATCCGTTTATTGATGGAGGATGGAGAAAAACAAACCAGTTACGGCCGATAGGCCTTCCTCAGTGTCTGTCTTCTCAAAAGTACATGCCAACACAGGAGGATTGTGGTTGACTAAGTTTGCTGGGAACTGTAAAGTGTTTGCCATAATAGATTCCCCGGATGACACAAATATTCTCCAGAAGGGACTCTATGAGACAGATGTGTGGTATCAGAATCATGGCCTCAAGCTCAATGCGGAAGAATGCATAGTAATCCCCTTTGGTGAAAGCAAAGTACCCACAAACTGCCACATAGGTGTTACCCCCTAAAAACTGACAAGGTAATAAGGGATCTGGGGACACAAGTAGATAGTCATCTTTCCTTTGACAACCATGTTGCCAAAGTGATTAGGAAATCCTATGTGGCCCATCTAATCAACAAAGGGTTTGCATCAGGATCAAAAGAGGTAGTGGTGGTCCTCTACTCTTAAGTCATCAGACCCATCATTGAGTACAATGCACCATTTTGGATGTACTCGACTAAGCATATCCAGCAGCTGTAAAGACCACAGAGGTACCTCACCAAGAGGATTACTGGCCTCAAACAGGTGTGTTATGCAACACAACTGGTAGAACTAAATCTGTTCTCCGTTGCATACCGCCTACTCAGAGGCACACTCTGCCTAACATACAGATCCATGTCCAACACATAATTGTTGAACATGCTCCATCTACAGATAACAAAAAACTACACACTCCAGGGATATGAACCTCATCACAACAATGAATACAACATGCTGGTGGGATAGAATACCATCCCAGACACTTGCCTTACTGTGGAACAGAGTCACAATGTACATCAGACAGAGCCCCTTGCTGACACTCTTCAATAGGAACCTTGATGAGTGGATGGGAAACAAACAATTCACACCAGGCATCACATCAGTAGCCCCACTAGAAAGGGGCTCAAGGTACTAACTATTATAACTAGGGCTTAGGAGACTACCCAATGGGATGGTGAAAGCTGCACAACTTGCCTAGGCTAATATATGCCTTCGTGAAGATAGTCTACTACATACATATGAACCTATATGACAGGTACATGTCTACAGATAGTAGATGTGTACTTCATTGTACAGTCATGTTGTACATCAGGCACATGGACCACATACACTGTAATGCTTACAGATACTGGTGGCTTTTATGTACAGTGGGTGAGATGTGCACCTCATGTCTTTTGTGCCATTGGGATGTGTGCTGGGTGGGACAGTCCTGGATGGCTCCCTGTCATGGTCACCCTCTTACACACATCTCTGCCCATCCATCTTTGGCTTATTATACTGTGTTCCCCCTACGTATATATAGGTACATAGGTAGGTAATAGGCTATCTGCCTGAAGGCATATATTAGTATGGCCAGAGTGTGCAGCTATCACCACACATGGGGTTAGTTCCCTAAACCTCGGTGTAGTAGAGCTGATGATGTGATCCATGGTGTGACAGTTCAGTTTCACATACACTCATCAAGGCTCCTCTGGAAGAGTATCAGTGAGGGGCTCAGCTTAATGTAGGTTGGGAGCATGTTCCAAAGCAAGGGAAGTCTGTGAGTTAGTAATGTATCCGTCCAACATGTTCTATTTATTGTTGTGATGATGATATCCCTAGAGCATGTGGCACAGTGAGCTTGGGTTTACTTCAGATAGTACATGTACATCACTTCTGCATTGGACATGGGCCTGTCTGTTGGGCATAGATCGCCTGAGTAGACAATATGCAACAGAGTACATATTGAGTTAAATTCAGTCTTGTTGCATAGGGCAACTGTTTGAGGCCAGTAATCCTCTTATTGAGGTACTTCAGTAGTCTTTCCATATGCTGAAGGTGCCTAGTCAGATTCATTGCAAGTGTGCAGTGATACTCTCTGATGGGTCTGATGATTGATGAGTAGAGGGAACCTCCTTTGACCTACATGCAAAGACCTTGGCAATTTGTGGGAACACATAGCATGATTTTCTAACCACTTTGTGAATGTGTTTCTGGAAGTAGAGATGACTATCTACATGTGTCCATAGATCCCTTATTATTACCTCCATATTTAGGGTGTTGGCACCTATGTGGTATTTGTATGACTGTAGCTCGAGGCCATAATTTTGACACCACATCTGTCTGACTGAGACCCTTTTTAGGGATGTCTCTGTTGTCCCAAACATTGATTTTGGCAACCTTTTTGCAGTCATCCACAAACTTTGCTAACCATAGCCCTCGTGTGTTTGACTGTATTTCTGAAAAGTATACACCAGACAGGAGGGGTCCCAGGACTGAGCCATTGGGGACAGCAGTTGTTACCAGCTTACAGTCCAACAGGGAGACCACAATTCTTACCTTCTGGGATCTATCTGTACCCCAGTTGGCAATCCATCAGATGACATACATGTTTTTGCACAGGTTGTTGATTTTGTGGATACGACATGTGTGTGGGATGTTGGAAAAGGGCTTTTCAAGGTCTATGTAGGCCGTGTATACCTCATTTCATTGATGTATGTCCTGGGTAACTGCTTTGAAAACTGTCTAGCAGGTTTAGGAACCATGATCTGCCCCTGACCAAACCAAAATGGGTAGGGTTGGGTGTTTGTAGGCTCCCAATAGCTCTGTTTATGAGTTCCATTATGATGGACTCCATGGCCTTGCAGATCAGGCTTATTAGGCTTATAAGACAATAGTTCCCATGCTCTGTTGTGCACCAACACTTGTGGAGTGTGCCAAATGTTACTGTAACCCATTCAACAGTTTCATATCCAGTACAGAGGGTGAGTCAAAACAGACTGTTCAGGTGCAGGGTCTGTTTGTTTTGGAGTTCACATAAGACACATCCAGGGAAACCATGTCATCCCATAGACGCCATGTTTTTAGGTTTGGATAGAGCTGTTTAACCATTGTATATATGATTTCTGGGTTTTCACAATCTCCAGGTATGATAATGGGCCCTTTTGTCAGTGAGAGGGGGGTAAATATGTATGAACCTGTCTGACAAGATGTTGGCAATGTCAGTCATGTACATGTATTCATTTACACTTTGCACTGACTCAGAACATATATGAGTTTACATTGATATTTATGACATAGCGAAAGAAAGCTTCATGGTTCTCTATGGACTCTTTGGCAATATTTTTGCCAGAACATGGCTTGGAAAATGTTAGGAGTGCTCATTGTTTCTTGATTATACTGATCGGAGATTTATTGATCTTCTTTGGATTTTCACTTTCTTTGAACAACTTAAGTACTTGTACATAGTTTGAGTGTGACAGGGGTCCAATATGTTATATGGGTCTGTTTTCATATCACTGTGTGCTCAAGGCAGGATTGGTGAATAGTGACATGTGTCTGGAGTAAGAATTGCAACTGCCAGATATGTGTGGCCCACTGCTGTACTCAGACATGGCCTGTGTGAGCATGCTCAGTATGACCTTTCAGTATGTTGTTGACTGACATTTGCTTCGTTTAAGTGTGTGAGCATGCCCAGTATGACCTTTCAGTATGTTGTTGACTGACATTTGCTAAATTTGTTTAAGTGTGTGAGCATGCCCACTATGGGCATATATATATATATATATATATATATATATATATATATATATATATATATATGTGTGTGTGTGTGTGTGTGAAAATTCAAGTTGGTTTTTACTTCAGGGCTCACCTTTGTGTTGTACATCAACAGGAAGCACGCTGTGCCTGCAGGGCTTCCATGAGTCAATTTGCATAGACTTATCAACATTTCTACATACGGGGGGCAGCTATTATTTGTACATTTCTACTCAGGGGGGGCACACCTGATTGTTACTGTGGGTGTACATAGGATGAATGGTACACCTGACACTTATACACATTTGCTAGGCCTGCACTGCTATGTCAGGTACTCCATTTCAGTCTGTACTGTTGCCTATCATACTGGCTTGAGGCATACCACTGTACTACGGACCTTAGCTTCCAATTACACACATATTAGTTTGTGACTTCATAGCCTACCCAACCCACATCACACTGCCTGGCCTGCTTTAGGCCTGGGGGGAGGTTACTCATATGCCTCTTCAGAGGGCATGATACAGCATTTGTTTGTGTTTGCGTTTGTCTATAATTGTCCTGCTGGCTGTGACTGTTAGGTATGTGACCCCCCCCACTGGTATGTGTGAGTGACTTAAGTTGTGTCTGTGCCAGTGAAATGCTGTCATGGCTTAGTGGTTCAGTACTGTCACTGTAGTGCACAGTATCCTGAGTTCTAGCCCTGTCACTGCTTTTTATTTTCCTGCTGGGCAAACCTGACTGGTTAAGGAACAGTAAAGCAGGTGTGAGCATGTTTACCCAACTTTGCCCGACTTTGCTCAACATTGCCCAACATTGCCCAATGTTGCCCGACGTTGCCCGATGTTGAGCTGGTTATCGCAGTGCACAGCTATGTACAATTTAATTTAAATATGCTCAATACTGGTACAATGTGCTTAGCAGTACCTTATATTGCTTAAAATAGGGCATTCATGCCTCAGGTGGTGCTGCAGGGTTGCCTATGGCGGATGCACATAGTACACTCCCTATACATGTTTGAAAACAGGTAGTGTCAAGTTAGGCATCCCTTTCACTGTATGTGCGAGTCAGAGAGAGGTGTAATTTCCAGGGTTCCTACTGAGTCATTGTATGTGCTATGCATTGCCTCTTTGCCGAGGCCAGGGCATACTGGGCACGCCTCCTTCTGCCTACTGGGGTAGGCTCAGGTTGTTCCTCCTCCGGGTCACACTGTGCCTGTGCAGGCCTTAGCAATGGTGGGGGGCTGTTTGGCCCTGCCCCATGCTGTTCCTGCTGCAGCTGTTTCCGCAGGATCATATTGTGTAGCATGGCACATACCATAACAATTTGGGTACATGTAGTTGGTGAGTACTGCAAGGCTCCACCAGATGTGTCCAGGCACTGGAAACCGTGACTTGAGCATCCCAAACACATGCTCACTTATGTTTCTTGTTTGTGCCTCATTATGGAGTTCTTGTTCAGGTGTGTGTGCATTTCTGATGGGTGTCATCAGCCACGGCTCCAGTGCGTATCCAGCATCCCCCACTAGGTGACCATCAGGGATGTCCCCATTGGCAAATCTCTGGTACAGCTGCATCAGATGCCAGATGTGGGAATCGTGATAGCTTCCAGGGCAGCCAGCACACACATTCATTATTATGCCCTGAGCCTCGCACACGACCTGGCAGCTGATGGAGGGGAAGCCCTTGCAGTTGATGTAGACCCTACCTCACTCACCGGGCGATGCTTTGATGCATATGTATGTGCAGTCTATTGCACCCACTACCTCAGGGTATTCTGATATTTGGTGAAAAAGATGCATATTGCTGGCCAATGCCTCACAGGAATTGGGGAAATATACGTGGCCACCGACATGTGCTGACATGGCACCCGGGAACTGGTGGAGTACTCTGGATGCTGATGCCTGTGAAATCCCAATCATATCACCAGTTGGTCTCTGGAAGGTACCTGTAGCTAGTATTCTTATGCCAACACATACCTTGGTATCCACTGGGATGGGTTCCCCTCTGTTGGTTCTGTGTGTGAGGTGTGGCCGGCATAGCTCAACAATTTGCTGCAGGAGGTCTCTGTCCACCCTATAGTGCTCCACTATCTCCAGCTCATGTAGCCCCTGATAGGTTACCCTGGGTCTGTACACTCTTCTCCATCTCCTCACTGTGGGTTGCTCAGCAGCATTCACAATATCACCACCCTCAGCACATTGCACATGTTGGTTTATGATAGCAAGAGCAGCCCCTAACATTTTGTCTGACTTAAGCTTTTTAAGCTTTCCCTCTTTGTATACTGCAGTGTTGCAGAGTTCTTGGGAAAAAACAGGGGGGAATGCTGTTTGCAGAGTTTAAAGTGCTGGGCTGGGCTGGGATTGTCTGCTGCCTGTGTAACTGGCTGATTCTGATATATTTCACCTGGCAGCCCTGCTAGTTCTCCTTGGTTAATTTCCTACTACTTCTTTCCTTCCTTTTGCCTTTCTGATTCCGCCCGAGGCAGTGCCACGCAAACAAGCGCAAATGCGAGCACACGCGCACGCACGCATGCTGTGTGCATGTTTGCAAGAAATTTCCAATCTTTTAACAGTGTGCACCTTTGGTTTCAGGTTTTCAAATAGGACAACTGTAGGCACGCCTCTTGCAATCCTGAGCAACTCAGAGCAAACACAAGCTACTGTGCTCCAATTAGCTTACAGCCTGTCTGACACCCCCCTCATGATGTCACCTATATTCTACTCTACTACTCACCTACTCCTACTCTTACACTCTTGGGACATGGCTCACGTGCTGGGGAAAATTGGGATTCACTATCCTTATCCTCATTTGCATAGGATAGCCTACTAATGCATGGTTACATCTCTCACACTGAGCTTCCCCCCCCTTAGCAACCACTACTCAGTGGCCATGTTGTCTTCAGCCTGCCATTCACCTGCATGGCAGGATAAGCTTTTTAGTGAAAATGCGTATTTTTTGGCTATTTTTAAATTGTTTTCTTGTTTTTTAAAGCACTGCGTGTTTGCACGGTGCCGTGCTATGCTTAAACATCGGAGATCGGTGAAAAAAAGTTAGATTTTTATATTTTTAAACATTTATAAATGCCAGTGGCCTTATATTTGGCCATTGGCATGCTTCCTCAACTGTACCCATCCTTTATTTGGAACTGTCATAGCTCCGTTTAGCTATTTGCTGAACAGTACTCCATTACCAATGGAGTACATTTCTGCAGATAACACTAATCTTCCATGGACAGGTTAGTGTTTCCTGGATTGCAAATTTACCTCATTTCCATAGCTTTCAGCAGCAAATGAGGTAATTTGCATACCATGATGATGTCTGTGCAAGAGTAGCTTTAGCAGCTCTCGTGTACGCCTCTGCCGGCTGTTCCTGGATCGCACGGCAGACATATTGCCTGTTTGACGTCTTACACTACTCTACAACTTCGTGCAAGCTTTTGTAAATCCAGCTCATAGTTTACCTACTGTCTTTTTCAGGCTGCTGTCATATTTCAGTGTTAGGTTGAGAAAAGCACTAGCATAGTGAGTTTCCTAATGAATTATTGGATTAAGGTGGAGCTTCTGTTTTCAGACCAAAATTTTAAAAGGGCACATTTCATTTTTTTTTTATTTTCTTTTAATTAATGTAAGTATGTATGTATGTATTTATTTATTTGTTTGGTATAATTTTGACACTTGCTTATGGTGAATATCAGGTTTCCCTATTTGATTCTCCCAGGAGGATAGAACCATAGAGGGCCTATTTCTTTCTCCTGGGGGTCCTCACTAATCAGTAGAGGATGTGTACCATCATTGTCAAGAGGAATAGGTGTTTTTGTGCTATGAGTCCTAACCCTCACTGCTTATGCCCAATAGTACACAAGGGGGTTTGGCTTGACCTAGTCCTCAAAAATGTTATGATACTTCCACAAGGGATGCATGCCTATATAGGTCCCTAGAAGCAAATGTTTCTGTATGGTCTTCCATCTCCACTGACGATCCTACAATGGGAAGTGCACCACAGACATGCACACCATACTCTTCCCCTAAAGACAGGAAAGCAGGCATTGCCTTACAACCCCCCCCCCCTCCTCACCAGCTCTTGCAATGTTTCAGTTACTCAGACCCAATTTTCAAGATTCCAGTCATAGTTTTATTCCACTATATAAATGGACCTGGCAAAAGGACCCACTTTATTATGTGGTAAGATAAAACACAGTCACAGCATGACCACTGAAATGAAAAAAAAATAGATTTTTCATGTAACTGAAACTCCTGCAGAAAGAAACAGATTCAGACTCTTACAGTAAATACACACACACACACACACACACACACACACACACACACACACACACACACACACACACACACACACACACACACACACACACACACATGCATAGATTGTAACATGCATAGATTATAATGTGTTGAGTACAGAAACATGAAGTATGCTTTAAATGTGAGGAAAATATAGAAGCAAATCAAAGTATGTCTTTAGACATGGCATAAATACTGGTCTAATAAGGAAGTAATTGTCAAGTTTTGTGACACATAAAAAGGTAGCATAGACGCAGTAATTCAGGAAAGTAGTTTCTCAATCTGAGTTTCAGGGAAACTTCAGGACTTGTAGAGTTTTCTAGCCCATTTAGGGCTTATTATGGACATGGCGTGTGACAGTCAAGTGAAGATTTTTTATTTTGTGTTAAAGCCGAGGAGAATACCTGGCAATGCCTACAGTTGTGATTTGTTCTGCAAATACCCTGTTTAATGAAGAGATTGTATGAGTCTGAATTTATATGATGGAAGTAATCATAAAGTACTTTTTTTTAATTTACACAAAAGCAATGTAGGCTACAAGCTTTCCTTTATTTCTACAAAATATTTTGTGTTTTAATACAAGTTCTGCCTCATTTGTCTTTTTAAACAAGCAGAAGTGGAAAATGCAGGCAGTTTGACTAAGGATGTGCCCTGTATACTATTCTTTGCAATGACTCTGCTGCCAAGTGCATAATCCCATTGAGCTAATATTTTCCTGTGGAGTTATTACTGTCTTCCTGAGGTGTCTCTGATGATTTTCATTTTTTGTCTGCTTACTAATAAAACTTTGGGTTCTGCTGCTATTTCTGAGTTACTTAGTTGTGAGCAACAATGGAGGAACTCCTAAAATACATGTACAATCTAAGGCAGAGACAATTCAGAAGCTGATATGACTGCAACAACAGTTGGTTGGACCAGCAAATGTAATAGCTACCCTTATCAGAAATGCACCTGCTGTAAATAATAATAATAATAATAATAATAATAGTTGAGTAAAGGTGGTTACCTAGCATCTCAAATGATGACTTTTGAATATGACTCCCACTGAAGAAAACTGGAACAGACTACAGTAAGTGAAAATGGTGTCAACCAAGTTGACAGGACTGACAATAAACCATATATGAACACGCAGGGACTGATTACACAGACTATGCTAAACTTAAAATAACAAGTGTTGACTAAGGATGGATTCATTTCTGAAGTACAAGCTATAAAATGTTACAATTGGACAGAAGAACGAAGAACTTAGATGCATGACTTGAAACGGTGAAATTATCGGTAGAACTTGATAGAAGAAGTAAAGTTAAAATGTTAGATGTTCTTGCATTGACGGATTTCACAGAGTACATCCTGGTATTATGAAACAGTAGGTACTGCAAAGACATTCCCAAGAATTCTGACATGTTATTAATTTTAATAGACTGCTTATTAGTTGATGGCACATTGTTCAAAGGTGATTTATCTGTTTTGATGGTTAAAATTACAACAAAAACATGCAGTTTAATGTGAAAAAAACGTAGTAAGTGATAGATTAACTTGTTTCAAATGTAGGGGGGTGGAGCACATAGATATATTCTGTTCTACTAATACTAACAGGAATGCTAGTAGTAGAAATATGACAACTCTGAAGTAAAAATCAGTATAACACAGAACTTAAGCTCACAAACTTACAAGAACATTTAATACAGAGGCAGGGAGGACAAAATAGAAAAAGAATGGCACTTAAATGAAAATCCTCAGAGTAAAGAAATGATAATGGATGCTAAAAGTGAGACAGATAAGAAAATGCAAAGATGTAATCCCATTTCAGACCAAGAGGGAAAGAAACCTAAAGGAAAATGGAAATAAAAGTTAGTGTCGAAATTAATCCTGACTTAATGGACTTAGAAGTAAGACATGCAAACTTTACAAAGCACAAAGGCAAGATAAGGTAAGGCATTATAGAACATAAACAAGGGTGGAGAGGAGAGAGTGGACAGGATGTCCACATTATTTCTTATCCTTGCGTTGACCTCTTATAAAGAGTAATGAAATATAGCAATCAAATTCTTTCACTATTTCTACTGCTAAAACATTACAGGATACTAGAAATTAACTAGCCTATAGTCATGTGTTAGGGGGTCACATAGGGATGACTAAAACTAAGGGTTGAGTATTACCTGTATTTTACTGACTAAGCTAAATGAAGGAAAGAGAATTTTTGGGGGCTTCTTGTTCAGAGTTCCAGAAAACTGCACCCAGTCTTAGATTTAAAAGTCCATTTATCCAATCCCTATTATAGATATGTCATTTTAACATACTGGTATGGACATTGTGGGGTCACTAGTAAAAACTAGTAGTACATGCTAGTAATAATGGACTACAAATAAATATCAAAAAGCAATATAATTATGTAAAGCTAACACTAAGGATATTGCCAGATAATTGGAACTGCCATTCTCCAGAGTGGATACTCCTAATGAGATGCATACTAACCAATGTACTCCTTTTATGTCAAGGGTATTGAATCAGTTATGCCACTGCATTAAAGTCAATCAACTTCAGACATCAATCTAGCATGTGCAGACCAATGGATTGGTAGAGAAATTTAATAAAACACCGAAATCCATGCTAAAGAAAACAATCAATAAAGGCAAGGAGAACTGGGACCAGTTATTATCTCATTTATTGTTCATAATAAGAGAGATGTCACCAGCTTCAAGTTGGCTTTGCTCCATTTGTGCTTTATTATGCTGGCACCCCAGAGGACTGATTGACATTTTTAAAGAATCTTGGGAAGAAAAGAAGATGTTAGGAGGAATTCAGTAAAGCCTACATGATTTTTTTTTCCACGAGCACAAACATTTTTTAGATTCAGTAAGTGATACTTAATAGCACTCATGCACATGCAAACAGGCAAAATTCTGTGGAATACAAATTACCTCATAAACAGGTGAATCTTATGCAAATGAGGCAGGTGAGCAATCCAGTAAGCAGAAGGGCATCTGTGTAGACTCCATGTCAGTGTCCGTAGTGTATGTGGAATTTTTCCACATACAGGAATCTACACAGATGGAAGAGTATGTAAAACTCCACAAATATGGACGTAACTCCCCTGAAAATGTTATACCACATACAGATATGTGCAAAAGTAACAATGTGGATGTCAGAAAGAGGAAGGGAATAAGTTAAATTAATAATACTTTTTTTAATAATCTCGGCATGCTTGTAGTATGCACTGCAGTGTACAAATATGCTTAATAGAAAAAATAAAAGAGGAAAGAAAACATTTTATAATGTATTTTTCAAAAATGTATTATAGGACCTTTCATCAGGTCCTTACAATGGTGCATTGGTGCTGTTACCAAGCTCATACAGCTATGAACCATGTAGTTTCTAGGCTGTCAGCATGGATATGTATGCAAATGAGATGGATTTATTGAATAACAAAAAGGAGTAAGCGTATCCGCATATCCACTTCATGTAGGCTCCTACACCATGTTGATATTCCCACTGGATGTGGATGACATTAGGAGGGTGTGTTCTGTTGCCTTTAGGAGTTTTTAGTTCCCAATGTGCAAGTTTGCGCCACATGCCACATAGCTAAGTGTGTTCTTGTGGACAGACCACCCAGGTCACAATGATGGCGTAGGCAGCAAGTGATTAAAACCAGATGTAGTCAATTAATAATTTGGACTGCTGTATAAGCTATGCTGCATGGCATGGTGCATAGCTTAAAGTGTTTAAAGTGTTTGTGCAAACACACTACCCACATGACAGTGATGATGTAGGCAGCAATCAATGTAAAAGCAGATATATTCAATGAATATTTATTATTGTGTATAAGCTATGCTGTGCAGTGTGGTGCATAGCACAACATCTCACACTAAACTACGGCCTTTAAACAATGTTAATTACAGTCTAAGCAGGTGAACTGCATCATAATTAGTCAATCCCAGAAGGTGGATCTACAGCATACCTGTATAAAATATGCATACACCCTACATTCTGATTTTCCCTCAATACTCTGGATCACTGGAGTAGAC
Organism: Protopterus annectens; assembly: GCF_019279795.1. Lineage (NCBI taxonomy): Eukaryota > Metazoa > Chordata > Ceratodontiformes > Protopteridae > Protopterus > Protopterus annectens. Next base: position 563,732,661 of record NC_056746.1, read on the forward strand.
ACTGCTATGCTACATTTGTATGTGCTAGATGCTGAAGTCAATGTTTCTGGTGTTGCTGACAGTAGGCCTAGGCCAAGAAGGAGAAGAGTGTTCAGACCCAAGGTAACCTTCCAGGAGCTACATGAGCTAGAGATTGCAGAGAGCTACAGGGTGGACAGGCACATATTACAAGAACTCACTAAGCTCTGCTGCCCTCAACTCAGTGCTAGAGCTAACAGAAGGGAACCTATCTCCAGTGGAAACAAAGATATGTGTAGCCCTTAGGATGCTAGCTACAGGTACTTTTCAAAGACCAATTGGGGACATGATGGGGATGTCACAGGCATCTGCATCCAGGATACTCCACCAGTTCCTGGATGCTATGCTCCCACATGCCAGTGAGCACATAATTTTTCCTCTCTCCCCTGAGGTGAGGGCCAGCAATATGCAACACTTATACCATGTAGCACACTATCCTGAAGTACTGGGTGCCATAGATTACACTCATCTAAACATCAAGGCACCACCTGGTGAGCAGAGTACAATCTACATTAACCACAAGGGATACCACTCCATTAACTGCTGGGTCATATGCAATGCCCAAGGGAATATCCTGTAAGTGTGCTGCTGGCAACCCTGGCAGTTTTCATAACTACCATATCTGGCACACATCACAGCTCTACCAGATGTTTGCTGGGGGGACATCCCACAGGGCCATTTACTGGGGGATGATGACTATGCTCTAGAACCGTGGATGATTACACCCATCAGAAATGCACACACACCTACGGAAGAATGCCATAATGAGTCACATGCACAAAATAGGAACATCGTAGAGTGTGTGTTTGGGTTTCTGAAGTTACGGTTCCAGTGCCTAGATATACCTGGTGGAGCTCTACAGTATTCTCGAGTCACATGTGCACATATATTCACAGTATGCTATGCTACACAATCTGATCCTGTGGAAACAACTGCAGCAGGATCAGCAAAGGGAAGGGATACACAATCAGCAAAGGGAAGGGATACACAACCTACCACTAGGTCACCACAGCCACAACCACAGGAGGACTTGGAAGAGGAACCCCCTGCTGATGTCCCTGTAGGCAGATGTAGGAATGCTCAGTATGCTCTGGCTTTGACTAAGAGAAAATGCATAGCACATTTACTGATAAGATAGAGACCTAGGGACTGACACCTTACCCATACTCACATACATATATTAAAATTGATGCCAGGCAACTCTCACATCCTGTACCTATCGATGTATTGGCTGTGTACTGCTTGCATCAGATAGAGTCAGCCCTGATCTGCAGTTGTGTCAACTGTTGTATTTTCAAGGTAAGTCCATAACCTACACAGTACTCATAAAGATCATTATAATATGTCATTTTATGTATGGACCTGGTACATTATGCAAGTTAATATAGTGGGCTAGTTGGAGAGAAATTACATCCACATGGGGCTACAGATACCCATTCCACTATCATGTATTACTAGGCCTCATGCATGGAATATTCATGTAGTCCTACTGCAACAGATTACTGGTACATCAGTCAAGTGAGATGTTAGATAGTGGGGTTAAATAATAGTCAGACTATTATGTATCTCAGCAGAAATGTGGTGCTGTTCCCCCAACCCAATAGCACAGTGTTCCCTTGTAACTGCTGTAACAGCAACTCATCAATGGTATATGAACATTTCAGTCAGGCTCAGGACAGTAACATAGAAATTGATCTTACATTTTATGTTTTAGGTAATACAGGAATAACAATGTACATATTTATGCAGGTGACTGTGGATACGTGACTTCTTTCTGTCAAACAGCTTGTGCGGCTCAAAGGACTAGGGCAATTAGCTTATTTGATGACATTTATGATTCTCATCTAGAAGTGTCAACTTCTTTTGGATATGAGGTATTAATAATGTGTGTTTTACAGACTACCAGTCTGTGTATGCCATAATATTATTAACCTCTGTCACATATTAATTACACCAGACAATTTTAGAAATTCTTAGCCAATCTGAACAAAGTACAGCAGTACAGAAACAGAGACAGATATTTTGTGCAAGACACAAAATCCCAGACCGGAGTGTAGGTAGGTGTGGGGTGGAGTCAGTTTATAACTAGCAAAAATCCCACTGGGCATGTTCATATACTTAGTTAAGCAAAGCACTTAATTCTGTTGCTCCTCACACAATGACTTTTTATATATAGCTATGTCTATAGATACACACATATATATATATATATATATATATATATATATATATATATATATATATATATATATATAAATATATATATATATATATATATATATATATATATCTGTCTCTCACTATCACTCACTCCCTATAGATATATGTCTATCTCTATATGTATAATGTTTTTGATTGGGACACACACACACACACACACACACACACACACACACACACACACACACATACACGCACACATCCATTTATGCATATGTTCCTGTTATATACATAAATATGTATGTTTATATGTGTGTGTATGTCTGTGTTTCCCTACATATCCTGATTATGGTGAGTAAAGCTACACTATGACACACATATCATGTTGTTCAAAGGACCAAAAGTAAGAGCTCAGCAGTAGATAATGCACTTATTTACAGCCCTCTGTGCCTGCTGGATGTCACCACACATACACCAACAAGTGAACAAGTTGTGTAATGTATAATGTTGCCTACTCACGAATTGACAGGAGAAATTGTTTTTGTCCACAGGCTTGCCCATCCAAATGCAAACAGCATCCACAAGTAGTTCACCTGCAGTCATTTATAAAATAGACGTCAGCCATGGCACGTGCTAGAAGTACTGTGATTGGTAATGTGTAAGGCTAGATAGGTAGGGGTTCTAATATCACTCCAACTCACTTGGTGTGTTTGTGTGTGTATGTGCATCTCCCTGCAAAACATCTGAGAATCCATCATTGACTACAAAACTACAATGGTTCTGCACTTTTTAGCCCTTGCAGTTGATGCAGGCCTCCTAATTCCTCTCTTCTAGAAGGCCTGCTGATGTCATCTACCTTAAGACTACCAACTGCCAGACTTAAGCTGTGGTGCATGTGTTAAGTACTGTGATCTGTAGTGTGTAAGACTAAATATGTAGGGGTTCTAATCTCACTCCAGCCCACTTGATGCATTAGTGTGTGCATGTGCATTTCTCTACAAAATAAATATGATCATCACACTGACTTAGAAAGAAGTAAGGTTTTGAAGTATACTGTTCATAGCAGGAGACACAGGGCTCCAAATTCCTGACCATCACAAAGCCTGCTGATGTCATTTAGCATAAGAGTACTTAAAATAGATGTTAATATCAGACTTGAGCCATGGTGCATGTGTTAAGTACTGTGATCTGTAGTGTGTACCATTAGCTAAGTAGGGGTTCTAATCTAGTTGCAGCCTATTTAGGGTGTGTGTGTGCTGTGCAGTATTCTGTGAACATTAATTGGTGGTACTATTCTCACTGTAGCTAGGTTGGTCTGTGTGGATGTTAGTCAGGGCATTAATCGGTAGTAATACTATTCTTACCATAGCCAGGTTTGTATGTGAGGATGATAGAGCATTTTACATCAGTGTATGCAATCATAGCATCATGGAATTTACTAGACAAATGGTCCTAGGCCCTTACAATCCTAGTCAAGTTCTTACCCTTATTTACATGATCAGCAGACACTGGCCCTGTCCAGGAGGGACACAGGCAGAAACCCTTCTGGTGACATGACTGTCACCCAGCCCATCATACAGATTGCATCTGAAGAGGGCCAATAAGGTGTTTTGTTTGCCATTAGGTGGGAGTCTGTTTCAAAGGTTTTTTAAAGTATGGTAGACATATCTCTCCCACCAGCATGTATTATTAATGTCATATACCAGGTTAAGGTCCTTACAGTGAATAATCTGTGTACCATTTGACTTACAAATATGCAGCATTTCCAATAAAACAGGGTCAGACATTGCCCCGTATGCAAGGCAGAGATCACTTCTGAGTAGTCTATATGACTCAGACTAAAGTGACAGTGATTTCAGATGATTCCCATAGGACAGATGCTGAAGACTTGAATTACACTTGTAAGGAACATTGGTGTTGTGTGAAATTGCCATTGGTGTTTAGAAAGGTACATGACAAAATGGCCATTGCACTCAAATATTGGCCTGCTGAGGGAATAGTACATGGAGGTTATAACTACTTCATTTTTGGGTGAAAGTTCCCTCCATTATGACATGAGCAAGATATTATTCCCTTCTTACCACTGTGGAGACATGGTGATCTATGGTAAGGTAGGTGCAAACCTGTGTGGCCTGGCCTGTGTGCCCAGGTCTCTCACCCCTGAGTATGGACATCAGGTGTTGTTACTGATGTACCAGGAACATTGGTGTTACCAATAGAAATGATGCTATATATATTTGCATGGAATTTAAGGCCATTAGTATGGCAACAATCATTTGCTCATGAAGACCCTTTTGTAGGATGTTGATATAATTCAGAGATTCTATGACCGCTCCCAGTTTGCAGCCACCAGCAAAACTTGTCAGCCACAGACATTCACTTTGTGCTGGTACTTTGGATAAATGGATTCCAAATAGTAAAGGACCCAGGACTGAGCCCTGTGGATCACCACTGGCTACAGATCTAATGGAGGTGGATTCCCCTATTTTGACTATATGACTTCTATCAGTGAGACACTTAGTAACCTTTCTAATGATATTATTGTTGATGTCTAATTGGGTGAGTTTGTCAATGATGCCTGAATGGGGGCTAGTGTGACATGGCTTGACTAAGTTCAGGTGGTCATATGCACAGATGTCCCTGCATCCAGGTCCTTGTTGACTGCCTGATACATGTCCACCAGGTTTAACAGGCATGATCTCCCTTTCACAAATCCAAACTGTGTAGGGTCAATTCTTTGTAGAGTACATATATATTTGCTGATAAAGTCCATGATGATTTGCCTCATGGGCTTACAGATATGGCTACTCAGGCTAATAGGCCTATAGTTCCCATGGTCACCCATATTGGTAAGCACCTGATGAGGTATGCTGGCTCATCTTGTGGGGATATCATGACACTGGTCCAGGGCATTGTAGTTAAGGAAGTTGGTTGACCAACCTTTGGGTAAGTGAATTTGAGTGTGAGTAATCAACCTAGTTGGTGGGTAGTTAAAGTCACCCCAAACCATATTGTTGTGATATATCTTGAAAAACACAAGTCAATTCAAATAGGCACAATGGGTATCCTGATTCATGGAATTGATTCTGTAGCTGGCAATGGCTTGATTAGATGACCTTCCAGCAGTGAATTGCACCTGCAGTTTCTCCAGGGAATCACACTGTTTAACCAATCTGCATGTGTATCTCTCTTTAATGAATATGTATACATCACCTGCATTACCTTGCACACTTTAAGGTCTGAACATGTGGAAGGAGGTGTAGCTTGGTATGATTGTGGTGCTCTCCACAGCTTTGAATCAGGTGTCTGCGACTGCACAAATGTCTGCATCTTCCAAGGTGGGAACACCTTCCAGTAAGTGGAGTTTCATATTGGCATTCCTAGCATGTAGCAGCATAACTGTGATGTCGTTTGTAGATGGCATTTTCTCATTGGAAAATTTTCCCTTCAGACACTGCCTAAAAGATGCACTATGGAGTTGTCAACAGCCTTGGCCAGTAGATAAAATCCCAGGGGTGACAGATGCAGACCATATCTGGTAAAGCATCAAGGTCTGTTGAACAAGTCATCCCAGGCTGACATGTAGTGGATTCCCTTACAATGACACCACATGCTAATGAAATTATTGAAGTCAGTAATTTTCTGTGTGTATTGAGGCATCATCCTAGGTGAAGGTCAAATGCACCGGAAGGCCATGAGCATATCTGCTGGAACACAGAGTCCATAAGCTCAGTCATGTCTCTGTATACAGTCCACAGAGTTACGTCTTAAGTTGTACATACCAACAGGAACTATGATGTAGTCATAATGGAACCTGATGTTGACAGACTTGATGTATGTGTAGTATGGCATATCCTGACACCTCACAGACAGCTGACCATCAGTAGTAGTAGCCAGGCACCAGCAATTTAGGGGACTCCCCTATTTTCAGCATTCTTCACAAGGTAATTGTGTTATTTCAGTACACACTGCTTGATTACTGTCAAACTGCAGAATAACTGTGTAAATACTCCCGCCTTACCTTCACAGGGTGTACATATTACTTTCCCTCCAGTGTTTGCCTGTGCACTATACAGACTCAGACATCTTGGATTACAATTTTCTTGGAAACCCTGATAGAATTAACTGCAACACCAAGTTGCACACAGGACAACTAGCATGCAGTGACAAGAATTGTCCCCAGAAGTCTCAGTAGTGTGATATTTAAAGCCATTAAAAGAATTATCATGGAAATGATTAATAAAAATGTAGTACACCTGCAGATATTGGACCAAATCCAATTTGGTTTTGTCGAGGACAGATCATGCCTACCCTAACGGTGGGCCTCATTGAGTGGTAAACAATACAATGGATGAGGGGAAAATGACTCACTCCATCTACCATGGCCTGACAAGGCATTTGGCATTATTAGGCCATCAGGCATTATTGATAACCTCTAGAGGTCATTTACAAACTAGTATGTGAGCCAGTGGATAGCCAAGTGGCTGACAAACATTATCCGGGATGATAGTCCTTCAGAGTCCACCACTAAAGTGAGGCCAGTCACCAGTGGACTTCTCTCACAAATCATTCCTGAGACTACCCATTTCTATGCATTTCCTTCTCTGCAGTCATGGCCACTTTTAGAGGCCTCTGACAGACTACATTTGCAGATGATTGCAAATTAGGAGCTGTCATTGAATCCCACACTGACTGAACAGTTATCCAGGATGGGCTGACACACGCATTCAGTTGTTGTCAGAGCCATGGACTAATACTAAATGGCAAGGAATGCACAATACTATCCTTTGGGAAGTTATCCACCCCTGGTAAATATCATATTGTCCACACACCTCTAACAGTTGACCCAGTAGTCAGGGAGTTATGGACACAGAGAGTGATTTAGCGTTTAACCTTCATGGGTCGGTAAGATGTAGGGATTCATTCAATGTTGCACAGCTTATAGAGAAAGGTATGGCATGTAAATCCCAGAAAGTCATTGTTGCACTGTATTTGGCATTCATCACACCTATCATTGAGTGCAGTGCCACCTTTGGTATATAACTACATAGGCATATCCGACAACTGTAACATCTACAGAGGTTCCACAGTAAACAACTACATAATGTACATAACATGTCCTATGCAGACCACATCAAGGCCGTAACTGTGTAGTCGGTCTCCTACATGCTTTGAAGGGGAGGTATATGACTGCCATACAGGGAGGTGTCAGATCCTACTGTGTACTTCCTGCATATCCAAGAAAGAACTAGCATGACAATTACCTGTTCTACACACCTAGACCTTGACTGTGGTATAAATAGGACATGCTGGAGAGACAGGTATGTAACCTAGAGACTACACCCTATATGTAAGAGGCTTCTCATCCATGTGAAGCACAAGTGCTGTAATGCACATTATGTGCAAGTTACACAATGGGATGTGGAACAAGACAATCATAACTAGTTTAGGACAAATGTCTCTAATGGACACAGAGAAACTGTAGATGGTTCATCTCCTACATCAAAGCTTGTAGATGTCTCAGCTCGCAAAACCCTGCTTACATTTATCAAGGTTATCAGACCTTGTCAGAGATTAGGGATGCATGAGAAGGCTGAAAGAAGACTTTGTTCTTGTTATCTTATTATATACATGTGAACCTATGGAGCCATGTACCCATAATGCTTTACCTTTCTAAAGACATTTTTCTTCTGTGCTGATGTTCCATCCTGTGCTCTGACATTGACTTTTTTTGTAGCTGTGTACCCATAGGTGTGTCCTACATAATCCTGAAAGTGAAACGCAAACAGTCCCAAGAGACACCTTTCATTGTGTAAGTATACAGCCATTATAACAGCATCCAACGTAATGTACACAAAATTATGTGGTTTACTCATTACAAATGGCAGCATTCAATATCTGTAAGTGACCATTACAGGTGGCATGTCAAAAGCAACAATGGATGAAACAAATACATATTAATTTAGATAATCACCCTGTGCATCAGACACATAGCTTCATTTCCCTGCATCGATGAGAAGGATGACAGGGATATGGGACAGGTATCATCATTTGCACAGGGTGTTGTATTGGTGTGCAGGAGGCCTAGGCTGACTCAATAGGTTGGCAAGTGTGTGTGTGAGTCTGGAAGGGAAACAGGCAAGATGAACCGTATGAGTCTGTAGGTGACCTGAATGTGACAGTGGTGTGTGAGTGTCTGTGTGAACAGTCAAGGTCAGTGATAGCCCTACATGTCTGTATGTTGGACAGCTTTGAGCCATGCATGGTAGAGCTGACAATTCATCATCTCCACCCCCGAACACGAGAACTGTCTCTTCCAGGAGTTGCACTGAAATCTCCATGCCCAAGGTCAGATGCTGGGCTACTACTTGAGGGTGACTGCTGTCTGCTGGGATGGTGTCCTCCATGGGAACACCCAGGGCCACAAGCCCATGGCCTGCCACATCTTTGTGTAGACAACACACTCCCCTCTGGAGGGCTGGATGTACTGCCACTATGGGATCATGATTGTGCATGGCCATATGGACTCTCAGCAGATGTAGTTGCTGACCTACGTCCACAGGTCCGACACTCAACTCCAACTAGACAGTCCATCACAGACAATGTGCATTCCATGACAGTGTGTGATCTTTCTCAGACCAATGTCTTTCCACTGCATCAGTCAACAGATTTAGAGTATCAGCAGCATGGTGGAGGCAGTCACGGGTGTCAGACTGTGCTGAATCCATAACCTTGAGCATTTTTCTGGAGTGCCTGTTGGAATGTGTCTGTGCCTCCATACTGGCCCTAAACATATGCTGAGTGGCATGTGTTGAGACAACTGCAACAGGTGGTGGAGGGACAGCAGGCCTCCTACAAGCACCCCTATCTATCTGCCTGTGTGGAACCTCACCAACTCTTCAGGTATGGCCAGTTTTGACACTCACTGCAGCATAGTAGTCATACTTTCCTGGTCAATGTCCCCACACTGACTGTACAATATCTGTGGCCTCAGGGGACTGGGTATGCATAGGCATACTGACTGTGTATGGTGATAATGAGAGCAGAAGAGGGATGTAAACCTCTGTGACAGATTCAGCCACTGAAACCACCTGCTGTGCCTCACTTTGGCCACCATCATCATTAGATTCTGAAGAGAGAGAGTGCGATCAAATTGTGAAGTAGACAAAGACCTACCTCCCAGGTCACTTGTGATTTAAAGGGAAAAACATCAAATTAATACCTGCACTACTATGCCTTGCAGTACTATGTTGCAATATATTTAAGCTGTATACACAGTGTCACTAGTACAGACTTGTATAACCCACAATCTAATATAGTAGGACATGAGGACATTATTTTCTACCCAAATCTGTAAGTATTTGAAAATAACAGTTCTTTAAACTAGACTCTCATTAGGAAGACATATTATGCACACTGTTGACATTCTGCAGAACTCTGCACAGATTGTAGGTATGGCTATCTGAAAAGTCCTGACAATACTGTGAAGTCAGTTAATGTGGTCACACCTACAAGGCAGAGGTATGACCCTAAAGTGTGCACAATCAGAATGTATCTGTACATTTGTCATTCATGCAGAAAGTACATCAATCCAGCCAGCTGGCCCAGGATGACACTTTAGCTAATATCTTGAACTAGGTCTACATCTCTGACAAAAATGTTTTGTGCTTACCAGCAGCAGAAACAAAGCCTCTTCCTATTCCTGATGGTCCTGAAAAACATTTGAGGGACAGGTAATGTAAACAGGACCACATGTTACAGTATACAATTGGTACTACATCCAAATATCTCCCATTTACAGTAGCTGCTATGTTAACAGGTAGGTGGGTCACAGTCTCTGCATTAGCTTAAAACTGCAGCTAACATCCTTCCTTCCACCCCATAAAACAGCTGATACCCATGTAAAACTATGTACACCCTGACATGCTAAATGCTACAGTATTCCAATGCTGATGCAACTAAGCATATCTGGATGCTCCTCTTGAGTCGATATGGTGGCACCTATATCCATGACATATTGTGTGATGAATGCCTGGGAGCTGTCCTGTGTTGCAAGGTTCACCAGGAATTCCTCTGTGGCTGATAGAGGTTATTTCACTGCAGCCCCACCACTGGTGACCTAACTATCCATGGTCTTATCAGCTGCCTGTCTGCATGCAGAATTGATTATGTCCATGGCATGGTATTGTAGTGATTCTGGTGCCCCACAGCATTTATGTTGTGCACACGTTCATCCCATAAAGCTTGGTGCTGTTGCCTATTAGCCTTCCCTCTGGACAGCAGCACTTGTAGTATTGTTGTAAAGCCTCATTATGAGGTCATTTTCAGCCTCACTGAAAGGTGGATGCCATCTGACGTGCAAAAAATAATACAAAAAAATGAGAACACGTCAGGATTCCATATGTGGGAGTACAGTATATACAGATGCAGTACTAAAGGAAGGATATCAGTATTCCCTGCTTGATTACATATCTAATATGCAACAGTGTGGAGAAGATGTTTTTGGATAGGGGCTATACCCGGGATGAGTTGAGTAGACAGTGGTCTGACCTCCTTGATTTAAGGTCTACTAGGGCATGTCCTTATTTTGGTTCGCCTCCAGAATTGAATAATTTCTCTCCATCTACTAGTGGTAATAAGACTAAGATTCCACTTTTTTATACTAATGATTACAGAAGAGTGACTGACTTGTTTCATCATCATTGGTCCATTCTTTTAGTGGATGCTGACATTGGTAATATTGTGGGTAGTTCCCCCACTTTTAGATATAGGAATCATATGAACCTGAAGAGGTTACTATGTTCTGGGACACACAATAATGTTGATAGGCTTTACCGTGGCTTTACTGTAACATGTGACTCCTGTAATTTTTGTGGCTATATTGATTCATCTGGGGTTTTTCATCACCCAGATCTTGGCAGGGATTTTTATTTCAGAGGGGTTAGCAATTGTATGACCCCACATGTTGTTTACCTGGCTCAGTATGTGGCATGTAGTGCATTTTATGTTGGGAAAACCAACAGACCCCTGTGTGATAGGATGAGGGAACACCTCTATTACATTAGGAAGGGGTCCCCACATAATGCATTTGCAAAGCATGCCACTGAGTTTGGGTGCACTCATACGTTTAAATTTCAGGTGATTGAAACTGTTACACCTAGTATCAGAGAAGGGGATATTATTGCACATACTGAGTATAAGGAAACAAGGTGGATTGTTCTCTTAAGAGCAGATCGGGGCAGTGGCCTCAATGAAAGGGCTTCCATTAAGCCAGTTTTGAAGAAAAGAAGACTTCGTAAATAAAGTCTTTGATAGTTTTTGCTCTTCAGTTTGCAGTTTATGAATGCATATTGGTTTAAAGTGATTGTATATTTTAAGAATATATATTGTAAGTATGTATTGTGCAATGTCCTTGTTTTTTTACCTTGTTTCTATTACTTTGTATTTCTTTATTGTGACTTTAAGTGTTGATTATTTAATTGATTTATTAGATGGGTTGGTTTTGTATAAAAGATAGGTTAGGTCTACTGTTTTTAAAGGTCTGATGAAGCTCCAATGTGAAAGCGCTTACCTGTTTTTGTGCTGGAATAAATAGTGGATTTTTATTTCTTTGACTGGCTGAGTGTTTGCCCTCATCGAGTTGCAGCTGTGTTTTATCTCTGGTGGTGTATTTTTTCCTTCTTATGTACTTTAGCTAATACCTTGAACTAAGTCTACATCTCTGACAAAAATGTTTTGTGCTTACCAGCAGCAGGAACAAAGCCTCTTCCTATTCCTGATGGTCCTGAAAAACATTTGAGGGACAGGTAATGTAAACAGGACCACATGTTACAGTATACAATTGGTACTACATCCAAATATCTCCCATTTACAGTAGCTGCTATGTTAACAGGTAGGTGGGTCACAGTCTCTGCATTACCTTAAAACTGCAGCTAATGTCCTTCCTTCCACCCCCTAAAACAGCTGATATCTGTGTAAAACTATGTACACCCTGACATGCTAAATGCTACAGTATTCCAATGCTGATGCAACTAAGCATATCTGGATCCTCCTCTTGAGTCGATATGGTGGCACCTATATCCATGACATATTGTGTGATGAATGCCTGGGAGCTGTCCTGTGTTGCAAGGTTCACCAGGAATTCCTCTGTGGCTGATACAGGTTATTTCACTGCAGCCCCACCACTGGTGACCTAACTATCCATGGTCTTATCAGCTGCCTGTCTGCATGCAGAATTGATTATGTCCATGGCATGGTATTGTACCTGCTCATAAGTGTGATTCTGGTGCCCCACAGCATTTATGTTGTGCACACATTCATTCTGGTGCCCCACAGCATTTATGTTGTGCACACGTTCATCCCATAAAGCTTGGTGCTGTTGCCTATTAGCCTTCCCTCTGGACAGCAGCACTTGTAGTATTGTTGTAAAGCCTCATTATGAGGTCATTTTCAGCCTCACTGAAAGGTGGATGCCATCTGACGTGCAAAAAATAATACAAAAAAATGAGAACACATGTCAGGATTCCATATGTGGGAGTACAGTATATACAGATGCAGTACTAAAGGAAGGATATCAGTATTCCCTGCTTGATTACATATCTAATATGCAACAGTGTGCCAAACACACAAAGGGTGTGGAACCAACTAGGACAGTAGCAATAGTTACCTACTCCTGTTGTGCCTTGACAGATACTCACATATGCTCACACACCCAAGACAGGAGTCAGCTTGTAGTGTGGCCCATAACATGACCCCCCCTATAACATATGTATAAAATACAATGCCAAACAAATAGCTGCATAGTATTACAATTGCTAACAAAGGAAGTATCCAGGAGATGTGTGTCCCTAGTTAACAGACAGCATGATACCCTTGTTGTAGTCTACATCCTCTGTAGGTGCTACACAGCTGCAGATCAATGGCATGTCAGCTGTACAGTACTCAGAAAGGCTTAGTGATATAATCCCCATTCCCCCTAAGTATATTAAAACATATGCATCATGTTGGAAACAAAATGGCTAAATACCTGATTCAGTAAAATACTTCTTCTTTCGGCTTTTCCTGGTTAGGGGTCACCACAGAGGATCACCTGTCTGCTGATGATTGGCAGTGAAGTTTTGTGGTGTCGAGTTGCCAGCTCGGTTCCCAGCCTTCCACAAAAGGCACACACATGCACGCACGCCTAGGGCCAATTTAGAGTGTCCAATCCACCTACAGCATGTCTTTGGGATGTGGGGGGAAACTGGAGCACCCGGAGGAAACCCACGCAACCACAGGGAGGACATGCAGACTCTTCACAGAAGGCACTCCAGCCAAGGATTGAACCGGAGAACCCCTTGCTGTGAGGTGGCAACGTTAACCGCTGCACCACCGTGGCCGCCCTTGATATAGTACAATACTCTTCTGTTGAAAAATAGAGATATATGATTGTTGTGTCAACAAGTTCACCATGAAAAGTAACTTTCATACACAATGGTTCCCATAGCTAGGAGTTTGCCTTTTTAAGATGCTTCTCATTAGCAGATGATTGCCTCTGAACCAGTCTGTGGTAGATGAATGCTAATTGCAGCATACACAGCTGATTTGCAATATAATCAGTCAATTCCATGCAAATATTCAGCAAGATATACGCCTCAATGCAGAATCCATTGCCTTTCTCATATGTTGGGGTGAAATTTACTGGGGTGAAGATATTACATCAGCACTGAGAGAATGTTTGAAGGAGCTATTTATTACATACAGACATATGTGCTACATTCTACAGCTGATGCTACTGCTGCAGGCAATAAGCGTAGTCATAGAGGCTGCAAAATGTGGAGGAGAACAACACTTATGAGTAATAGTGTGACCTGTGGAAGCCTTGTTCTACAGCCAGAGCCTGATTGAAGGAGCCCATCCCACAGGAAATTGAGGTATGTGTTTTAGGTAAGTATGTTAGCTAAGGTATCATTAACAAAGTCAAAGGCAACATATTTTTTGTGTCTTACAACATGAAAAGTAGTGCATATACCAGTATGTCAACCATTTGGACAACTGCCAATTCATGTGTTATGGTATTCATCTGAAACATGTGTGCTGGCAACCCTTGCTTCTAGCATGACCTTCATATGTGCATGATACTTATACAGCTGTGGTTGTCTGTAATATCAGTAGCAAATCATTGGTGTGCTGTAGCCTGATATTACTGGAGCTCATTGGAATTATACACTTCCAAGTCCACTGTGAGTGCATAATAATAGATGACCTGACACTGTATGCATTTCTTAGTGTTGTAATAGGAATATGCTACCTGTGTTTCTATCTGTAGGCCTTTAACTTCCATCATTGAAAAGCAGACATTCCATCTGTACTGCTTTGGGTGGATAAATAGGTGATGACATAGTCATACATATTAGAATTCATAATGGTGATGTACACATGCATGCATTTTAAATGCTAGACACCACTAGATTTGAACCCAGAACCATGTGGACCAAAACTTAATGTTTTCAAAGCATTTAGCAGACTGATCTACTGAGTCACTGCTACAGCAGGTGTAGTTTTAAATGCTGTAGATATAATTGCACACATACATGCTGTTACATACTTCACTTACATGTATTATTATGTGCATGGCTTTATAGGGATGTATTTCTCCACCAGAGTCCCAGTTAAATACCTGTTTTTCAATTAGTATTTTGGCAGGTGTATTTTTAACTGTTGCAGATATAATTGCACAGTTACCTGCTGTTAGATACCTCACTTACATCTACTATTATGTGTCAGGCTTTACAGTGATGTTTTCCTATACCAGAACCCAAGTTATACTCCAGTTCTTCCATTACTCTTATAGCAGATCTGCACAATGCGGCAAAGCATTGTTTAAACAAGCTTAATGACGGATAATTGGCATGTAGTATGTTTCCCTCAAAACATCCATGTTATTTAACTGGCTGTGTAGCTTGGCTGGTTAATGCACTGTAATTCAGGTGAAATGGTCCTTGGTCCAAAATACAGCATGGTTGTAGTTTTTAAATGTGATTACTATGTTTTCTACTACATATATCAATATAGTGCTATTAAGAGTAAATAAGAGATGCTGTGTGCCACACAACATCATGGAAAAAATCTTTAAAGAAAAGAAAAATGGGGAGATAGGACAGTGGTGAAATGGGGTGCAAGCAGGGGAAAACACAGTGAAAGACAGGTAGGTATGTGCAGGAAGGGTGTAGGAAAGAACCATAGCTATCCATTTCTCCAACAACAACTGTGCACCTTAATAGTTTTTAGCTACATTTCTACTGTCACCCCCACAAAGAGGGGTGATGACAGCATAAGTGCATTATCAAGCCAGTTGGACCAAATTAAGTGTGTTCAGTGGACTCATGTGTGAAATGAGAGCTATGTATTGGACAATTTTATTTTTGTGGGACAGGTGCTGATTTTTTAAGGTGAATGTGGGAATGTTGGTGAAGGGACATAAGCATGTGTGGGAGATGTAAGTTGGGAAGGTGAGGAAGCTTCTGCAGACAGATAAGACAGTCAAGGCAGCAGACAGGGTTGGTGTGTGGCACAAGAGGGGGTGAACACCTAGTTTGGGGAGGGTGTTGCGGAATCCCAGTCTCATGGATGTCAGACATGGTAGCAGTGTGACTCAAGTCCTCACCCATGGGACTGTCAGCACTGTACCTTCACTGCTCCTGTGGATGCAGTGGTTGACAACGGTGCTCAGGTGAGGCTGTCCCACCAGGATGGACAACATGCTCTCCATCCAGCATAGGCATGTACCGAAATTCATTGCAGCAACCCACACACCATAGCTGGCAGTTCCTCATTGGTGACATAATCACCCCCTCCACTTCCAATCCCAGAGGGAGAGCCGCCCTCAACCTGTGAGACAGAACTACCCTGATGACCCAGGTAGTGCAGAGGCAGCACCCAGGATGTGTTGGGCCCTGATGCTGCGGCTGGGGGATCCAAAGTGGGTGGATCACCTGAAACCAGTCTGCTTTGTCAAGCTGTAGTAAATTAAATATAAACATAAGGTAAAAATTAACATAGACAGACAAATGTTAAAAACAAATTAAGGATGGTATCCGATGATTAATCCAGTGGACATAGAAGACAGCCAATCAAACAAATAAAATCCATTGGAACCACTATAGCACGAATTATATAAAAATGCAGAGACTGAAATAAATCCTGTTTATTGTGCAACTTCCACAGTTTCACTTAAAAACTTCTTCAGGCAAAGAAAACGTTATAAAAATAGGTTTAAATACCCCCCAAAAAACAAACAAATGGTAGTATTAATATAATAGAAAATAATGCTTAATTGAAAGAAATAGAGAACTAGAAATAAATATAATAAGGAACAGAATGATAAATAACATAGATGAAGGTATTTTAACAGCAAAGCAATATGAAATTATACATAAGGCCAATATAAGAGGTAGTTACAAATAATATATTAATACTAAATCATAATAATAAATATAATTAATAAATTAAAGAAGAGAAGGGGTGGGTGAGAGAGAAAAAACAAACAGTAACTTTGTAGGTAATATTATTATACAGACTGCTACTACATATTTCTACATATGCAAGGTCACAGTTGTGAGTACAGTGACTGCAAATATTGTATAGATGATGTTGCACATACATAGCTCTCAACCTGTTAGGATGGGACATTATGGACTAAGCCCTACCAAATGGTGGTACAAAGGCACAACTACAGGGAACATTTTTACATAGTGTAGTATGCTCATACATTAGTAGCAGGGTGTTCCAATAATGGGTTTGCCAGTAAATTGCATTGCAAATAATGTCATATATCTGCAAATCAAGGACCAGACATATGGGGCAGTACTCATTGCATTCTGAAAAATCATGGCAGTTGAGATGTATGTTCATGTATAGTTATTACACTAGACAGCTGGTCATTTCTCAGTTGCCTGCCATAGGATTTAAACCCAGAAGCAGTGACTAGGGGAATAATGTGCACTTTATTTGAATATAATGCATTTTCAAAGCACCATCTCCTTGAAATCATTTATTGCAACATGTATGAAATCTTACATTTACAGACATGCATAACTGTATGTGCTATCAGATTGGATCCCACAAGCTGTGACCAAAAGAATAATGAGCACTTTATTTGAAAACATTAGTTATCAAAGCACCATCTCCTTTTACACTTTTTGTTGCTTCATGTCAATTCAAATCTGGCATTTCCACACATGAATGGCTATGTAGGACTTCTTTTACGATACCCATATAACTTGTTCATTTATTGAGTGCTAGCTACAGCATATTTCAGGAAAAAATATCAGAACATTTGACCCTTAATCTGGGTATTGAACTACATGTATGTCTGCCATTTCTTGGTGCATTTCTTTTCATTCACATGTGACAGTTGATTGGTATTGAATTAGAACATACATACAGTGAATACAAGAATAATGAACAGTTTTTTGAAAACATTACTTCTCAAAGCACCATCTCCTTTTAAAAGTTATTGATAATGTTGTTGCTAATCTGGCACTAGGAAGCCTTAAACTCATACAAACACTGAAGTCTCCTTGTTAACAAGGAGAAATTAATAGTAGACACTAAACAGCCTATAATTGCAAAGTACCTTGCTAAGGAAACAGCTCCTATACTTTACAAAGAAAAAAAAAAAGCCCCAAACCAGGCATGTCCAAGGATCAGCTTCCGGTGATTTCTCCTGTCCACCTGGTGAATCTGGGCATACTGGGGCAATGCAGCAATTGCCTCATGTACACAGACAACCCTCTCCTCCTACCACCCAACACTACAACCTGTGAGAGATGCACTTACATAGCCAAAATGGAAGCAAAGCTCTCTCCACCCACGATTGTGCTAAACAGTCAAGAGGAGAAGGTTAACACCCACACTACACCTCAAGCAACACATAGCCCTTCTAAACCCGCACCACCAACACCCACATATAGCAACACTAAATCCACATATGCAGAGGCCCTTAACTGTAACCTGCCCAAGCAACAAAGACCTCTGAAGCTGAAACGCAAACAAACACCAATCACAACCAATGTGTCACATAGTTCACAACAACAGTGTGCCACCCAGCAACAGCCCCTAAGGCAAGACAATGTACCTAACACTTTAGTCATAGGTGACTCTATAGTCTGGCACACTGATGTCCCTCTCACCAGGTTGAATAAGGAGAAAATTACAGTCAGCTGCCTGTCAGGTGCCAGGATCCGCCACATAACGCATGCACTCAAGTCACTCCACAACAAGTACAAATATGACTCTGTCATTGTCCATGTTGGAGTGAATGACTTGAGACGTACCTCCCTGGACTACATGAAAAGAGACATGGAAAAGCTCTCGGATCATGTGGCCCAGACAGGTATGACCCTAGCCCTGAGTAGCATCCTGCCTTCGCCCAGAATGATACCACAATATAAGGATAAAATGATTGACTTCAACAATTGGCTAAGCTTATGGTGTCATTCAAAGGGGATCCAGTATCTGTCTGCCTGGGATGACATGATTGACAGACCACGATGCTTTGCCAGAGATGGTCTGCACCTGTCGCCCCTGGGATTCAGGTTACTGGCTAAGGTTCTTGCCACCCCTATAGTGCCTTTTTTAGGCAAACTTCAAAGGACAAAACCACCACCATAACAGGTACAAGCATGCAAAATCTGAAGGTAATGCTACTCAATGCTAGAAGTCTAAACCTCAAAATGCACTCTCGAGGCACTCCTAAAAATGGAGAACATCGATATCTGTGCAGTAACTGAGACCTGGTTCAAGGCTCCAGAGAGCACCCCTGCAATACTAGGCTACAACTCTTACCACACTTTTCGGCCACCAAACCAGGACCGAAACACTAAAGGTGGAAGAGTGTCAATATTCACCAAGGATATTCACACCACCAGGCTAGTTGGCCAACACAATGTGTCTGAAATTCTCCAAGTGCAACTAACACTAGGTAAGACTGCAATCCAAATTGTAGCTTGCTACAGATCCCCCATCATACCCCAAGATTCTCACTACACCTTTCTAAACATACTGGAAAATATTAAGATAGAACCAAACACCCTAATACTGGGTGATTTTGACTACCCTGCCATTAACTGGGAAAACTACTCATGTCCCAACACCTTTGCTAACGGTTCTTGGAATTCATAAATTCCAACGCCCTGGATCAAGTAATCCATAGTCCCACCAGGGGCTCCAATATCCTAGACCTGGTCATTACCAACATGGGAAATCAATGCTCCATACCTATGGTCACCCCCTTGTTAGTCAGGTCTGACCATAAGCTAATCACCCTTAACATCCACATCCCGCCCTCACTCCCAGTAAAGAAACCACAATAAAAACTTCTCCAAAGCCAACTTCATGCTACTCAAGTCAGAAGTGACAAACTTCATGACACCCATGCAGACGGGAACTGAAAGTTCAACTGCTGAATCCTACACTAAGGCACTGTACGAGCACATCCACTCATGCATGAATCGTGCCATCCCAAATAGAACCAAAATGCTCTCATCCAAAAAGGAAGCCAATCTGGTGGTCCCCTGCCATAAACAAACTTTACAACAAAAGGAAGAAACGTTTGCAGAAAGGAGGAAAATCCCAGGATGCAAAAAACTCCCTTACTAGCCTCAGTAAGAAACTGAGATGCCTCATAAAATCCTCCAAAGCTAGTTACGAAAATAAAATTGCCAAAGATTCCAAAGACAACCACAAAGCATTCTATAACTATGTCAAGAATCTAAATGGCAATGCTCAGATCTGCTCTGAGCTAAAACAGAATGGCATTAAATATACTGATCCGAAGGATATTGCCAATATCCTGGCAGATCGATTCAGTGCCAACTTCACCCCTCTCACCCCCTAAATGGCCCATCTCAATACCGGAAGATTGCCAAATTCCAGTAATAACGGCCACACAGGTACAAAACGCACTCTCTAAAGCCAAGAATACAGCATCCATGGGACCAGATGACATCCCGGGCTGTGTACTACATGAACTACAATATGAACTGGCACCTCACCTAAGTGTCATGTTTAATCATAGCCTCACCTCAGGTTTTGTGCCCACTGAGTGGCGCAGAGCTACAGTTATCCCAATCCACAAGGGGTGATCCACCTTGGATCCCAGAAACTACCGTCCCATCAGTCTGACAAGCCTTATCTGCAAGGCCATGGAGCGTATTATCATGGAACTTATAAACAAAGACATTGGCAACCTTCAAACACTGGACCCCACCCAGTTTGGGTTTGTGAAGGGTCGATCTTGTCTCCTGAACCTGATTGACTTCTTTGAATCAGTCTCCAGAGCCATGGATAAGGGTAAGGTGGTCCACACAGCCTATCTAGACCTTGCCAAGGCCTTTGACACCATCCCCACTCTGGAATCATAGATAAACTTACTAAGTTGGGCATTAATCCCTATGTCACCCAATGGGTTGCTAAATGGCTTACTGATAGAACCCACACTGTAAAAGTAGCCGACTCCAAATCCAGCTCCAGACAAGTGACAAGTGGAGTACCTCAGGGTTCAGTCCTGGGGCGCTCTTGTTTGGCATCTACTTCTCTGAAGTACAGGTCAACACTAAGGGACTCTGGCTAACAAAGTTTGCAGATGACTGCAAACTGGGAGCCATTATTGAATCCCCAAATGATGTGGATACTCTACAAAAGGGCCTTACAGAAACAGATGCTTGGTGCCAGAGCAATGGACTCAAGCTCAATGCCAAGAAATGTATTGTTATCCCCTTTGGGAAAAAACATGTATCCATGAATTACCATATAGGTGGCAGTACACTAAACACAGAAAGTGTGATAAGAGACTTAGGGACACAGGTGGACAGTGGTCTCACCTTCGATAACCACATCGCCACAACAGTCAGGAAATCCTTCTATGTGGCACACCTCATCACGAAGGGCTTTTCATCCAGAAAAAAGGAGGTCATTGTCCCACTGTACTCATCCCTCATTAGACCCATTATAGAATACAACACCCCATTTGGTATGTACCTCTCAAGACATCTGCAACAACTGGAAAGGCCTCAGAAATACCTCACTAAAAGAATCACACGCCTAAAGCAGATGCCCTACGCTGACCGCCTTAAAAAACTCCAGCTATGCTCTGTCGCATATCGTCTACTCAGAGGCGATCTCTGCTTAACATACAAGGCCATGTCAAACCCAGAGCTGTTGGACATGCTACACTTAAAAAAATCCCAATCCCTCAGAGCTACATGCTCCAGGGATCTAAACCTTGTCATCACAATAAACAAAACATGCTGGAGGGATAGGTTCCTGACCCAGAGACTCCCCAGACTCTGGAATAGATTGCCCATACATGTCAAGCAGAGTGCCTCTTTGGACCTCTTCAAGAGGAACCTTGACAATTGGATGGGAGAAAGGAAATTCACCCCAGGGATCACGTCAGTTGCCCTGCTAGACAGGGGTCCAGGAAAGTAAATAATGTGGGAAGAAATAGCCAGGGAATTGTTATGGCTAGGCTTGTATAGGCCCTAGGGCTGATAGCCTAGTACCAACCTATGAACCTATGAACCTATGGTATTTGGACATATGCATAGAGGTCCAGAACTTCGGTTAACATACCCATATACCCAGTTGATCTACTGAGTGCAATCTACAGCATATTTCAGACAAGATGATCATAACACCCTTAATGTGGTATTTGAACTACATTTATTTCTGATATTTACCATTGCATTTTTTATTCATGCACATGTAACAGTTGACTGGTGTCAGATTAGAACACAGAAGCAGTGAATATAGGAATAGTGAGCATTTTATTTGAAAACAGCAGTTATAGAAGCACCATCACATTTTAAAAGTTATTGATTAATGTTGTTTCAACTCTGATATGTAGATCATGGATAGCTGTGTAAGACTTCTGTTACCTTACCCATATACCCTGTTCATTTATTGAGTGCAACCTACAGCATATTTCAGGCAATGAGCAGACCAGAACAGTGACTCTTAAGCAGCATAGACCACAACATTAACTAATGTTTGGAAGCTATGCTACACAGTAGTGCATGCTTATTTGCTTCAACTTGCTTTATCATTTCAGGTAGGCTGTGACACATTAATAAAGATGTAAGATGTAGGTATGTCATACCTGACTGTTGAGACTGTAAATTCTGTAGTTACTTCATTGTATAATTATGTTATGCATTAAGTTATTACTCTGATGTTTCCCTACTTACCCACACTCTCGCTTCATCCTGGCCAAGTGACCTGCATGGAACTGGACATTGCAACCCCTGTCTTCAGCAGCTGTAGTAAGAGAAGCAAACCATTATGTATGCCAGTTTTGTACAGATTCAGCTTGTATATTACTAAATTACTGGCAAACATACTTACATATCTGTGGGGTGTGCCAATCCCATGCCTCTTGGACCTAGGTGCCCAAGGTTTCCCTCTTCCTACACCTCAGGTCATCATAATGGTGAACACATTGCTCACCAGTGTGGGGGATACCACTAGCACTGGTAAGTTCCATGGCCAAATGATCCCAGGCCTCAGACTTACACTGTGAGGCCTGGTAGTCACTCACCAGCAGCCGGGGTTCATAATTCTTAACCAGGAGTCCAACAAAAATGCTGGACTCCTGCACTCCCCACTTTTGCGCATGAAAGCACACTCTCACCAACAGCACCAGACATACGCACAGCCAAGTTAAGACTCCAAACAATGATATGTAATTCCCACATATTGGCCTTTAAATAGGCTGCATTTCTGTCCTTGCACATCATACTTAAACTTTCAAAAAAGTGCTGCATCGTGCAAACTTGTACAAACTATGTTTAAGTGAAATTTAACAATGTGCAAACATAACTAGACCACTGACCGTGTTTAAGCACTGCTTAGCATTGCACAGCTTTTATAAATGTAACAATTTTTTTAATTTTAATTCTAAACTAAATTGATGTTTCAGTCACCTAACATTACACTATAGGCCATGACTCAACCTATCTAGCCACTGGAACAGTGAAGAGAAATCATATATCTTCACATATACTACAAAGGTGCCTGTAAGTGTAGTGCAGCTTTGCTGCACAAGTGTGCTCATTGCTAAGCACCACATGATGACAACAATTGAATACATCTGGTTTCTATATTTAGATGTATGGTGTCTGGTAGATGTCTGCTGTATACATTATATATATATATATATAAACACACCTCAGCATTGCTAAGCAACATGCCACTCTGCACAAACAAGCACAAGAAAAAAAATACAATTGAATACATCCAGTTTTGATTTGCAAATGTGTAGCAGATGTCTACTGTATATTTGAGTAATGCTCTGTACCTCACAAACAAGCATATGAACCTTAAAAAAAATAATAAT
Source organism: Protopterus annectens (assembly GCF_019279795.1). NCBI lineage: Eukaryota > Metazoa > Chordata > Ceratodontiformes > Protopteridae > Protopterus > Protopterus annectens. Next base: position 563,756,215 of record NC_056746.1, read on the forward strand.
AAAATTGCAATTACATGATGTCATATCTGTTGTTCACCTTTCAGTCTAGTTTAAAGGGCTGAAAGATATTGTGCTGTGCTTACCAGCTGTCCAGAATTTTTCTGGACAGTTCACAAGTATGGGACAGCCTCTATAATGTTGTTTACATAGATTCATTATCCATGTTACTGTGGTCTCCCTGTACAGTGCACCATAATTAATATGTATGGTGCACTGCTGGGGAGGAACCATGGTTGTGTACATGGGTGCAGGTACTTTTCATTTAGGCTCTTCACAGAATCTACATGGATTTTATTGAATCCTGGGGATTGTTTAAAAGTGTTATAGGACACTACTAATAGATTAAAGGTGGTCATATCCACAGTAAAGGAGCACATGCAGAAAGCCTAGGAAATGCAAGCGTGGCTATGTAATAAAAATAAACCAAATCAAAAAATTCAGTCCAGGAGATGGTATTCAAATAAGAACCCTCCAAAGTCTAAATAGCAAGGGCTGTTTGAGGTGATTAAAAGGACAAATGTATCTAACCACAAAGTCAGACAATCAGGAAAGAGAAAGATGTAGCAAATCTTTCACATAACATACTAAAGCCATGGAAAGAAGTATAGGAATTGATGACTGATACAAACTGAAACCAGAAAATGTTTACTTCAAGTCAATAAGAAGGATCTTTGTCAGGAAGAGAAAAGCAGGAAGTAAGATCATTTCTCTTGAGAAATAAAGGAATTTTCATAAATGCCTGCAACTTAACTGTGAGAACACGACACAGAGGCAATGCCTGAAATGAAGGTTAGGCTGACACCTTTCAGAGTCCTAGAGCCACAGAAATAATTAGTCAGAGAAGAAGTTCAAATGAAGCTCTACTAGGAGCAATAGAAGAGTCACAAAGTAAATGCAGGAAAGCTTAAACCTAATGGAAATTTAAAATTCTGTAATGTCTTCAGGAAACTGAATAGTATGCCAAAGATGGATAGCTCTCCAATGTCCTTAATTGGTGAGTTGATACAGAACCTAGGAAAGACTAGTTATTTGGTAACACTGGTCATAACAAATGGATATTGACAGATCTGCTTTCCCACTAAGACAAAAAAAAAAAAACGTTTGTAACCTATGAAGGTGTATTTCAGTACACAGTGCAACCATTTGTCTTACATGGCACCTGATCCACCTTTACGAGACTGATGGACAAAATACTGAAGCTCTTCTTATGATGTAGAGCTGCAAATTTAGACAGTATGGTCATATATCCAGAGGGCCAGGAGCTTAATTTACCAAAAGTGCGGGCTGCATTAGAATTTATAAAACAGGTAACTCTGTGAATAGTAAGAAAACTGAACTGGCCATAATAGTATACAAGGATTTTAGATACCTTATAGGAAGAGGGATGTTAAGACGCAAGTAGGAAAAATAGAGGTCATAAACATTTTCATATACCTCCATTAAATGACAACTGAACACTTTTCATGATCATGCTTGGTAATACAGAAAATATCATCCCTAGTTTGGCAAGCATTGCCTCAGCTCTGACAGCTCTCACAAAAGGAAAAGCTCTTATCCAGGTACAATGGTCCCTTGAATCAGATATAAGTTTTAATGAAAAAGGAACATTATTTTCAGCACCACTGCTAAGGAAAAAATAACATTATCAGATCTGGTGCTAGTGACTTCTGATATTCCTTAGGAATTTAACCTATATTGGAGGCTTCAGAGGTGCATTTGGGAGTTGTGTTGTTCCAAGATGTTCAAGGTGAGGAGCAAAAACATTCAGCAGTAAGAGATTGAGTATTTTAGGTGATGTAGCCTTCTGTTCCTTTAAATACTATGTATCTTTCACTTTCATAACTGATTTGGTCTTATTACAATGGCTGAATCAAATAACTGATAGCAAAACAAAGTTGAACTGATGGGCACTATCCCTCCAACACTTCCATTACATAGTGACCCAAAGGCTTAGACTAGACAAAAAGAATGTTGATGGGATATCAAGGTCCTACAACCCATCACTGTGAGTCCAAACTTGATAATTTGTGCTGGGAGGAGGCCATTATAACATGCTAAGTGTGGAAATTTGGTCTATGCTTTTGAATGGGAATAAAATGCAAAAAGATATGGAGTGTGTGAAAAATGTAAAAAGAACATTATTTTCAGAACTAGTGCTAATGAAGAAAGACTAATGACTATTTTTGCCAAAATGGGTATGAGTATTTGTCGGTAATAAGTGGGTTGAAGACCCTGCCTACTCTGACCTAAGCCAGGGACCCATGCTAATAGTGGTAGGGGTGTATGTGGCCCTATTGGTCAGTGCATGTCCACCATAAAGACAAGCAGCTCTGGGTCAATAAGCTACTGGCTGGCCAGTGTCCAATTTCCCAGCTTGTGTTACCTGGGATAGCTTTGTTGAGCAAAAGCTGGATGTCAAACCAATCATCTACAAAACATGAGCTAAGAATTGCCACACTCAGAGTAGGTTCACTGACAGAATGAGGCTTGGAAGTGGATGACATGATGGCAAGGAGAAGGCTGGACATCATATGTATCCAGTAGACAAGGTAGAAGGGTAGTCCAGCAAAGCCACTTGTCCTGGGATCTGGAGTGTACTACTCAAGAGGAGGACATACTAATAATGTTGGGGGAACTGTAGTGTGGGAGAGGCTTCAGAAGACAGTGAGGGATGTCATTAGAATTAGTGACAGACTCAGACTCATAGCAATCAGACTCCATTGTGATGATAGAGCAGTGTTGATAATCTCAGCTTATGCCCACAATAGAGTTATGATAGTGATAAAAAGAGCACATTCAGACAGCAGTTGCAGGACCTACTAGATAGAGCAGGACAACATGAATTGGTGTTGATAATCAGTGGCTTGAATTCACATATTGGGACAGACATATTCAGGATATGAGGGCAGCCTGGGTCCATACGAGAGGCCATCCTAGACCTCTGTCTGACAAATGGCTTGATGGTAGCCAACACATGCAGAAAGACAGACACTCACAAAATCATGTACAAAAGTGGCCAACATGCAACTCAGGTAGACTTTCTTCTAGTAAGGAAAGGGCACTGGAGTAGAATCAGCAATTAACAAAATCAAAAATGTGACATAAAATGTTATCAAACAATACCAAATAACACTAAAAAAGATAACATTAGAGTAAAATGATCACCAGGAATTGCAAGCTTTTTAAAAAATATATATATTTTTTGAGTGCTTTCATCCTAAAATCAGGTCTTTATCAGAATAAAACTTTCATTAAGCCAATTCTTTATATATTATAGTATGAACTTAATTAAAGCAATTAAGTCAGTTATCTGTCCTAATAAAATATTAAAGAACCATAGAACCATACCTATTATATTCAAAAATACTTAAAAAAATCCCCCCCTCTCTCTCTATGTATATATATATATATATATATATATATATATATATATATATATATATGTGTGTGTGTGTGTGTGTGTGTGTGTGTGTATGTGTGTATGTACACATCTCTAATCATCCCATTTCTTACACTATAAAAAACTACCAAACATTTTGTTATGTAAACAACATTCTACAATTTTATAGTATTTAACTTTAGTAAAGATTGAATGGAATGAAATCCATTTAATCCAGAAACATTATAAGCATTTAGCCTGACATGCTAAAGAAGTTCTTTGTGTTCCAGTTTAATTTCCCATTCCTGTCCCATGGGGTTTGACGTAATCTATTCTAGTATCCCAAACAGAAATTTTCAAACTGTACACAACATAAAGAATGTTTAAATAATGCATTATTCCCATTATTATTCTTTATTGTCATACAGATGCTCATATATTCTTATACGTAAACTTCTTTCTGTTTTGTCCACATAAAAGGCTGGGTATGTCTAGCACTTGGCAATATAAACAACCCCTTTGTAAAGTAATTGCCTCTACATAAATGTACCTTAGTTCCCCTACAATTTTCTAAAATAAATATTTTCCCTTCCAGAGCATACAGACATTGTTTACAATGACCACACTTTGTCATTCCTACTTTCTTAACATCTACATTCAGTAATATATTCTGGTTGGTTTAAAACATGTTTTTAAAATTCTATGCCGTTTTAAAAATAAATAAAGGTTCTGTACCCACAAGATTATAAATCTTTGGGTTAGCCCTTAAAATATTCCAATTCTTTCTCACAATTTTTTTAATCACTTTACTACGTTTATTATATTGTCGATTCAGGACCCATTCAAACTTATTTAAGGGAGTAGCATTTCTTTGGTCTAATTCCATGACTGATTTTGGTAAGCCTTCCTCTAAAGGGGGTTTATATTCTGGCCCCCATTCAGATGCTACCTCACACATGATGCCATTAACCAAGCCTTCCGGAGATCCCCTGAAAAAAATCACTGGATTGATGTAAAGAATAAGAAACAGAGTGCTGAAACAAAAAATGCAGCAACTACAAATACTCTCAAAGATTCTACTAAAGTGTGAGACTCATACTAAAGAAATCAAAAAAGTATGTACAATTTTAAATTTAGTTATCTCACTGCTATACTTCTTTTTCTTCCTATTCTTCTGTTACTTTCTTCTTGCTATGGTTCATAGGTTCATAGGTTCATACTAGGCTATCTCCCCAAGGGCATTTATAAGCCTAGCCCATAGTTATGTGGCTTTCGCCACCCCTTTAGTTTGAATATAAACTATGCCTATCATTTTTCTGTGCCTCTGTCAGGCAGTGACACTGAAGTAATCCCTGGGGTATATCTGCGATCTCCCATCCATTAGTCAAGATTCCTCTTGAACAAGGCCAGCGAGGTGCTCTGCCTCACATGTACCAGGATTTTGTTCCACAGCATAGGGAGTCTCTGGGTGATGAATCTGTCCCTCCAGCATGTTCTATTTATAACCGTGTCAAGGTTTAAGTCTCCCGCCCTTGTGGTTCTGAGGGATCTAGATTTTTTGAGGTGAAGTATATTCATCAAATCTGGGTTTGACATGGCCTTATATGTCAGGCACAGGTCACCTCTGAGCAAGCGGTATGAGACTGAATAGAGCTGGAGTTCTTTCAGTCGGGCAGCATAAGACATATTTTTGAGACCCTTTATCCTTTTGGTGAGGAACTTTTGGGGCCTTTCAAGCTGCAGCAGGTGTCTGGTCAGATACATTCCAAGCGGGCATTGTACTCAATCATAGGTCTAATGAGTGATGAGTACAGGGGGACGATGACCTCCCTTGATCTAGATGTGAATCCCTTCATGATCAGGTGGGCGATATAGAAGGTTTTCCTAACTACTTTAGCAACATGAGTGTCAAGCGAAGGCTGCTGTCAACTTGGGTCCCCAGATCCCTGATGACTTTTCTGTGCTCAGTGGATTGCCACCTATATGGTAGCTAGGGGTAACCTTGTTTTTCCCGAAGGGTATGACTATGCATTTTTTGGCGTTTAACTTCAGGCCATGGCTCTGGCACCAGTTATCCGTTTCTGTGAGGCCCTTCTGGAGGATATCTGTGTCAGATGTGTTTTTGACTATAGCGCCCAGTTTGCAGTCATCTGCAAACTTTGTCAGCCATAACCCTCCTGTGTTTGCTTGTACTTCAGAAAAGTAGATGCCGAACAAGAGTGGACCCAGGACTGAGCCCTGTGGGACACCACTTGTGACAGGCTTTGAGTCTGACATGGCTCCAGCAACTCTGACCCTGTGAGTTCTGTCACTTAGCCAGTTTGCAACCCATCTTGTGATGTATGGGTTTACATTCAAGCTGATGAGTTTTTCGATGATACCTGAGTGGTGTATTGTGTCGAAGGCCTTTGCCAGGTCTAGGTAGGATGTATGGACTGCCTTTCCCTCATCAATGGCCTTGGTGACTGTCTCAAAAAAGTCAACCAAGTTTAAGGGGCAGGATCTGCCTTTGACAAGGCCAAACTGGGTTGGATCCAAAGTCTGCAAGTTCCCTATGTCTTTATTTATGAGTTCCATTATGATCCTCTCCATGGCTTTGCAGATAAGGCTTGTCAAGCTAATGGGGCGGTAATTTCCAGGGTCTGTGGAGGCACCGCCCTTATGAAGTGGGACCACAGTCGCCGTGCGCCACTCCTTGGGTACGTATCCTGAGGTGAGGCTAAGATTAAACAGCTGTCCTAACTGTGGGTTTAATTCCTCGTTGAGTTCATGAAGCACACAGCCGGGGACACCATCCGGTCCCATGGATGCTGTGTTTTTGCCTTAGTGAGGCAGTTCTCACCTGGGTGTTGGAGATGTTTGGGGGGCTACAATCCTCTGGAATAGATATCTCTCCTTTTGGGGGGGGAGGGAGAAGTTTGCACTGAACCTGTCAGCCAGTATGTTAGCAATGTGTGTAGGTTCAGTAATTTTCACATCATTTTGAACTAATTCTGAGCATATCTGGGAGTTTCCTCCTAGGTTTCTAACATAGCTAAAGAAAGCCTTATGATTGTCTTTAGAGTCCTTGGCGATTTTTCTCTCAAAATTTGCCTTGGATGATTTTATGAGAGCTCTTAGTTTTTTACTTATAATGATCAAAGGTGTCTTACCTTTCAAGGATTTTGCTCTATCTTGTAGTAGCTTCCTCCTTTTGTTGTAGAGCTTGTTTATGGCTCGGGTCCACCAGACTGGATGCTTGCCTTTGGTACAGAGAGTCTTAGTTTTGTTTGGGATTGCCTGATCCATGCAGTCCTGTAGGTGCTGGTAGAAGGCATTTGTAAGTGATTCAGCGGTTTGAGTAATGTTTACCACTGGCTCAGGGGCCTTAAAGGAGACCACACTAGTTTTTAGAAGTGTGAAATCGGCTTTTGAGAAGTTTTTCACTGTGGTCTTTTTTCTTTCAGGTGGGGGCGGGATGAGGACCTCCAGCGAGATTAGTTTATGATCTGATCTCACCAGTGAGGGGTATACTATACTTCCGGTGTTGAACATTTTGATCCCATGTTCGTGATGATGAGATCAAGTATGTTTTCTCCTCTTGTGGGGATGGTGACTAGTTGTTCCATGGCATTTGAGTTTATGAACTCCAGGAATCTTTGGGTTAGAGTGTTCGGGCTTGAGTAGTGTTCCCAGTCTATATTAGGGTAGTTGAAGTCACCTAGTATGATGGTGTTTGGAGATACATTTATCCCCTCCAATGTTTTCAAGAAGGCCATGTGAGGTTCCTGAGTTTGAGAGGGTGGCCTGTAACATGCTACAAATTGCAGAGCAGTCTTGCCTATGGTTAATTGCACCTGGATGGTCTCCGATGCATCGTGCGTTGCCACCAACCTTGAGGTGTGGGTGTCCTTTATGAATATGGACACCCCCCCCTCCTTTCTTGGTGTTGTCCGGATTTTGGGGCCGGAACGCATGATATGAGGTGAAACCTGTTAGTGCTGGGGTGCTCTCAGGAGCCTTGAACCAGGTTTCTGTCACAGCACAGACATCGATGTTCTCCATATTGAGAAGGGCCTCGAGTGCGTGAATCTTGAGAGTGAGACTTCTGGCATTGAGCAGCATTACCCTTAGTTTTTTTCCTTTTTGGTGTTCTAGGGTGGTAGGTTTAGAATTTGAGCCTTGCCTAAAAAAGGCACTATGGGGGTGTCAAGAGCCTTTGCCAATATCCGGAAGCCCAGGGGTGACAGGTGCAAGCCGTCCCTTGCGAAGCAGCGTGGCTTGTCCAGCATGTCATCCCAGGCAGACAGACATTGGATCCCCTTTGAATGACACCAGAATTTAAGCCAATTATTAAAGCTGATCATCTTATCACTGTATTGTGGCATCATTCTAGGTGAAGGTAGGATACTGCTCAAGGTCAGGGTTATACCTGCCTGGGCTACATAATCAGAGAGCTCCTCGATGTCCCTTTTCATGTAGTCCAAGGAGGTACGTCTCAGGTCGTTGACACCAGCGTGGACAATGACTGAGTCGTACTTGTACCTGCTGTTGAGAGACCTGAGTGCTTGCGTTATGTGGCGGATTCTAGCGCCCGACAGGCAGCTTACTGTGACCTTCTCCTTACTCAGTCTGGTGAGCGGGGCGTCAGTGTGTCTGACTATGGAATCACCAATGACAAGTGTGTCTGGCATTTTGTTTGGCCTTAAGGGCTGTGACTGTTTGACACTCTGACTGTGTGGTCTATGTGTTGCATGTGTTGGGTCGTGAGGTGGTAGTTGTTTGGGTGTCTGCTTTGGTGGCCTCTGCTGTTTTGGTAAATTTTTGATCAGAGCCTCCGAGTATGTCTTTGTGTGAGTATGTGTATGATTTGAAGTTGTGATGGTACCATGTGTGACTGGGTATGTATTGTGTGTGGTTACCTTCTCCTCCTGTCTGGTCTTGCCAGTCCTATGTTGAGAGAGCTCAGCCTCCAGTTTGGCCGTATAGTTGCATCTCTCGCATGTATTTGTGTTTTGTGGGAGAAGGAGAGGATTGTCTGTGTACATGAGGCAATTGTAACATTGCCTCAATATTCCCAGGTTCACCAGTTGAGCTGGAGAGGACACTAGCAACTGATCCCTCGACATACTAGAAGTAGTAGATAAAGAGACTTTCAAAGGACTCCGGGGAAGTGGGTTTTAGGCTGGTGGGGTACTATCTATAATAAGAGTGCTTTATCAAGGTGCAAGTACTGTAGGAGTAAGTGCTAGGCTTTACAGATAGAGAATAGTCTACTTGGGAATCAAGTAGAGATGAACTTTTCAGTTATAGGATATGCTGGTTAGATCAGCAGTACAGCTTGAGGAAGGTAGTTCTAAGGGAAAATTTGAAGAGTGGAATTTAGATGGCCGAATAGTTTAACCTTGTTTAACCGCCGCTGCTCTTGTGTGCAACAGTGGCAACTCCGCTAATCTTGGCGTTTAGCGTCTTTATAGCAGGGGCTGAAGGGAGCTAGGAATTGGCCCAAAACGACCAATGTTCTACTCGTTTCTGGCTGAAACTTCACCAAATCGGACAAAGAGGCCGCTCAGTGCTTCCCACTCCCACTGGTAAGCAAAGAAACTTCCCTCCTTCCTAATAAGGCAATGGATCAGTAACAGGAACTAAAAACAAAGCCCAGGGATCAGCAACTCTGAAACTGGACTACTCTAGTTCAGTAAGGCAGGAAAACAAGAGATTTTTTGTTTTATTACAGAGATAAGGAAAAAAAACAGACAGTAAATGCTATAAATGCTGTAAATCGGCTAGCGCACTTTAGTGTGTAGCCTACAGAAACAATTTGCAACAATTAGTAACTTAATGTGCAATAAACAGTGTAAAATGCAGAAATCACTTAAAGTAGCAGTAAAACAGGCGAAATGCAGTCGCTAGCTTAATAACAGTGGGAAAGCCACAAAAAATACTTATATCTGGTAGAAAGTCACTCTTTTAGCTCTCTGCTGCTTGGATCACTCTGCAGGCCACCACGAGGATTTGTGCTGAGTTGGTACAAGCTGGAAAACGCGTGTTTAGCGTGTTTTCTAGCAGGGGGCTGAAAGGAGCTAGGAAGTGGCCCAAAACGACCAATGGACTACTAGTTTCTGGCTGAAACTTCACCAATTCGGACAAAAAGGCTGCTCAGTGCTTCCCACTCCCACTGGTAAGCAAAGAAACTTCCCTCCTTCCTAATAAGGCAATGGATCAGTAACAGGAACTAAAAACAAAGTCCAGGGATCAGCAACTCTGAAACTGGACTACTCTAGTTCAGTAAGGTGGGAAAACAAGAGATTTTTTTTTTTTTTTTTTTACAGAGACAAGGAAAAAAACAGACAGTAAATGCTATAAATGCTTTTAAGCGGCTAGCACACTTGAGTGTGTTAGCCTACAGGTAAAATTAAGCAACAAATAACGTTTTAAGAGTGCAAAACAGTTAATTAACACAAAAACAGTTTAAATAGAATGCAGAGCTGTATAAACAGGCTAAGATGCAGTCGCTAAGCAGTAAATATTCAAAAAGCCAGAAAAAATACTTAAATCAGTTATAGCAATCTCTTTTACCCTCTCTCACTTATTGCCACATATATATCTTATTTCTATCACTTAATTTAATATAAAAACATTTACAGCAAATTCAGAAATGTAAATGAAGAAGTGATAGTCAATGACAAATAACCTTTATTATAAAGAATTGCCTCTCTTTTTTTTAACATGATCGAGGGGGGGGGGTGTAGGTGTTGTCAGAGGAAAAAGGAAAAAACAAGTATTGCTGTAAATCCAATAAGCGACTGCTTATTAGCATATAAATGTTCCAAATGGTACGCGACTGTCTTTAGTTTAAGCTCACTATATTCTAGGCTATGTGATAGGGTAGAAAGCATTCATAGGCAATTGAAAGTTGTGTTCTTTTTTTTTTTTTTATTTTACTTTCCTTTTTACCAGAATGAATTAAGTGGACGTTTGGATGACAGCTGCATATGCTTAGGTGCTGCCTATCGCAGTTTGAATCCAATAAACACAACAGATTCAAAGTTTAACATTTGTAGAGGTTACGAACAAACAATCATGTTTGCAAAGAAGCCATGAGCCTGGGATAGTGCCAAAATCTTTCACAGATATTCGAGCAACCTCTCCGCAACTAGCAAATACAGTTGCCAAGGCATGCGATGTTGTGTTTAATTACTATAAGCATTACAAAAAGAGAAACAGACTGAGAGCAAGTGAAAAGTGTGGTTGGATGGGGAAGAGAGGGGGTGGAGACACAATAATGCATACTGACTACACACAAAGCCCATGAACATTATGCATTGAGATAATCTCTTTGTTTCCTGTTCCCTCTATGTTTCCAAGACATTAATATAAAACATAACGATCCAGCTACACCAGATATGTAGATTGTGAGGACTCAATACAAAAATATGATAGACAAGATAGATAAGGAGTATAACGAGAACACGTGGACACACACTTCCTTATCTTTTTAAAGAGACAAGCAACCTTTTTTTTAAGTCTCTGAACGGAAACAAGTCATCAACAGGAGAGATGCTGCTAAGGGAATTTAAAAAGGAATAATGAAGCTTTTAAGATATTTTTAGCTAAGCTTAATTTATCTTAATATATCAAAGCCCTCAAATTCCTCACTTAATAGATGAACAGTATTATTCCAAAAGGCAACGAGTAACAGTATGAACACTTACAATGGTTAAATATTCATAGATATCAAGAGGTCAGTTATATTGTAAACTTTCAAATGAACTAAGTAAGCCTCTTCAGTCAGAACAATTTCAGTCAGCTTATAGTGAAATGTGTGTACTGCAGTCTCACAGTAATTAAAAGTCTCATGTTAACCAGCAACACTAACAATCATTTATGTACCAAAAAACTGTGGACTGGTATTCTCAACAAGCATGCAGCTAGAGAGATACTAGACATATTAAGTTATGTATATGTTATGGTTATTTACAACAGATTGGATAACTTGTACTAATTAATAGTATCTTCTTTTTTTTTTCTTCTTTTTCTTTCAGCTGTTCCCATTAGGGGTCGCCACAGCGGATCATCTGTTTCCATTTCTTCCCGTCCTCTGCATCTTGCTCTGTCACACCAACCACCTGCATGTCCTCTCTCACCACATCCATAAATCTTATCTTAGGCCTTCATGTTTTCCTGTTATCTGGTAGCTTCATCCTCAGCATCCTTTTCCCAATATACCCAGCATCCCTCCTCAGCACATGTCCAAACCAATGCAATCTCACCTCTCTGGTTTTGTCTCCAAACTGTACAACCTGGGCTGACCCTCTAATATACTTATTCCTAATCCTGTCTACCCTCGTCACACCCAGTGCAAATCTTAACATCTTTAACTCTGCCACATCCAGCTCTGACTCCTGCCTTTTTGTCAGTGCCACTGTCTCCAACCCATATAGTATGAATACACAAATAAAGATATTGTGCTTCCTTGTGAAATACAAATGTGTTACCAGCATGTTCAGTAAGTGTAAAATATTTCACTCATTTTATTGCATAAAATATTCTCATTCACAGGCTAGCTAATGAATTCATAATAATTCCTAGATGTTTATCTCTAACACTGCTTACAACCCAAGGATTTTGTTACTAAAAAAAAGAGCTTCACATATCTCAATACTAAGAATAACTTGACATATCATTAATTAATATACAAAACTGGTCAAGTATTTTTGAATCTGCTTTTTTATTCTTTGGGTGAATAGCCTTGGTTTGTTGATACATATATGGGAAAGGGGAAAAAAGACTTTTTGTGATACTGTTACTTATTAAACATTCAGTGGAAACACTTACACCATTAGGAAGGTCTACACATCCTAAATAAAATGTATGCTAAGCAAGAATGTAAATGGAAGAACACAAAAATGAGGCAGAAATATTAACTGCTCTAACGTCTAATATTAGAAGATGAACATATATATTTATTATGTAAGGGATGCAGACAGATACTAATTTATGTTCTCCATGAATTCCAAATTGGGGACAAATTGTTTTTCAAATATCTGACATCCTAGAGCAATATGTATTCTTAATAACATCAAAATATATAGTGTTCCAGGCTTGCTTAGAATAATAATTTGAACCTCTAAGTACCAAGCCACATTTATTAGTTTACAACTCCAGAATAAAAATGACTTTTAATGAAGAAGTACTGAGAGGCTATGATTAAAATAGACTTATTAATACATTCAAGGAGGTGAATACAGCTAAATATTTTAAAAGATACAATAATTGGGTATATTTCATATATTCATACATATACAGGCTATTCCATTACTTTCAACCAAGACGGAACATCCTTAACATTTTAATAGTAAAGGTTTGCTTGACCCTAAAATACTGCAGGATGACAAACTTATATGTCTTCTGGAAAATATATTGGGTCATATGAAATATTTGTCATCATATATCTATAGTAAGGAATAATAATTGGATATACATACATAGTCATTAGTTAGCTATATGTCTAACTATGCCTATCAGTATATAGAGTAACAAATCTCATTAGATGAGAAAGTCTACACAAGAACATCATATGTAAATAAGTTATATGATATATAGAATCATCTAGTAAGATGATTATATGTAAATATGTCACATGGTATACAGAATCATATAGTAAGATGATATGACTTACATTAACTGACTTGAAGTTTAAACTTTCTATTCTTTAAAACATGATATTATATTAAACTATTCTACAGATAAGTGGCATTTGTTTGTGAATAAATAAAAATGGTAAAACAATGAACAATAACTTACTATCTATTCGAAACTTACATTTGAGGTGAGAAAAGAGAAAGGGAAATCTTATATATTGTCTGAACTTTTATAAAAGAGGAGAAAAGAAAAAAGTGTTAAACCTCAGAGTATAAAAAACAAATGAATGCTTATAAACAGATGGATGGTTTGAATGATGACATTGTTATAACATCGTTAGAGTACCAGATGATACATTTAGTGTGATTTACTCTGTTGCAATAGACAACACATATTTTAAAAAAAAGATGACCATATACTGAAATATAAAAACAAAGTTATACGTGTAATCAGTACTAATTGAAAACTCAAACGATTATCATATTTTATTAAAGGCTGACTTATTCTAATAAACTTAAAAGATCTCCAGTAAATTAAACATGGAGCACAAAGAAGTTTGTCTAAGACATGAGGGGTAATCTGATAGATTTATTTTTGTCTATACGATTAGGAATGTATATCATGCCATGTACAATAGATGGAATATTGAAAATTTGGACTATATTATCTAAAATAATAATATTTATGTTATTTTTTTATTATGGCCTGAAATGAACTCCAATCTAAATGCATTAAAAAGAAATCAAATCTAGTCAAGATACATAAAATGGGGGTAAACTCTTTCCAGTTGCAATGCTATGAAAGATGTCTGAGTATCACTAAAAATACCAGTAAAATTGAGTTTCAGCAAAAAATCTGGACTTAACATTACTCTCCTTAAACACTAATGGTCTAAATAACCCAAAGAAAAGATTAAACCTATTAAAATTAAATAAAGCACAAGTAGTGTTTCTTCAAGAGACTCACTTCAAAACAAATGAAAAACATTTATGGAATCCAAATGATTATTCAGTATTAGCTCACTCATCATATAAAACAAAAACTAGAGGAGTGATGATCTTATGGAGAAAAAATATTATTAATCCTCAAATTCATTATAGTTATGAAGACAAAGAGGGACTTATAATGCTTGTCATAATAAAATTCAACAATAGAATCTGGACACTAGTGAATCTATACTGGTTTCCAGGCATAGGAACAGGAACAGCTACAAAACATCTAGATTTCATTGGCAAAACATACAAAGGTAACTTGATAATAGGTGGTAATTTTAATCGTACTCTTGATAATTCTGAGACCACTAACAAAAGAAATTTATGTCTAACTCCTATGCCAAAATTGCTCAACAAATGGAATGAAAATCATAATTTAATAGACACATTTAAATTTAAAGAGAATAACTCATTATTATTTTCTCACCAAGATCATAGATTCTTTACTCAAACAAGAATTGATGAAATGTATGTCTCTCAAGACATAAACAAAAAGATAAATAATTTTCAATAATTCCATGTCCACTATCAGATAATAGATCTCTTCTTCTTAAAATTCAAGTAAATTTTAAGAAATTAATACAAATGACAAGAATGCCAGCATACATCACACAACTGAAAGAATTTAAACCTTGGCTACTTACAGAGTTACAGTTTTTCTTAGATGCTAATTTCTCTAATGAGCTCAATATAGTTATGATATGGGACACTTTAAAAGTGTATATGTATGGTAAAATTATCACATGGTACAAAAAATTTAAAAGAATGGGGATCAGAATTACGTAACATACAAAACCAAATTACAAAAAATAAAAATAATTCAACAAATGTACTCACTAATAAGAATAAAATTGATGAATTAAATAAAAAATATAATGAAATTTTAACACATAAAACTAATTTAGCATTAGAAAAAAAAATAAATTCATATTTTGTCTCCCCTAAACATATGCACAATCTAGCAATAAGAGCCAAAATGCAATCTAGAACAAATAACATTACTAATATCATTGATGAAGGAAGAAAAAACAAAAAAGTATCAGATATAACTGCTATACTAGATGCTTTCAAACACCATTATACCAAACAATATAGAATGGATGGAAATCAAATAACTTTAATTTAGAATTGAAACTTAACTTGAATAAAAAATACCAGAGAACCTAAAATTAAAACTTCAAAAAAAAATCCCTCACAAAGAAATTTTAGAGAAAATTAAAAAAAGCAAACATAGTAAAGGTCCAGGAATGGATGGTATAGAAAGTGAAATATATAAATCTTCCCATCATCCATAACCTCAGTCTTTCATAAAAGCTTACTTGAAATACAAACACAAAATATAATACCACCATCTTGGAGATATTCATTAATTACTCCTATAATAAAAGAAAATAAACAGCCATCAAAATGTAGCTGTTGTAGACCAATTTTATTACTTAACAATGATTATAAAATCGTTATGGCTATTTTAGTCAACAGAATAAAAAAATCTATGACACAAATTATAACTGAAAATCAAGCAGGTTTCATATATAATAGATGCACCTATGATAACATACAAAGAATATTAACCCTTACCAACTTTCTAAATTGAGTGAAAAAAGAAGCTTTATTAATCACTTTGGATACAGAGAAACCTTTTGATCCCCTAAAATGGGATTACTGAAATTATTAGAATTATATGATTTTCCTCATTCATTTATTTCATTGATAAAGAATATATATATAAAGGATATGTGAAACTAGGTCCTTTCACCTCTGAATCAATATCATTAACAAAAGGTATAAAACAAGGTTGTCCCATGTCTCCTATATTATTTGCATTAGCTATTGAATTATTTGCCTCTTCGATATGCAATAATCCCAAAATAGGAGGCATAAACATATATAGTAAATACAATTCAAAAATCATGTTATTTGCAGATGATATACTTCTTACTATGACCACTTCTAAAAAAAAACTTTAAAAGAGTTAGACATACAAGTTGAACAATTTTATTCAATTTCAGGACTACATTTTAACAAAACAAAAGCAAATTTCATGATACTGAATAAAAAATGATTTTCAGATAGATGATAGTCAAATATGTGGTAAACAAGTTCTCATCTTAAATTAATTGGGAATAACACTAGGTACAAACACTGACAAACCCTTATCTATAAATTATAAAAATATTATAAATGCAATAAAGTCTAATGTAGTAAAATGGAATAAAATATATTTAACATTTCAAGATAGACTACAATTAATAAAGATGATATTACTGCCAAAAAAATTATACATAGCACAAGCTATTCCTGTAATACCAGGCAAGCATTTTATAAAAGAAATAAATAAATTATTATTAAAATTTTTTTGGTATCCCAACAAAAACAGAATAGCCCTCACACATCACATAAGACCCTGGAAACAAGGCGGGATTAGCTTTCCAGATGTTGAAACTTATATTAAAGCCTCCATCTTCAGAATCATTATAAATTGGATATATCCAAATGATTCTTCCAGTTGGAAAACTTTGCACACTGTTATTTATTCAAACAAAAGTAAAATTTTAAAGAATTTAATGTTAGATGATCACACTAACCAACCATTGCATATATTATGCACTAGCTTTCAATATAATCTAACAAAACATACTAAACTAAGATTCATAAATGACATGTATAATTAATTTAGAAGATTTGTAATTTCTAACACAGACATTAAGTTATGGATGGATCTTTTATATCGTTTTAGTGTAACAAAAATTTCCAAAACAAAATACATTGGATGGTCTTTATTACTTGGGAAGCAAAAAACTTTATTTGTTGGCAACAATGCATTAATAATCAAAGGGTTATAGATAGCCAGTGCATAACAAGAACATATGACCTCCCTTCATTAGATTGGCTTATACTTCAAAGTGTTTTACTATATTTACAAGATCTATGCAGAATGCCCAATAATCCCTCCTTTAGAGATAGACCTAAATTTATAAATCATTTATTTGAATTAATATATAATAATCAAAATTGGGAAAACCTAACATTGAAATTATATAATATTTTAATAAA
The DNA here is from genome assembly GCF_019279795.1 of Protopterus annectens. NCBI lineage: Eukaryota > Metazoa > Chordata > Ceratodontiformes > Protopteridae > Protopterus > Protopterus annectens. Next base: position 563,773,264 of record NC_056746.1, read on the forward strand.
TTACAAAGTTAATACCAAACAGAAATTTTGGAATTATATTAAAAAAGGACATTCAATAAATTTATCTATGGAAAATAAAACTAAAATATTAAATTCTATTAAATTGACACCCAACATGCAATACTGGAGAATCTACATGTGGAAATTTCTGCATAGAGCTTTTTATATGCCCAATAAATTAGCAAAATTGAATACTTCTAATAATGTCATGTGTTGCAGATGTTTACAAACATGTAAAGCAGATTGGTTGCATATTTTTCATGATTGTATCAAAGTTAAAAAAATTTGGGAAGATATTGGCAACTTCTTACAAGCCATATTTTCAGATACATTTGTAGTATCTAGGTGTTGAATGTCAACGAGAATTTAGAATTAAATAATAACAATCTCTATTTACTCTGGAATATACTAGCGAATGCTATAAAATGTATTTCTAGAAAATGGAAATCAAATTCCTAGCCATCTTTTGAAGAATTCCTATCACTATTGAAGGAAACTGCACTGATGGAAACTAAAGGAAAAGAACTAAGAATAACACCAAAACTATGGAACAATAATCCATGGGGAAAAGTATTATGTCTTATTGAGCCATTAAACTTGAACTTAGACTCTCCATAAATGTTAGAGAAAAGAGAAAAATTATCCTCTTTTATTTTGTATGACATTACTTTGATTGGACTGGACAATTTTTTAATTAATCTTCAGGCCAATTGTAAATATTGTGTATAGTTAATAAGCTTGTTTCATTCATTAGACAATGTATTAAGAACTTATATGATAAGTTTTTGAAAAACTAATAAAAAACATTTGAATAAAAAAGTGCCAGTTGTAACGGTTCTGTTTGAAGCAGCTAGTTTTGAATCTGTACCTTGTTGAATATTAGCTGAAATTATCTGTGAACCAGAGTGTACTGTCAAGTTGTCATTTCTCCCTGTAGAGTGAATGTTCCATTCATTAATAACTACTAAACCAGTCAGATCATTAACTTTAGAATATCCTTTGTTGAATAAAAGAAGAAGGCAGAAAGTCTGCAAATAACATTCCTCCACTTCTGCCCACTGCACCAGCATTAACACGCAGATGTTGAATAAATGAAGAAACAAGAAAGTCTGCAAATAACATTCCTCCACTTTTATTGAAGAAAAGAAGCTAGAATGTCTGAAAATAGCATTCCTCCTGCAAGCAGTGGTCAGAGAAAGCTCTACAGACAACTGAGACCAAGCTGAAGACCTGGAAGATGACTGGAGAGAAAACACAACAGTTCAAGGAATTACTCAAGACTCTAGTACCTCAAGAAAAAGAGGAAATAGTTGGCATTGAAGAAGAATGGCAACTCCTCAAAACAGCATGTGTGAGGACTACAGAACAGATATGTGTCCGAGCCAGGTATGGAAATAAGATACATAAGGAAAGCTGGTGGTGGAATGCAGAAGTCCAGGAAGATATCAGAGGAAAGATGGAGTGTAGGAAAAAGTAGGAGATGGAAAAGACAGACAAGGGTAGGAAGACATATTAGTTGGCTAACAAAGAAGATAAGAGATGAGTTGCAATAGCAAAGAGCAAGGCATCAGAGACACTGTTATCAACTTCTGGAAGGTGACTCAGGGGATGGCACAAAAAAACTCTATCGGGCTACAAGGGAAAGAGTAAAATATAAAGAAGATAGACATCCTTCATAAGGGATGCCAGCAACAACCTGCTCAACAGTCCAGAGGACATCAAAGGCAGATGTAAGGAGTACTTCCAGGAGCTTCTGAATGAAGAAACCCCCTCAGAAGCTGTACTGGTCCAGACACAGCCCATGGTGAGAAAAGGGGAGGAGCCCACACTAGAAGAACAGCACTGAGGAAAGTGAATTCAGGGAAAGCAGCAGGCTCAGATGAGGATTTGCAGTGAGACAGATACTTGATAAGAAACTAGAAATGACTAAAGAGTCCAACTGGGCATTCCTAGACTCGGAAAAAGCATATGACAAGGTCTTAAGAAAGCTGATTTGGGCAGTCCTGCAGTAGTTCATAATCCCAGAAACATTGATAGAATTAGTGCAAGCTAAGTATAAGGACCTGATGACTCAAGCATGGACAGTGTTCAGTCTTGCAGAGGGGTTCCCAGTGGGAATGGGTGTGCATTAGGGTTCAGCTCTGAGCCCACTGCTGTTCATACAGGTGATAGTCTACATTAGCAAACAAGTTGGAGGGGACAGATCAACAAAGTTGCTGTATGCAGATGATGTGCATTACAGGCAGACTCTTCAGCAAAGGATAGGTGAAAGGAATGCAACCTGAAAGCACATGGGAAGAAACTGTGTACAGATAAGACAGTTGTAATGGCACCATATGGGGGAAATCAGCAGAAGCTGAAAAGTGAGATAGAAGGGAAATCGCTGGAACAGGTTAATAGCTTCAAGTATCTGGGAGGGGAGGTTGAAGAGAAGGGAAGTCTGAATGAGGAGGTTAAAGCTTGAATCAGAGGGGCTGCAACCAACTGGCAGAGAGTGTCAGGGGTAGTGTATGACAGAAGAATGCCAATGAAGCTGAAAAATAAGGTGTACAAAATAGTGTTATGATTAGTACTACTGTATGGTACAGAAACATGGGTAGTAAAAGCAGAACAGATGAGAAAGCTAGAGGTGATGGAAATGAAGTGCCTGAGATGGTTGGAAAAAATGCACACTGTGGGACAGATGAAGAACTGAGGACATAAGAGCAGAAGCCAAGAAGCTCCAATTATGGAAAAAAGTCAAAGAGAACATATTATGGTGGATCTGGCACATGTGCAAGAAAGCAGAAGACAATCTGGTGTAAATTTGGGGCAGCCAGGAAGAAGGCAAGAGGAAATGAGGGCATCAGTGTTACGAGTTATTTGTTTGGGCTCTTTTCACACTGTTTTTGGTAATGAGGGCATCCAGCAAAGAGTTAGATGGATTGTGTGAGAGAAGACCTGCGACAGTTAGGCATGAGTGTCGAGGAAGGTAAGAGAGTGGTACTGAATAGGGACAGACGACCACAAGTGACACGACTCTCTGACCCCATGTAGAAAAATGGAAAAGAGGGAGTTGATAATGATGATAATGTGTGAAAAATGAAAGTTGTGCTCACATATATTATGGTGATAACTGATTGTACCAATAAGCTAATGAGGAATTAATTGTCGTGTTTGCGATGTATAAAACAGATAGCCTGGAAGGAGCAAGCCAAGAAGGCAGTTCCCTAGTTGGAGGTTCAGTATGCAGTAAGCCAGGGATTTTACCTCAAGGATTCAAGAATTATGGGATTTTCTAACTCATTCTGGATGACTAGTGGATGTGGCCGATGATAAACTCAGATGAAGATTTTTGATGTGGATGTTGCCCCCTGGATTTGGCAGTAACACTATTAAGCTATTCCACTCACTAGTTGACTCCTCTACCACATGCAACTTTAACATTGTTTTAATTTCCTGCAGTACAGCCTGCTTTCATGTTTCTGGTGTCCTGCAGGGTTTTCGACTCACTTCCCGCCCCCCCCAGGTGCAATAAGAGATGGTCAAACAAGTAACTCAGAAAGTATCTTATTTATTAACTATCAAGAGAAATTCTTGAACCTCATGCCTCTGAAATTTAGAAAGGATGAATTGACTATTTCTTGAGCAGTGTACAGCAACTGTTTCTCCTATTCCTGACTGGTTACCTCAGTCTCTGCACTAACCAAGTTGAACTGAGGTTCTTTCCAGGGTATTAGTATACTTATGTGATAGGTCTGTTCATAAAATCCTTTCCCTGCTTGTCTTACTTTATAGTTTACTTTATGTTTCTCAATGACCTTACACTGTCCCTGCCATTTGGCCAGTAACTTATAGTTACTAGTGGGAACCAGATGTAGATCCATATACGTACTTGGATCTCCTGAATACAGGTTTTAGTGCAATATACTCTCAGGTTTTCCCAAACAATGGGCACTATTAAATTAATTTTACATGTGAGGTTTCATAATGTAAAAGTACAGTTCTTAAATGGGGTTTTCTCCTGTTCCTAAGTTTCCTCCCTTCATAGTACCCAATATCCACCTAGAACATCTACCACAGAATAGCTCAAAGGGTTTGAATCCTTTGGATGCCTGGATAACTATATCAGGCAGCATCATATAGGGAAGTAGGTGGTTCCACTTCTTTCCATAAGTCTATACAACCTTTCTTAGAATGAACTTCTGGGTTCTACTGAGCCTTTCTGCTAAATATTTGGTCTGAGAATAGTAGATAGAGGTTCTAAGTTGTTTTATCTGAAAACTTTGGCAAAGATAGCTAATAATTTTTGATATGAGTGGGGTCTCTTGGTCAGTTAGAATCTCCTTAGCTATACCCTGCTGTGAGACTAACAGCACTAGCACCTTAACAGTAGCCTTGGATTTAGCATTCCTGAAGGGAATGGCCTCAGAAGAACAGACAGGAGTATGAACTGGTATTCATTACTGGAACTAATTAAGAAGCTCATGATGTCCATGGCTATTTTGTTAAAGGGTACCTCAGTTATTGGTATTGATACTAAAAGATGTTTACATTTAAATTTGGTGCTGGGTTTTGACATTCAGGGTAGCTGGCACAAATTTTTTCTATTTTTTTCATCATGCCAGGCCAACAGAACCTGACCAAGACCCTTGTCTTACTTTATCCTTACTTAAATGACTTATTAACGTATAACCATTGACCGTTTGCATTGCAGTGGTTCTATAGGTTTTGGGTACCAGCTACTGTTGTGTAACTTGTTCCTTTCACTTAGGTACTTTGTTAAGCAGATTCAGCTGAACTCCAAAGTATGGGCACATTGGTAGTATCCTCCACAGAGGAATTACTCCCACTGCCACAGATATATTTTGTTAAACCTGAAGTGGGGTCTCATCCTCCCACTGGGTTCTCTTAATGTTTAGGTGACTTACTAAGAGCTCAGACAAACTGAAATGCCCATCTGTTATTCCTTGAAAGGTATGAGACTCAGCTGCTTCTTCTACTAAGGCAGGCACCACAGTCTTAGTGTCCATCTCCTCCCTAAGGAAGGGAAGACCACTCCAGTGCTCCAAATATTCTTCTCTACTTTTCACTAAGTCAAAAAATGCTTCCATTTTATATGAATTAGTCTTGTTTCTAATTCTCTGTGGATTATTTTTTTTCCAAATGCTGAGAGTTCCCCTTTCACTTTTGGCTCTTTTTGTGCAGTTCCCCAGTCCTGTTTTTTTTTGGACCTTGTCTCTTCTTTATTTATCTGCTTTGACACCCACAGTAGCTGTGAACAGTATACACTCCCTAGTAAGTTTTTTTTTTCTCTCTGAAGTGGTGTGTGTATGTGTGTGTGTGTGTGTGTGTGTGTGTGTGTGTGTGTGTGTGTGTGTGTGTGTGTGTGTGTGTGTGTGTGTGTGTGTGTGTGACTTCTAAGGCTACAGGGGGTCTTATTCCAACTCCTGTAGTGGGGAAAATATCAGGTCACTCAGTCTTATCTCCCTCCTGCTCTCTACATAGATGTTTAAAACAAGGGAACATATTTCCTGATGATCACATCATGGGTGAGGCACCACAGCCACCAGGTATCCACTAAAGGAAATGTTAATGCAGGCTATATGGCAGTATTTTCTAATTACTTTTTTAAAATGAACAACGTATCCAAATTCAGTAACTACCTCATGTTTGGGGTATATGAGTTGGTGGAACAACTGGGCAAAGTTGTGGGACAATAGGATGATGCAGTTGTTACTAGTCTAGTAGCAGTCTGATTGCATTCCACCTCCTCAACCCTACAGCTTTGGTTGCTTGAAAGAGGATTTTTAACTTACCCTCCTCCTCTGCATTGTGCTGTCTCTCATATGAAAAAAAAAATAGGCTAGACAACAAGATCACCAATGGTTTGGTTTGCTTCCAGCTTTGTAAGTCATGTTACTAGTTGTTTCCCTAAATATTTTTACATCATATAACATTCATTCTACCAATGTTGCAAAACTATCTTTGTCTAGAGGGTCAGCCTGACAAACCCATGATTTGATGACAGCTGGTAATGACTTCTTAAATCTTTCTACTTTGAGGATTTCTGGCAAGGATTCTTTATTATTGAGCTCATAGCCGTCTTTAGGCACCAGTGAACCCTGCGGTCGCTGGGGGCCCCTCGTTCCCTGGGGGCTCCCCGACCACAGCAAGTTATCTTATCCCGATATTTTATAACATGTCTGTCAAACCAACAAAAGCTAGTACAGCATTCTTGCATACTTAATAAATGACACGAATAATAACTCTTACTTATATCTCCTTTAAATTACAAAGATATTTCTGGTTGCAGTAACAGTGTTTTGTCAAGTAACAGACATCGGAATTCCATTAAATATTTTACTAATGACATATAGTGCCCCTGTCTTTGTTAAATCCTGTTGCTGGATAGTTTCTCCACTGAAACTATCTGCATAGGCAGTTTTAGGTCCCTGCTATACCTGTGGCTGCAGGGGGCCCCCCTTAATCACCCTTGACTGTGTGGGGGCCCTACAAAAGCTACTGCTGATTGGGGAAAAATGAGGAAGAAAAAATGTATTAATTTACTAATTATGCTCTTTAACCTGAACAGGGCTATGATATGACCCTGTTAGGATGAAGTTGATAACAAACATGAGCAAGGTAAGCACTAGTGAGATCAGCAGCCCAGAGTTACTTATCTCATTGCAAATTTGGGATTTTAAGAAGAGCTGATACTTCTGATCATCAGGGATGGTTTTCTCTTTCAGGGAGTTTTATAAATAGAAACAGAACACCAAATACTATAACTCTCAATTATTTTGCTTAAGAATTCAGTGCAATCCCAAAAATAATAGAATAAAGGCTCAGAATCAGGACTACATTTTAAATATTACTCTAATTCACTTAAAAAGTTAGTAGAATAACACTGTTTGCATCAACATGTATTTTTGGACAATAAGTATAAAACTCAGATGTCTGGATTGATTGACTGTGTGTAATCCTTAATGATTTACCAGCAAATCAAACTTTTTTATTAAAGAGAAAGCAAAAGTATGAACAAAGTCAGGGAAGGTGTGTGAAATCAGCGACAGTGACAGGTATGTGAAATCAGGGACAGTGACAGGTATGTGAAATCAGGGCCAGTGACAGGTATGTGAAATCAGGGACAGTGACAGGTATGTGAAATCAGGGACAGTGACAGGTATGTGAAATCAGGGACAGTGACAGGTATGTGAAATCAGGGACAGTGATGGGTATGCATTACTGCCCAATGAGGTAAATAAGTGACTTACCCCGGCTGCTGTTTGACAACTGCTAAACAGCAGTCACTGATCTGGTGTGGCAGTACCAGTGCTGCACAATGTATTGCTATTTGCTGAAATAACTACAAAACTAGGACTGCTATGGCTTATGCTTGTGTGTGTGTGTGTGTGTGTGTGTGTGTGTGTGTGTGTGTGTGTGTGTGTGTGTGTGTGTGTGTGTGTGTGCCTGTGCATAAAAAAATATCACTGATCTTTGTCTGTGCACGCACCCAGTAATGCCAGGACACAGACATTATTCTTCTGGGTGTCAATAAAAAAATGTACCAAACAAGTAATTATATTTCAAAAGTAAGACATAAAATATATCCCAGAACATTTAGAGACTTAGATCTTCTTGGAGTCTGATGGCCCCCACTCACCAGACTGTATAAATGGATACCGGGGGCTACCTTAATCATCCTTGACTCTGTGAGGACCCCCCACAAAAGCTATGGCTAGCTGAAGAAAAATGAGGAAAAAAATGTATCAGTTTTCTGATTGAGCTGTTTAACCTTAGCAATGCTGAAATATGGCCCTTTTAGGATAAAGCTGATAATAACCTCTGGTTTCAACCACACCCATTCTAAAACCAGCCTTGCAAGAATATGTGTGTACAGAAAGCTGCTGTAGGTTAAGGGGGATGGAGATTGCGTGGTTATCACAACTTTAATTTTCATCACAATCAAACCTTAGAGGTTTGCACATGAAGTCATTATAGCTTATGTTTGAGCTGAGGACAGTGTGGTCATTGTTTATTTACTTTTCTCACAGACCTCAGAGGTATAGAAAGAAGGTTACTATAGCTTATGTAGTGGTGGTGTACTATCTAGGAGCAACAAATTAGAATATATCACTGAAATCATTCTCACATTCTCACATCAGGCACATATACATGGGGCTGACTTTGAGGGTTAGGGGTGAGGAAACATGCAATGTATATGTATATCAGCAGTCACTTGAAATATATGGCTAAGGCAATTTAAACCTCTGCTTTCATCCTAGTCTAACACCAGAGGGATGTATAGGCAGTGACTTTCTTTTGTGGGGGGTTGGGGAAGGAGGCAGTATTCCCAGATAAGACCTATGCATTCCCACAAATGGCTTGTTAGTTTATCATGAGCTACTATTTTGTCAGCTTTGAACATTAAGGTTTGGATACAACTTATGTCTTCCTTGAAAGAAAAAAATAAGACTGAAATTCTTTTCTTTTTCATGATTTTGTTTAGGCTACCATTGGAGTAAAATGCTGAGAAAATGCTCTAAAATGCATCCCAGGGCACATATATAACCCCTATGGCTTTGGGGGCACCAGCTTAATTGAGTTATTTTCTAAATGGTTATTACTGTGCTGTCTTGGTCAGGAAAGGTGTGCTGAAAGGATGCAAGGAAGACTAAAGCTGAACAGCAACAGTGAATTTCTTTCCTTAATAATAATTTCTGTTCAAGCCATTATTCGATGAAAAGGTTGTGTAAAAAGAAAAAAAAAAATTAAAATGCACTTCAGAGCATATAGAAAGTTATAGCTTCTTAAAAAATCTGAGAGTAAGGCAAAATGTGAGAAAAGGAAGAAAAAAGTAATGTGCATGGTATGGGGAGCCCAAAGGGGGGGGGGTCAGAAAAGAGGACTGGGGGATGCGTGTGTGTGTGAGGGGGGGGGATGTCGAAACAGTAGGCCTAGTCATCACTTAATTTAAGTCCAGACCTGTTCATAAAGTTGTTGTAATGTATCATTTTTGCATCTAAATGCCAGTAACTGTAAGTGTCCCTTTGTTAGCCAGGTTACCAAAGTGTTGTGTATAGGCCTGCTGTAATGTAAGAGTGTGTAGCCACAGGTCTATCTGTGTGTAGTGTTCCAAAAAGTTTGCAGCACAGACTAAAAGGTTTCTTAGGAGGTGTGGCATTGACAGGATGATACTTATACTGGAAGTGCTGAGGGGGCCCCCAACTTGACATTTGCTGGAGGCCCTCAAAATTCTAACACTGGCCATGATTGAGATCTAACCCAAACTCCACTATGTATTTCAGTTCAAACACCTAGGTTCTTACCACTTCAGATCTAGAAAAGGACCACTCCTGGAACTTGTAGGCCTGAGTCTCTGAAGTCACCCCCATGCTAGCCAATAGACTTTCCTGATCTTATCAAAGTCATCACACTTTGCATTGGGAGCAGCCATGTACACATTGAAGGGTTCCTGTGGAGGTGTCTTGCTAAAATGCAGGCACAGGTTATCTGATACCATCCTTCTTGAGTGGCAGTACAAGATACACATCTAGGTTATTATTCTAGTTGAGATGTTTTAAAAGACATGCAGATATTAGCTGGGTATTATATTTAACTACCATCTGTATTTGGTGGTAGTAGCAATAGCTTGGGTTTCCCAACTGTTGTCATAATTTAACTTTGCAACTTTTCTCTGCAGGCCAAACTCAGCTATAGATTAACTACTTCATTTGTTGTGGGAAATTGACACTCATGTTTATGGCAGTGATAGGTGGAATTGGCAGTGCTTAAGTTGTCTGCCCACATTCTCTACCAGATGTGGTAAATAGAGTCATCAATCAGCAGTTTTTTCAGAAACAATCATTTTATTGCAGTAGACTCAAAAGAAGAAATAATTTTCCCAAAATGCACTGAAATTAATTGACAAGTAGACCTTAAAGCAGATGGTGATTTAACTCACTCAAATCTATAATGCTTTTTTTGTATATTTCCAGTTCACATCACTGGAACAGTGTTGTTAAACTAATAAGCACATTGAACTTCATTTCAAACTTCAGTAGTATCAAAAGTCAAATGTAGAATCTCTCTCTCTCTCTTTTCAAGTTTCACACTGGTGAGTGATCACAGGATTGCAATTCTTTATCATGGGTGGAGCTACACCAGATTATTAATCCTAAAAACAGCATTGACATGTAGGAACAAAATTCAAGCTATAAACCAATTTGCTCTTCCTGCCCTAACTTACAGTTCTGGAGTGATTGACTGGCCCTAAAAGGTGTTGGATAGATTAGACAGGAAAACAAGAAGGATGCTTCATGCACACCAAATGATTTATAAAGATCAGTGCATACCAAGATTATATTTTCCCTGTTCCAAAAGAGGGATGGGCTTCCTTGAAATTGATTACATATATAGATCTGCAATCGTGGGACTGCACACATATCTGCTGACCTCACAAGACCCAAATGTAGTGAAAGTTTTGAAACATGAGGAGAATAAGTCTAAGATGACTTCTCTGCTTACTCTAGCAGAAGCATATTTTCATCAAGCAGGAATAGAAATCAAAATAGAAGTAGATAAAAATCAGGCAGCAACTGAATGTGCCAAAAACAAAAGAAAGAATATAAGGTGAAGGACTAGATGAGAAGGCAAGAAATGTGGAAAATGCATAAATATAGTTGCAAGTATAGGAAATGGAAGGACATCATGTTGATCAGGATCAAACACAGGAATGGTTAAGGGGAGGCGAATTCAAACCAAGGTTAATACTGGTGGCCAAAGATAGTGGGCTATGTACACCTTGGTTTACAAAGTCTATTGAACATGTGGGAGAAACAGACAAATGTAGGTTTTGTAAAACAGAATTGGAAACAGCTGCTGGTTGTGTCATACTAATGGCAGAAGGACTGTATAATGAAAGGCATAATAATGCGGCAAAACTGTTGCACTGGGAATTGTGCAAACATTATGGTATTGAAGTGGCTGAAATACACTTGAAACATGAGTCACAAAGCATCATAGAAAATGATGAAGACTATATCACATGGGATCACCCATTACCAGCACTCCAAATGATAGGTGCTAGAAAACCGGATATAATGGTCTATGAAAAGAAGTTAAAAGTAGCATTGATCATTAAAACTGCCACACCCAGTGACTATAGTGTCTTGTGGTCAGAGAGATACAAAGTCATAAAATATCGGGATGTGCAGGCAGAAATGAGTTCTAATAGTAGTAGGAGCAATGGGTCTTATAAAAAAGGAATCTACAATCGTATTTAAATATGTTGCCAATACATGTAATCCTGTACGAAGTGAGTCATTACTGGGCACATTGCAGATACTACAAAGAGGACTTCTGGCTGACATCAAAGATTGAAACAATGCTAATTTCATGAACTTTAATTGTACTTTGATTTAGGAATGGGGTCCATTCCTGTCATGGTATTAGAAACCCAAAAGACTTGGAGAAATTCAAAAAAGAGTATGCTTGGGCATGTGCTCCTCCTAAGCACAATATTTCACATCTTGGACAAGTGCAAATGTGAAATACTGTGCCAGAATAAGTGCACTCATGAACAACCTAAGACATAGGTAGCCATGCTACTCTCAGGGTCTCTAGGGACATTTTCTAACTCTTTACAGTTTTACACTAGAACAGTCAGAACTGCAGCATATTATAAGTTGCATATCTTCTGAATTTATGGCCTTTCTGTCAGTTTGTCCATTACCTAGTCAATGAATTAGAGGGCCATAAAGGCTCTCTGGAGCTTTATTGTTCATTGTCTAGACCGCAGTGGATAGGACTGATCAGAAAGCTCATCAACATTGAACATAGGGAGTACGTGTTCAGTGGCATTGTGAGGAACAGTCGTTTATGTCAGGTAAGTTTTTTTGACCCTGGTAGGCAACCAGATATCATAGCTCCCAGTTGTCCCTGAATTTACCTCATACTTTTGCCCTTTTCCTCATGAAATGTTGGATTTCTGGTAAATTGCTAAGTATTGCAGTTAGTGAACAATACTAGAATTTAAAGTTTAGTACTTCTTATTGTTCTGCAGATGAACATTGACATAAACCCGTTGTTTCATTAACTTTTGAAGTGAATTAGAGTAAGAGTTAAATTGGCCCTAATTTTTGGTATTTTGTTCTTGATTATTTTTGGCTTTGTTCCCTAGCAAAGAAGTTGAGTCATGCCAGATATTCATACCTCTTGCCTGGCACAGATGATTTTGATTCATATTTTTAGCCCGTCCCTCACTCTCATAAATTTTGTGGTTTTCTAGTACATCTTTGATGGTTGCAGCTGCAAGAATAATGACAGACGTGCGTTTCAGGCTTATATTTTTGAAAATGCATAGCAATGCAAATCCTGTTATTCTGTATAAGGTGCATACAAACCTAATGTTACTGTGTGGCCTTTATATATTCATTTATTTTATAAGAGACTGATATCTGAGATGTACACAAAGTAGCTATACTTGTTAAATTGTCTGTGGAAGAAAATGATTGTGGTTTTCTCATTCTGGCTTTGCAGGGCTAGTGTGGTTTGTGTGAAGCAATTTGGAATACTTTATTTTATGGTTACTGTTTATGCAGAGCAATGATGAAATACATTGCATGACCATTATTTCTTATTGCAATCAGACATTTGAAGTACATGTAGAAGGGGCTATAACTACTGGTTGGAGGTGGGGCTATCTGTGAATGAAAATAACTGACCCTTTTGTTGTTTGCTCAGTTTGAACAGTCACTAATTTGACTTTGCAGGACTAGTAGTGTATGTTTGAGTGACATGACAGAATACTTTTTTGTGTTTTTTTTCTGTGAAACAAACTCAGGGTACATTACTGAGACTGTGATTGTTATTATTATTATTATTATTATTATTTTTATTATTTTTACCACAGTCAGACTTTGAGGTGTACAGTCAGCATAGTAGCTTTAACTCATTACAGTTGAGTGTGCCTCCAGGTGTTCCTGCAGTTACCTTCTACTGTTCCTTCATATTTGCATTAATAAATGAAAACCCATGCTATATACCAGGTAGGAGAAGCTATCATCTTAAAGCATACATGATAACAAACACAACTGTATTGACATTTGACCTCTGTCTAATGAAGCTAGAGAGATATTTAATATTATTTGCATACTGTTTATTTGTATTGTTATAATTTTCATATTTTTCTAAATATTTCAACATTCAGGTAACAGAGAGAACTGCATAGCCTCACATGAAAGCTAACAGCTTTATGAAGAAAATCCTGCTGGAAGTATGTGTCTTGCTTGTATGGTTATTGAGATATCAAGCTGTTTATGCAACATTACAAAATTAATATTCACTGCCTTTATTTTGGCTTGTAAAATCAAGTTTAAAGCATCAAACTGAAAGAATGCCACTAATGTAAAAATTAATTTACCCTGAATAGTTTGCCATTTACAGTTTTCTTATGGTTCTAGAAATGTGAGTATTTCTTTGAACTGTAAGGTGATAACTTCATTTTTAAAGGCTCGAGCCAGATGCAATGGGAGTTAAAGTATACAGTCAAAAGAGCTGTACTAGAGGAAATGAGTTAATTGATGGGTACAGGCATTGTCTGTGGATAAAAGTGACTTACCCCTGGTGTTGTTTGATCACCATTAATTGGCAGTCACTAACTGTGCATGACAGAAGTAGTAACACACAATGTATTGTATTTGCTGAAATAAATATAAAATTGGTATTTTATGAGCATGCATTTTTGGGGAAGGTTGCAGTGTATTTAAGAATAAGAAGCTGGCTATAGTTTCTTTAACTTTCCATCACAAAAATGTGCAATTCATATGAAAAGGTACATCTTTGGTGGTCTGACAAGAGCAAGACGTGCATAAAAGCAACTGCTCATTCATACAGTGGTACAATGAGGTGCTTTGCAATCTCATAGCACTTGTCTCTTGTTGAATGTTTGGCTGTGACTTCTTCTGTGTGGAGTTTGCATGCCATCCCTCTCTCTGTGTGGGTTTATCCATGTGCTCTGGCTGCCTCCAGCAATTTAAGACATGGTGAGCCGGCATTCCTACAATTTGCATGTAGGTAAGTGTATAGTTTTTGTGTGTGGTTGTACATTGTGAGATAGATCTTGCTTGTTAGAGTCAGGAAAAAGCGGAGGAGTAAGACAAAATAGGAGGAATGGAAGAAATAGATCATCTAAATGATGGGTGGAGGCCAGGATAAGGGAGGTTGTAGTGGAGTACTGGGAGATGCGTGTTGGAAGAGGGAGGAGCATTGGGCAATGGGAGAGTGCCACAGATCCCTTTGTATGGAGCATAATTTCAACTAAAACTGGTACTGAGAAATATTAAGACCTTTTTTGTGCATCTACTCTTCCTGCCTCCCATGAAATTATCATAGTAATATGCCACAGTAGCCTATCCACATTCTCTTACTATGCAGAATAAGGCCATGCAATTGGTTGCTAAGGGCAGCCAGTCACAGTGGTTTCATGGCAATGACTAATCAATAGTCATATGCTGAAAGACAACCAGGAACTGCAAAAATATGGATCTTCATTCTTCTGAGACTGTTTATGTTCCACACTGAAAGATTTGGTTATATATTCATTATTAAGATTTATTTTAGCTAATATCCGTGGAAAGTAAGATTGAGTTATATTAGTTCATCAAAACAGCTTTTTTCTTAAGTATAAAGTAACACATTTTAATCTTCCTGTCAGCTTCATAGCTGATGTTGTTTGAAGGTGTTCCTGTTTTTTGGATTTTGGATTTTGTCCATTTGTTCCATGCTCCACATTTTAATGATGGGATGTCAAGAGTTACTGGATGCAGATGGTGAAAGAAAGCAAATGGCATACTGAAGATGATCACATTAAAGCGACCATTGTTATGGCTTGATGGAGGTTGGAGACTGAACTTAGGATTTGAAAGCTACAAGTTAAAGTACATTACTATAACTGGATGTTCATTCACTTTTTTCAGGCAGAAAATCAGGTAGATCAGTAAACAGTGATAAAAATACATACTGCCCACAGCACAATACATTTACATATTGTTTTATTTAATTTTCATTGCTATTTACATGGGGGCAGATGCCCTGTAACAGCAAGTGGAACTACATTACTGTGGATGTTATATTCTTCAATTTCTTCACAGTGAGACAACAGGAGTGTAGAAAATGTAAGTATCATTTGATTCTTTCACAGTCAAAGGTAGTGTACCATCTCATTAGCACTAAAATTGTGGTTGTAGTTTAGATGTGGCATCTAAGCCTGGATTAACAGCCACATTTATACCTCCTTTTACGGTTATGTCATTCTGGAACACCTCTATTTTTACATCATAAAGCATCTGAATGTATGCTGTTGGAATAGCTGGTGGAAGGTTAAGAGACATAAATGTGTATGTTTTATTAAAAATCTTCTGTATAAAACTATATGCTGGAGAGTGAGAGATACTTTCTAAAGAAAACTAGGTAATCTAAATATAAAATAACTGCTTTACATTGGAGATAGGAAGTTAATAAGTTGTGTGAACAATAAGAGTCCAAGCTTCTAGCCTTCAGGAATTCCTATTATCAGTGTACTTCTGGGGAGGTTGTCCTGTGAATTCTGACTGTGTAAAGGTTATGCTCTTTAGGTTATATAGTCTTGTGACACACTGTCATGAGGATGGCAAGTAAGTGATTTACAAAGTCAGAGGCCCCCTTTTTAGAATAACAAAAACTGTATCAGTTAGTTTACCAGTATTTAATAGTGTTTGTAAGGGAAGGATTTATTATGGCTGTTACTCTGATTCTGAAAGGGCAGGGGAGTTTTAGAAAATAGGAGGATGGCTATCTGCATGCATAGATCAAGGACAGGGAAAATACAGGGTCTATATTAGGACACAGAATGTTCTAAATTTCGAGTGTTCTAATGTCAAACCCTATGAATCGAAAATTTAAAACATCGA
Organism: Protopterus annectens; assembly: GCF_019279795.1. Classification (NCBI taxonomy): domain Eukaryota; kingdom Metazoa; phylum Chordata; order Ceratodontiformes; family Protopteridae; genus Protopterus; species Protopterus annectens. The sequence continues at coordinate 563,789,196 of NC_056746.1, forward strand.
ACATACAGAACAGCAAATTTTTTCCTAGGGAAAAAATTTGCTGTTCCAAAACACATACACACAACACAAGCACACCAAACAAACAGCAATCCACACACATACACCCAAAATCTTACAGCTAACCCTACACTAAACTGTACAAACAAACACCACTAACTTTCCACTTACCTTAACCCAAACCCTAACCCTAAGGTCCATCACTATCGCACAGTCACCTTACCCGTGCCCTAACCCTAACTCACCTAACCCGCCCTAACCCTCATGTCCACACAATCGCACACTTACCTGAACCTGACCCGGAACTTTCCACCACAGCACTGAAAATAGCAAAGCAACAGAAACAGACAACCAAATTCTTTCCCTAGGAAAAAAATTTGGTTTTCTGTTTCTTCGATATTTTCAGCGTTTGCTGAAAATGGGTCGATATTAGAACACTCGAAATTTTGAATGTTCAGTGTTCTAATATAGACCCAAAATACAGCTGAAGATTCTGAAAACTTGCTGTATAGTCTGGTGGGATATCACTGGCTAAGTACACAAAGTGCGCTCTTTATTTGAAGGTCAAGATGTCTTATTCTGAGAAAGTTACTGTAATATTCCATTTGGTTACAGAACTACATTATTGTGAAGAAAGGCATGCTTAGCTAGTATAGAGATGGACAGGTGGGTTTTGTTTATCCTTTCTACGTCCTACCAGCTTGTGAGTTACTGTGCCCATATTGTTCCACAGCAAGAAAAGGAAGCTGTAGCTTCCAATGTATGAAAGGAATTAACAAATGATTTGTAAATATTGTGGGTGGAAGACCGGACGAGGAATGAAATATGATGGGCAGTCATGGACAAGCTGTTTATGCTGAAGACAAGCAAGTTCTAAAGAGAAGCAAGGCAAAAATAATTAAGAATGAGGGAGAAGGATATCAGAGGCCAGTATGTCTTGGTACAAATGAATGAGAAGGTACATGAGAGGAATGTGGAGAGAGTGACAAGTATAACGCTGAGTGCCCTACTCATGTAATGAGGCCCAAGACAGACAAAGGAGCCTTTGCACAATGAAATGGGATAGTTTACCATTGAAAGACTGTGAGCAGCTAAAGTAAGTGTAGGAGGACTTACAAGCCCTAGATGATTTCCTACTTAATGCAGTAAAAGGCGTATAGGAGAGAAAGGATAGCTGTATGGACATAAGATGGAAGATGGAAAAATGGCAGAACAGAGAAGGTAAAGGGAAGGGTTCAGTTAAAAAGTAGGTCAGAAGGAGTTGAAGTGGTCCAAGCATTGTAATGACAGATACTCCAGTAATTGAAAGGCATGTTATATTTGAGCTTGGGTGGGGCACAGAAGCTGCACTATGATCCACTTACATCTGATTCTTTTTTCTGTTTTGCTTATGTTCTGACTTAATGTAATGAAGCCAGTGAGATCCTCCATTATGGATGGTGAGGATTCTATGAGAGGTGGTAGAGCAGAAGATATGTGAGAAGAAAACAAGGAAGTTTTCCCAGCAGCCGAAGTTAAGAGGACAATGGGAGAGTTTGGTAACGCCTTCATGAGAGTCACTGATACATTAAAGTGAAGCTATATTAAAATGTATGAAAGACAAGTCAGAGGAGACAGGGCAAATTCAGGCATATGAGGACAATGGGCTATGGTTCAGAAAGCTAAAATATTGACTCTTGTGCTAGTGAAATACACAGCAAGAATGAGAACTGCATATGACAGTACTGGGGAGTATTATGCCATAGTATTAATAATTATGTGAGTATGTAATGTGTTCATTATTCGGGTGTTCAGAAATGTTTAGAAATGATCTGCATAAAAAGATTAATTTCGACAAAATTGAAAGATTAAGTAAAACTTAAATGAAGGAAAATGCTTAGCTGTTTTGGTAACAAAAAAGTATTAAATGTAGCAGCTTAAATATTATAGCAATAACCCACACCTGGGTGTGGTTAATGCTGGATTTACCCATGGTTGGTGTGGTTTGGTCATGAGGATGAAGCCTGAGTGGCCAAACAAAGCCAACCGTGGGTAAATCCAGCATTACCCACACACAGGTGTGGGTAATTGCTATTATACAATGACATTATTTAAGAAAAAAAAATAATTACTTTTCTTAAATAATGGCATTGTATAATGCCTCCTTGCTGCCCTTCTGCAGCTGTCTGGTATTCTGCGGCAGTTCTGATGTACTGCGCATGCATATGCCTACGCAGTACATCAGAGATGTGGGCAAAAGCAACGGAGAAAGCAAGATCTCCATTGCTTTTTACAAACTGTTTCACTATGTTAAATGGGTTTAACACAGTGAGACAGCTTTAAAAAAGCAATGGAGTCTCCGTTGCTTTTTTTAAAGCTGTCTCGCTATGTTAAACCCATTTAACATAGCGAGACAGTTTTTAAAAAAGCAACGGAGAAAACAAGATCTCCGTTGCTTTTTACAAAGTGTCTTGCTATGTTAAAGGAGTTTAACATAGCGAGACAGCTTTAAAAAAAGCAACGGAGAATTTCCATTGCTTTTTTAAAGCTGTCTCGCTATGTTAAACTCGTTTAACATAGCGAGACAGTGAGAAGCAACTGAGATCTTGCGTTCTCCGTTGCTGTAAAAAAAGAGTTATAGTAATGGAAAAAGTCCGGGCGACCGGACCTTTTTCCATTACTATAACTCTGATTTACAAAGTGCACACTGACCAATCAGTGTGCATGTTTTTGAATATTAATGGGGGCTCATTGTACAAAGCTTTATGTTTATAGTCAGAATGTTTAAATTCTTGCATGAAATTTGATGTGTGTGTAAGTATTCTGAAGCAGGAACTGGGGAAGAGATAGTGGGAGACTGTCACTTTAATATGGTTTAGCATGGAAGGGGTAAGAAGTCAGATAAGGACTTAAATTATATTATTAATAATGTTTAGGTTACAGATGTTTAGAAGGATAAGACATTTATAAATACAATATCAATATATTTGGCCATAGCAAAAATAAAGCATCTGAGGAAATTAGAGAAAGACGTTCGGTCCATAAGGGAGGTGCCTTTAAGATACATATAGCAATGGACAACTGGACTTTTGCTTTAAGAACAGAGAAGAGGGACTACATGTAAAGGATTTCAATGACTATGTTAATGGTGTTGATATGATAATGTTATTGATTGATGCTAGACACAATGGACAATGAAATAGGAAAGTGAGAGAAAGGAGGGACAACAGAAGGGAATGGAGAAGGAGAAAAGTAGTGGACAGCAGAGAAGGAGATGCTGGGGCTGCAGCTGATGGTTACTTATTATTTATTTATTTATATTTGTTTATCGGGAGGTCTACTGGACTAGAGTAAGCCTGTTTTCAGTAGAGGCCCCAGGAGAAAAGCTTCAAAAACAAACATAAAGCTACAGAATCAAAATATAGAAATCAAGCAGCGATGGTACAGAACACATTACAGAATAGGTAATACAATAAAATAGATAAAATGTAACCTTTATATAACTAGTATTAAGTATGTAAGCCAAACAAGAATACAATTGATGACATGGAATAATAGTGAATGTGTGAACAATACTGTATTGTGGTTTTGCAGTAGAGAAGGAAAGATGATGAGCAGCAGATTAAAGATTCTGAAAGTAAGGTATAACCTTACAGGTACTGCTATATAGGCATCAATAACGAATAGAAGATATGGTAGGCAACTGATATATTAGATTATGTGTGGCTAGGTGGCACATGTTGGACTTAGTAAGTTGGAAGCACTGAATGTATATATGAGGAGTCTGAGCCATAAGTGAGATGGGGAGGAAAAGTAGGAAGGCTAGGAATATTTATTTTTATAGTTAGTGCTGGTACATGTACATAGCCAATGGGAGAGTGTGCTTGCTTGTACTGGGGGGGAGAGCAGGTAGGGATCAGTTCCATACCCTAGTGTCTTAAGAACCAAGCTCCAGATGCATGATGGGGAGGTGCAGTTTTGAGAAAAGGAGTACTAACTGTGATGACCCACCTCTGGACCAGTAATCAAGGAGCCTCAATCCTCATCACTGGCAACAGTGGGGGATGCTCACTGGGAGGATAACTAGTACACACACAGTAGTTCCAGATGCAGCTCTCTGTATCAAGTGCAATTTCCCTTAAGAGCACACAAAGGCCCCAGTCAGTCTGGGACTGGTTTCTCCCTCTTTCTCCAGATCCCCAGTAAGACTCCCCACCGGCACAGCTATAGAGTTAAGATCTCAGCTGAGTGACCAAGCCAAGACCTCCAGCACCCTCTCTGTCCAACCAGTGCTTCATGTCCCTGCCCAAGTAGCTGACACGCACACTCTTTGAGGTTTGATTTACACCCACACATACTTGGGAGAGATTGGCACGGGTTTACTAGCTATGCCCCTTTCTGCCCATAGTATAAGGTAGTTATCATTGCCACCATTCACTCCTTATCAGCTACTTTAAGGCCCTTAACAAAAGGTGTCCTATCTTACTGTGTAATAGTAATACTAATACAAATGGTAGCTTGACCAAGAGCAAGGCTATTGGGAGTGGACCATTCAGTGTCACCAAATAAATATGCAAGTACTCTCAAAACTTAAATATCTCTACACAGATCAGCCACAATAAAAGGTTTAAATATATTTAATAATAAATAATAAAATAACAAGACAATACTAAATATATATTCACAGTGACATCAGAGTTTTAAACCATAGGAAATATTTAAAATAACATCGCAGTATAGAATCACACAAATAAAGAAAAACATCTAAACCAAGCTTTACTATATTCCTGACTGTATCTAAGAGACTTATACTATTCCCTAGAAACGTACTTCATTAGAGCAAGGCACATATGGTGAGTGGATCTTCTGGTTGTCAGGTCAAAGACATAATGCGGAATGCTCTGTCTAAGAGACTTCTCAAATTAACATCTGAAATTTTACTGCTGGGCTAGCTTGCAGAATGACAGCATTTATGGTCATCTGACTTCTAGAAAAAGGTGAACCAGGTGTAAGAAAAGAATTGGAATGAATAATATAAGATTGAAGTTAAAAAGTGGGATGGAGTTAAGGCACTGCTGAAAGGGAAAATGCCAGGGAGAAAGAAAATAAGGAAGAGAGAGAAAAATGAAAAGCTAATTGAGATGGAGGAGAGGTTGGAAAACTGGCAGGCATGTGCTAACATAGGTGAGAATATTTTGGAATGGGATATTAAGGCATTAGGACACAAATTAAAGAGAAGGGAGGATACAAGACTGACACTGAATTATCCAGAAGTAGAGTGAAGTAGTGAAGGCATGGAGTACTGGATTTTAAGTTGGTCACTTAGAAGCTAAGGATCTGAATAAAATGGTCTGGGTGCCAGTAGTGAGGTCTATGGATGGTCAGTTAGTTGGAGTATGGATATTAAGAAAGTGTTTCAGGAGTTCTGTCTGTACTTAAATGTTGAAAGGAAAAGTAAGGAGAATGTATTTTGAGAATGGGGAGTGGAAATGTGATTCTAGCAGAGGAAATCTGTGAACAGGAAAATTATGACAAAGGCGATAGCACAGGCTGGTAGATAGCTAAAAAGTGGCAAGGTAGGGGCCTGGATGTGTGTCCTACTGAGTTTTATAATAGAGTAGAAGTACAAATGAAGGAGATGTGTTTAATACAGTTTTGCAAAATGAGTGATTTCAGACTCTGTATAAAGCTGCTGTTAATTGCATTGTATAAGGTTAAGGGAGGACACTGGAACCAACATATTATAGACCAGTTTTTCTGTACAATGTGGACATGAAACTTTTCACTCAGATACTAGTGGCAAAGTTGCAGGAGTGTTTACCTAAAGTGATTTGGGAGGATCAAGTGAGATTTGTGAAGGGATAGGCATTAGCTATCCACTGGAAAATGGTATTAAACTTTGTGGGATGGGAAGAGAGGGAGAAGCTAAGTGAAGAGCGGGAGCTTTCCTGATGGACATATTTTGATAGATTTGGATGGGTATACATGTTTGAGATTTTTGAGGAAAGTGATGGGGGCAAAGAAAGTGACTTAATGGGATGAAGGCATTGCATAGCAGACCATAGATGGTGATTTTAGTGAATAGCCACAAAGTGGAGAAGATAGAGCTGGATAGAGGGATGAAGTAGGAATACCACATATAGATGGGACTTGTTTTGGATGACAGATGGTGGGGGGGGGGTCTGGTTCAAAGATTGAAGACCAAGTTGAAACTAAATGCATGGGGGTCAGGTAGAGGTTGTTTTCATTGTTTTGCAAATGATTGTAGGATATTAAGGAGATTTGAGATATTTTTGTTAAGTTTTAGAAAGAGTCTGGTTGTTCTTTTACTCAAACATGTCTCAAGTGGTACAAGTAAGATGGGAGATGGGAAGAGGAAGATACAATTGTCATGAGTAGAAGGGAGATTAAAATATTTAGGTCTGAAAGTTTATTTATTAGTAGAAGAGATAAGGTCCAAAAAGGTGAAAGGACGAAGGCAAATGATATGATGATTATTAGACAGATGATCAGACAGTATAAGCACATCAAAGAGGAGGATAGATGTGGTAAAAAATGTACAATTTTGTTGTATGTATTAAACGGGTCAAAGCACATGGGGTAAGCCTACAAATGTGAGTGAAGAGGATCTTCAGAAATTGTGTAATAGGCTTGTTAGAAGAAAAGAGCTGCAGAATTACAAAGGAAAGGAAAGAGTGAGTAGAAAGGTCAAAGGGTGTAGTATGTCAGACCTGAGAAGGTACATAGAAACAGTTAATACGATGTAGAGATTGGGAGGCATACTTACTCTTTATTGAGGCATTTGTTTGGGAGTGGCTTTTATTCGATTTCTGTTTATTGTAGTTTGTTGAAACTGCATGTACTTTGCGCAAGCTGGCAGTGCAATCCAGTGTTTTTCCCCATTGTACTGCAACCATGGAGTTGGTATATGTAAGTTGGTGAGATGTGATATTGAGGCCTTTGTCCCCAGCATGGGGAGTGTAAAAGGGCATATCCCTTGCAAAAAAGATATTTTTTTCTGTTTTTTTATTTTTTTTATATATATTCATTGTACTGCACTTTTAAATTGTGTATTACTGAATTGCTGCCTACTTTTAACTGTTTTAGTTGTTTTAAATGTTTTGCTGTTTCAACGGTTTGCTGTTTGAGACTGTTTTTCCTGCACTTTGTATTTTCTAGTACTTGCATTTTACAGCATAGGCTATATTCAGATTTGTTGAATCTAGACTGTTTGGCATTATCTGAGCACTAAAACCAGCCATCTTACATTAAGAGGACCCCTGCACCCTTGTGGCAGAAGAATGTAGCAAAGGACCCATCTGAGCTGGAGATTGTAGGCTCGATATTGAGCATTTGCATTGGCCAGCTTGTTTGAAAATTGCTTAACTTGTTTTAAAAAAGTTTTCTTGCTACACAAGCCCCACATTCCAAAGGGTTTGGGCCTGTTTTAACACAGTTCCATAGAGTTTGGTGAACAACTACTGCTTTACTGTCTTCATATGCGAAATCCAAGGCATCTGTTTGCACGTAGTGCACCTTCAAGCAACACCACATAGTGGAGGTAACCATTTGCTGTTATAGACGCAAAAGCTAAAGTAGATTTATTTTCCCTTAGAAGCTGCCCGTGCTCCAAATGAAAAGTCCCTTAAATTGCACTTAGCTGCTCAGAGAGCACCTCAGGTGGGCTTTCTACAGAATTTGCCACTTTAATTGAAATCTCAGTATCCCTAATAGTCTTAACCCCTTGAGAGTCCCATTAGTATTCACCCAGCATTACGCCACCAATTTAACCACATCCTTCCTCATTAATGTAAGCAAATTATAAATGGTCAGTTCTCCTGTATTTCTTCTGCCAGCCTAATTGACATGGGTATTCTGAGGCAGTGTAGCAATTGCCTCATTTACACTGACAACCCACTATTCCTAACCCACTCAAGCTCAATTTGTGAGCGATGCATATACACTAAGAATTTGGCATTCTTTCTCTCTTGTTACTACACCTCCTGCACAAACCACACTCTTAACACATAAACCATCATACATGGAGGTACTCACCAGAAACTTACCTAAACACCAGAGACCTCTGAAATACAAACATGCTACACCTAATACAGTACCTACAGCACTCACTACACATAAAACCACAAGCGCAAGTGTCTCACTAAACAAGCCCCTAAGGCAAAGCACATCTAAGCCAAAATGTTTGGTCATAAGCAACTCTATAGCGAGACACTCAAATGTCCTACTCACCAGGCTGGACAAGGAGAAGGTTACAGTCAGCTGTCTGTCGGGTGCCAGGATCTGCCAGGTCACACACGCACTCAAGTATCTCCACAACAAGTACTGTTATGATGCTGTCATAGTTCATGTTGACATGAATGACTTCAGACATACCTCACTTTACTATATGAAGAGAGACATGACTGAGCTCTCTGAATATGTGTCTCAGGCAGGTATGTCCCTAGTCTTAAGCAGCATTCTATCTTCATATAAGATGATACCACAATATAAACAAAAAAATGATAGACTTCAACAACTGGCTTAGTTTCTGGTGTCATTCTATGGGGATCCAGTACCTGTCGGCCTGGGATGACATGGTAGATAGACCAGGCTGCTTTTCCAGAGATAGTCTTTATCTGTCACCTCTGGGATTTCAGTTACTGGCTGAGGCTGTTGCCTCCCCCATAGGGCCTTTTTTAGGCAATGTCACAACAACAAAATTCCTGATGTAAAAGTATTTTCAAAAAGCAACCTCAAGGTCATGCTGCTAAACACTAGGAGTCTAAACCTAAAACTGCACTCGCTTGAAGCAGCCCTCACCTTAGAAGATGCTGACATCTGTGCAGTCAAAAAGACTTGGTTTAAGGGCACAGAAAGCATTCCAGCCATACCAGGTTATAATGCTTTCCACACATTCAGACCACAAACTGAAAGTGCGAGAACTAAAAGAGATGGAGTATCAATATTCATCAAAGAGAAATACACCTCTAGTCTGATTAAACAAAACTATTGCCTTGAACTAATCCAGATCTGACTGACTTTAGGTTAGACCCATCTCCAGTTATTGCCAGTTATAGGACCCCCTCCATGAACCAGGATACCCACACTGCATACTTGGATCTACTTGAATCGTTCAAGGTACAACCAAACATCCTGGTTTTAGGTGACTTGAACTACCCATCAATAGATTTGGTAAATTATGTGTGTACTAACACACTTGCCCAAAGATTGTTGGACTTCATCAGCTCCAATGCCCTAGACCAGTTGATTGACACCCCCACAAGGGGCCCAAACATTCTTGATCTGGTGCTCACTAACATGGGTGATCGTTGCACCACCCCATGTGTGCGGCCCTTCCTAGTGAGGTCTGATCATAAATCAATATCATTAGCCTAACATATGACAGCAGTAATAGCTTCATAGCCCCTGCCCTCACTAATGGTATGAACACCTATACTGGGATTTACACCAATGCCTTGTATAAGCATCTGTACAAATGTACTGACTCAGCCATATCTGATAGGATCGAAACAAGATCCTCAAGAAAGAACAAGCCTGCCTGGTGGACACCTGCCATTAACAGGTTCTGCAATATGAGAATTGTATTGCATAATTGAAATTGTTGTCCAAGAGCAGGGAGGGACAATCTCTGAACTGGAAGCATTCCCTCCTCAGCTTAAACAAGCAAATATGACACATTGTAAGGCATTGTTAAGCTAACTATGAATTTAAATTAGCCTCCTTCGCTAAGGATAATCATAAGGCCTTTTTTAGCTACACCAGAAATCTTAAATGAAAACCCAGATCTGTGCAGAGCTGGTTGTTAATGGCCACATATACTGAACTTGCAGAAGTAGCCAACCTGATAGCTACAGGTTCAGTGAAAACTTCTCCCCCCCTGTCCCCACCACATATCCCCCAAAGTATCCCTACCATCTGCCCTCTACTTAGTATCTCCAAGGAGCAGGTCATAAACGCTCTCTCCAAAGCCAAAAACACAGCCTCTGTGGGACCTGATAATATTCCAGACCATGTTCTAAATGGATTAAAGCAGGAACTAGCTGCACCACTGGGTACTTTTTTTAACCACAGTCTAAGCACTGGTTTTGTACCTGCTGAATGGAAAACAGCACCCATCATCCGGTTACATAAAAGATGCACCTCCACAGACCCTGGGAGATATAGACCCATAAGCCTGACTTGCCTTATCTGCAAGGCTATAGAAAGAATAATTATGGACCTTATCAAAAAACGTATAGGAGACCTACAAATGTTCAACCTAACCCAGTTTAGCTTTGTTAAAGGGAGACCCTGCCTCTTGAACTTGGTGGACTTCTTTGAGACAATCACCAAAGCCTTGACAAAGGCAAATCCATGCATGCAGCCTACCTGGACCTGGCTAAGGCCTTTGACACTATTCCCCACTCAAGCATCATTGATAACCTCACCCAGCTGGAGATCAACCCATATATTGTCAGGTGGGTTTCAAACTGACTCACCAGTGGAATGCACACAGTCAAAATAGGTGACTCTACCTCCGCTAGCAGACCCATAATTAGTTGTGTTCCACAGGGATTGGTGCTGGGGCCCCTTTTGTTTGGAATCTACTTTTCAGATGTACAGGCTAAAGTAAAAGGCTTATGGCTGACAAAGTTTGCTGATGATTGCAAACTGGGTGCAGTCATCGAGTCCCCCAAATGATGTCAACATCCTATAAGAGGGACTTACACAGACAAACAACTGGTGCCAAAGTCATGGGCTAAAACTCATTTCAATAAAATGCATTATCACCCCTTCAGCAAGCATGACATCCTTGCAGAGTACCACATTAATAACAACACCCTAAGCATGAAATCAGTGGTGAGAGATTTGGGCACACAGGTTGACAGCAACCTTTCCTTTGACCACCTTCTCTCCACAGTGGTAAGAAAGGCTTTCTACATTGCCCACCTTATAAGTAAGGGCATTGCATTCAGAACATAATAAGTTATAATCCCCCTGTACTCCTCACTCATCAGACCAATAATAGAGCACAGTGCTACCTTTGGTATGTACCTTACCAGGCACTTGCAGTAACTGGAAAAACCTCAATGTTTCTTACAAAGAAAATTCAGGATCTTCAGCATATGTCCTATGTTGGCAGACTGAAATCACTCTCACTATACTCTGTGTCTTACCAGACTACTCAGAGGCAAACTCTAATTTGCATATAAAGCAATCTCAGATCCTATTCTAATGGAAATGCTCCACATTCGTAAATCAAATGGTATAAGATGCACTCACTCTAGGGAACTCATTTTAGTATGTGACATCAACAGGACCTGCTGGAGAGACAGATATGTCTCACAGAGGTTACCTCTCCTCTGGAACAAACTTCCAGTTCAGGTGAAACGCAGCCCCTCGCTGACCCTATTTAAGCATAATTTGGATGGCTGGATGGGAAACCGCAAATTCACCCTGGGAGTTTCACCTGTTTCCCTCTTGGACAGGGGCAGTAGTTGTTGACTTAGTTCAGCTTAATACCGTGATATTCTTGGGAACAGACATTGTACTTGGCTAGGCTTGTAAGGACCCTAAGACCATTAGCCTAGTAACCTCCTATGATCATGTGATCCTGTGATACTTTTTAATTTGAAAATCAATGAAATATGTTTTTGTTTTTTGATGAGTCAATTGAACATGATGCTGGAAATCTTAACTGTATGAGGTAAGAGAGAGAGAGAGAAGGGAGAATTTTGAACCAGGGAGGTACTTTTAAGCAAGTGAAGCAAATGCCAATAAAATTATTCAAAATAGGTAGGGAGAGTGGTAGACAATTGATGAGATAGACTTGGTATTTTGTAATATAATGAAAGGAGGGAAGGGGGAGAATTGATAAAGATGCTATGCAAGTGAACCTTTGCGGGGTAAAGAGACAATGAAGAGTGCAGTGAGAGGGGTTAGGGAGGGTGAATAACTGATATTTATGTCTCACTGAAGTGAAGGCTATTTACTATTTAAATGGTGAGAGCTGAGCTGAAGTGAGTAGAAGGGCATGTATAGTTTTATGCATGTTCAGTGTTGTTATTGGAGACAAGAATAATAAGTGCTGAAAATGATATTGTATGCTTTTTAACGAGATGGAATAGATGATTCAGTGAGCCCAGTAGAATAGTCCAGGTGGACTACCAGCTGCTTCAGGGAAGTTATCACTGAAATGTACATAGTCTTCATTTTAACAATAACAGAGTATAATGCCCCTTTCTCCAGCCTCTTGACCAAACACCTGATTCAGCTAAAAACACTTCAGTGGTTCCTTACTAAGAAGATAGAGTAGTTTGGTAAACTGAGTTAATCAGACAGATTTTATTATTTTTATTTCATTTTCTTAAACTGTTATATGAACTGGTTAAGTGATCCTTTTTAGTCATACATGGGGACAAAATGTAAAACCATTTCATACAGTATTTGCTTAAGGAGTGCATATAAATTACAATAGTGGTAAACAGTGCAACAACTGCAATATTGTTAGACATAGTAACTAAAGTTATATAGATAGAAAATCCATCTAAAAAGCTAATTTAGTTTATACAACATGTATATACATTAAACCGAAACAAGAGACTCTCAAATGTAGAACAAGGTATCATTCAACATTAGAGTCTATTGCAATAGCAACAGATAGAAAAGTGGAAGTCCTAGGTGTGTAGGAACCTTTGTCAGTGGATCATTTGTGCTGTGCTTGGTTGTAGGGGAAGGTTTCAATGTTGCACAGTTCAGCAGGTAGTGCATTCCAAGTGGTAAAGAGCTATTTTGGAGAAAGCAGTCTCACCAATAGAATGTTGAAGGGTAGGAGGGGGTCTGAAAAGTTGCAAAACACCTCGGCCAGAAGCTGTCCCTCTTCTCAGTTTCATGCTGTCTCCTGAGGAGGAAATCTATATTTTATTTTCTGAACATAAAAAAACCCCTCTCCTTTTCTAAAGTCTGTCAGGACATGTTAATGAGAAGGCAAGTCATCACTCAGTGGTAACATTAAAATACCTGTTAGCAACAAGGATTATAGCTTTTACACTCATCTCTATCTTTCCTAGGACAGACGTCTGCTGGCTTTAGAACAATGCATTTCCTTTCAGATTTAAAAAAGACCATGGTAAACATGTTGTTAAATGTAAGTTCTCACAGGACCACAATACTGAATCTTCCATTTGGCCAGGAGCTTGTTGTTGAACCTATGAATGTACCAACTATGTTATTATGTGATATATTTCTTAGCATTTAGTACTCTCCGTACATTATGGACAGTAGAAGTGCTATAAATCAGCTGTGTACCAATTGTACTGACGACATTTAAAAGGATATCAAAATGTCAGCAAAAAAACACGTGTCATCTGGCTAACATTTCAAATACAAAGAAAAAAAAATGGCATTCAAACATCTCATAAGTACAAATATTGCCATGTAGAAAACTGTGGTGCTGGGTATCCTATATGTAACTATATTGCAGTTATTATTGTTGCAAAGCTGACACATCCTTCCAACTTCAATATTCTGTAATAAAGTTGAGGTGATAATGTAGTATGCTAGTGCTAGAGGGCCCAATTTGCATGCAGAGTGTGAAGTTTCCATCATTGTTTGTCACAGTATTTTGTGCTGCTGAAGGTTTCTTGCAGTGCAGAGACCTTAAACTGCATGTTATTACTCTTGTGTTCTAATAGCGCCAGTAGTTCATAGGTAAGTACTAGGCTAGCTGCCCTTTGAGACCATTTTAAACCTTGACAGTTTCCCTTTTTTGTGCTCAAAATAACCTAACCCATTTGGTTATAGACTGGCCATACCTATCCTATAGTTGATAATTATGTATTACCCCATGAGAATAACTGGGATCATGCCATAGATAAGTCAAGGAGACCCATGCATGGGATAAAGCATTTAGGAGCTGCCTCTGTCCATTAGTAGTACAGGGGGCAGTGTTGGGGCAAATTTTCTGTTTCCCATTCATAGATCTCAGTTACAATTGAAAATGGACTGGGATGAACTTTGTTTTCTGTGCATGGGGAGTCTGTTCCACAGCAGGGTTATAATCTGTGACATATACCAGCCCCTCCAACACCATTCTGCTGATGTGTGTAAGATATGTAACACGGATTTGAGTCAGTCAATGCAAGACATGTTGGTTCAGCCTTGTATCCTTTTAGTACGGTATCTCTGTGGGCATTTCAGTTGTTGCATATGTCTGAATAGATATACACCAAAGAGGGAATTATATTCAATGACTGCCCTAATGAGTACTGAGTTAAAGGAGATAATACCATCCCTAGATCTAGACACAATCCCTTTTTATAAGCTGTGCAATATAGAATGACTTTCTTACAACAATAGACACACATTGGTCAGGTCACTGTCCACATAAGTTCCCAAATTCTGAACAACTGGGTCAACTCTTAGGGGCAAATTGTCAATGTGGTAGTTACCTGAGGAAGACAACTTCCCAAAGGATACAGTAATGCATATTTTGGCATTTAATTTCAGGCCATGATTTTGGCATCAGTTATTTATTTGAGACAATTTCCTGTAGGATGGCTAAGTCATTTAGGGATTCAATGACTGATACTAGCTTGCAGTCTTCTGCAAACTTAGTCAGCCAGAGCCCTTTGATATTGGCTTTTACTTCAGAAAAGTAGAAGCTAAACAGAAGAGGTGGCAGCACAGGACCCTGGGGGACTCCATTGTTGACTGGCCTCTTTGTGGAGATAAATACCTTTGTTTTGATAATCTGCAGCCTATCTGTGAGCCAGTTGGCAATCCAGTGGGTCACATAGGAGTTTATTCCTAGTTTATTTAGTTCTTCTACTATGGTTGAGTGGGGAACCATATCAAAAGCTTTTGCCAGGTTGAGGTATGCAGTGTGTAACATTTTGCCTTCATTCATTATTTTGGTGACCTTTTTAAAAACAATTCAGCAGGTTGAGTACACATGAACTGCCCTTGATGAATCCAAACTGAGACAGGTCCAGTGTTTGGAGTTTCCTTATGTCTTAATTGATTAATTCCATGATAAATCTCCATGGCTTTGCATATGAGGCTGGTCAGACTTATGGATCTGTAATTGCCTGGGTCTGTGGACGGTCCTCCCTTATGCAGGAGAATGACTGTAGCTGTTTCTCCTGCTTTAAGGCAGTCTGCACAGAACATGTTGTCTAAACCATGTATTCTTTTTGTGATGAACCTTTGTGGATGCTTTAGTTGTTGCATATGCATGGTCAGGTAGATACTGAATGGGAATTGTACTCAGTGATTGATCTAATGAAGGCCGAGTACAATGGAACAATAATATCTTTTGACCTCGATGCTATACCCTTGCATATAAGTTGTGCAATATAAAATGATTTCCTTACTCAGCAAACATACAATGATCAAAGGCTAATACACTGTTTACATGCACTCCCAAATCCTAGACCATAACGTCAGTTCTTAGGAGTGCATTATCAATGCAGTAATATCCTGAAGTGGTTGTCTTTCCAAGATATGCTATTATGTATTTTTGGCTTTGAGCTTTAGACTGTGACTCTGGCACCAGATACTAGTCTGTATCAGGCCTTCTGGAAGGATGTTTGCATCTTTGGGAGATTCTATGATTGCATCTAGTTTGCAATTGTTTGCAAACTTGATCAGCCAGAAGCCTTAGACATTGCCCTTGATGTCAGAGAAGTAGATGCCAAAATGGAATGGCCCCAGCACCAAGCCTTTTGGGACTCTGCTGGTGACTGACCTTTTTGTGGAAGTTGATTCATCTGTCTGGACTTTATGTGTTCTATCTGTTAGCCAGCTGGCTATCCTGCAGATGACATAGGATATTGTATTGAATGCTTTAGCCAGGTTGAGGTAGGCGGTATATACTGTTTTGACCTCATCCATTGCTTTGGTGACTCTTTTTTTTTTGATTCTTTGGTTCAAAGACGTCCACAAGCTTGAGGTGGAATGACCTACTCTTGATGAAAGCAAACCGGCTTCATTCATTGCATTCAAAGCATTCAATGCATTCAGAATCTGTTCTTTAATGACAGTTGGGGGAGTTATGGTTGGGGGTATTTCTTGTAAGGTATCTGGGGAGAAAGGGGGTCTCTATTTACAAATAATTCAGCATATCATTGTGTGTTGCCATTGCGGTTTCAGATAGAGCTAAAGAATGCCTTGTGGTTACCCTTAGCCTGGGAAACTACTTTTATCTCAAATTTGCCTTGGTGGAGTTATGCAGTCCCCTGAGTTGTTTATTTAGTTTGATGAGCAGGTTCTTACCTTGCTGGGCAATGCATTTCCTACTTTTGGCAATGATTTTCTTCCTTTTGTTATTTAACTGATTGAAAATTTTGAGATTCCACCATGGTGGCTTGTTTTTTGAGTTTGTTCTGTGCTTATTTTTAGTAGGTACCATTGCCTCTATGCAAGTATATACATGATTGTAAGGGGTTTTTGTACACCGGCTCACATAGACAGTGGTGTTGCCTGCATTATGAAGAGCTTGATATTTTGCCAGGGTGTCACCTAAAAGTAGGAAATCTGCCTTGGAATAATTCCTAAAAATTCCATAATTTCCTTTTGTCTCTGGTTTTATTGTTATATTGAAGGAGACAGCTTTATGATTTGACCTGACCAGTGAGGACAATACACTTGTGAGGTTGCAACATTTCCCCATGCTGGTCAAGATTAAGTCAAGGATGTTGCTGCCCCTAGTAGGCATACAGACTTGCTGGTCCAGGGCATTCATGTTCACAAATTCCAGGAATCTTTGTCCCTGCAAGTTTGAGGCTGTGTATGATTCTTAGTTTAGAGTTATAAATAGGGGTTCATATTATAAGAACGAAAACCCTAAACCGTGAATGCTCACATGAGCGAAAATGCCAGTGATCAAAGTTGCTATTGTGGGGGGCTGCACCCCCCCCCCCACCCGCTAACTATATATTCTAACTCTGAGGTCGCACTACAGTGAGGAAAGGGCAAATATCCCACTCCTCACTGTAACACGACCCCACAATCCCACTTTCAATTCCCGGCATTTTCGCTCATGTGAGCATTCGTGGTTTAGGGTTTTCATTCTTCTAATATGAACCCATAAATAGATATAGATATAGCTATAGATATAGATATAGATATAGATAAAGATATAGATATAACTAAAAGGTAAAAAGGTCATACAGACAAACCATTCTGTAAAAACTTCAAGAAAGACCCAGCCAAGCTAGAATCTTCACAGAATAACAACAATGTAGCTGTAGCAAAGGCCCATGAGATATATGCAAATGACCCTTTAAGGACATATCAGTGTTTCAGCTGCATAGCTAATGAATGCCTGTGACTTTTTACTTTTTAAGTCTTTATCGGTACATTCAGCCCAATGAAGCCAAACCCCTCTAGCTGTAGACATGCATGTTTTGGCCTTTTGTATGACCTCATCAGTACAGCATAAGTGGATTGGGGAATATTCCTTTTCCCAGGTATTACAAGATTTCTGTATCAGACTAGCTTCCCATATAGGGGATGCAGAGAGGCAAGCTCCCCATCCACAAAAATCATGTTTTTGCTTACAGTTTTCTGGGCACATGTATAGTAGTATATCAATATTCACATTTTCAAAATTATGCAAAGTTTGGAACATCATTGTTTTGGTGTTTCTGAGTAATTTTATATGCACACACAAACACATACATGCACACATATGATAGATAGATAGATAGATAGATAGATAGATAGATAGATAGATAGATAGATAGATAGATAGATAGATAGCTGCCCAGAAATTGTAATTATTGGCCATTTGGGCAGTTTTTCCATCTCTCTCAACTTCCTGATTTAAAAGCACGCATTTGCACTTGTTTCCCCCTTCCTGTAACTAGTCTAGTCCAGATACAGATTTGCTGTATCCAGGACTGTTTGTAAGCTCCTGAGGCCCCCAAGTCTTCTAGCTTATCAATGGGAGTGGTAAGTACTAGGTAACCTATCTACCACATAAGGAGTGGTTTCTGGCCCAAAAAATGTAGTTATTGGCCGTTTGGGCAATTTTTCCATCTTTTTCAACTTTCTGATTTAAAAGCTCACATTTCCACTTGTTTCTTTCCTGTAACTTGTCTAGTTCAGACACAGAGTCTTAGTTTTAGCACTTGAATTTGCTTATTCATGCTCAGCACTTGTTAGAACTTGCTGTAAGCACTAAATAAGCTACAAATTACTACAGCACTCAACCTTCCTCATTTCCCAGAGGAAAACAGTTTTTGTACTTACTCTACTCACTTGCTTAGAGAAAGACAGCGGCTAGAGGAAAATAGTTTTTTATTCAGGCATGTCCAAGGCTCTAGTGTTCTCTCCTGTCTATCTGATGAATCTGGGCATCTTGGGGCAATCTAGTAATTAGCTCATGTACACAGACAACCCTCTCCTCCTCTCATCCAACACTACAATCTGTGAGAGATGCACTTATCTAGCCAAACTGGATGTAAAGCTCTTTCCAACCAAGGCTGAACTTGACAGTCAAGAGGAGAAGGTCAACACTTGCACCACACCATACTCATCACATAGTCCCACTAAACCTATACCACCAAAATCCAAACATAGAAACACAAAAACATTCATGGAGGCTCTCAATAATAATCTGCTCAAGCAACAGAGACCTCCAAAGCAGAAACATAGGCAACCTCCACCCCCCAACACAACTCAAATGACACATAGCCCACAGACTCAGTGTGCCACTCAACCACAGCCCATAAGGCAAAACAACATACCCAACACATTAGTCATGGGTGACTCTATAGTCAGGCACACTGATGTCTCACTCACCAGGCTAAATAAAGAGAAGGTTACTGTCAGCTGCCTGTTGGGTGCCAGGATCTGCCACATAACCCACACACTCAGGTCACTCCACAACAAGTACAAATATGACTCTGTCATTGTACATGTTGGTGTGAATGACCTGAGATGTACCTCCCTGGACTACATGAAAAGAGATATGGAAGAGCTCTCTGATCTTGTAGCCCAGGAGAGTATGACCCTAGCCCTGAGTAACATCCTGCCATCGCCCAGAATGATACTGCAGTACAAGGATAAAATGAATGACTTCAACAATTGGCTAAGCTTCTGGTGTCATTCTAAGGGGATCCAGTATCTGTCTGCCTGGAACAACATGGTCAACAGACCACAATACTTTGCCAGAGATGGCCTGCACATGTCACCCCCTGGGATTCCGGATTCTGGCTAAGGCTCTTGCCACCCCTATAGTGCCTTTTTTAGGCAAGGTTCAAATGACAAATTCACCACCGTAACAGGAACAGGAAAGCAAAAACTGCAGGTAATGCAACTCAATGCTAGAAGTCTAAATCTCAAAATGTACTCCCTCGAGGCACTCCTTAAAATGGAGAAAATCGATATCTGTGCAGTGACTGAGACCTGGTTCAAGGCTCCAGAGAGCACCCCTGCATTACCAGGCTATAACTCATACCACACTTTTCGGCCACCTAACCTGGACCGGAACACCAAAGGTGGACGTGTGTCCATATTCATTAAGAATATCCACACCTCCAGGCTAGTTGCTCAGCATACTGCATCCAAGGTTATCCAAGTGCAACTAACTCTGGGAAAAACTGCAATCCGAATTGTAGCATGCTACAGATCCCCCACCATGCCCCAGGAATCCCACTCCTCTTTTCTTGATATACTGGAAAATATTAGTGTTCAACCAAACACCCTAATAATAAGCGATTTCAACTACCCCACCATTAACTGGGAAAACTACTCATGTACCAACTCCTTCACTCAATGCTTTCTGGAATTCATAAATTGCAATGCCCTGGATCAACTTATCCACACCCCCATCAGGGGCAACAATATCCTAGACCTAGTCATTACCAACATGAGTGACCAGTGTTCCACAGCTGAAATAAACTCCTCGATGGTCAGATCCGACCATAAGCTAATCACTCTAGATATCCACATCCCGCCCCCATTCCCCATTCAGGAAACCATGGTAGAAAACTTCTCCAAAGCCAACTTCATGCTTCTTATGACAAAAGTGGCGAACTTCATGACACCCATGCAGATGGACAATGCAGTTTTGAGTGCTGAATCCTACACAAATACACTCTATAAGCACTTACACGAGTGCATGGATCGTGCTATCCCAAACAGAACCAAGATGCTATCCTCCAAAAAAAGGAAGCCAATCTGGTGGTCCCCTGCCATAAACAAACTCTACAACAGAAGGAAGAAACTGTTGCAAAAGAGAGTAAAATCCCATGAGTGGAGGAGCTCCCTGGTCAGCCTCAGTAAGAAGCTGAGATCCCTTATAAGATCCTCCAAAGCTAGCTACAAAAAAAAATCACCACAGATTCTAGGGACAACCACAAAGCATTCTATAGCTATGTCAAGAATCTCAATGGCAACACCCAGATCTGCTCTAAGTTACAGCACAACGGCATGAAAATTACAGAACCAACTGATATTGCCAACATCCTGGCAGATAGGTTCAGTGCTAACTTTACCCCCATCTCACCCCCTAAAGGGTCCATATCTATACAGGAAGAATGCAGAGTCCCTGTAATCACAACTATGCAGGTAAAAGCTGCACTCTCTAAAGCCAAAAATACAGCATCCATGGGACCGGACTGTGTTTTACATGAACTTCAGAATGAACTGGCTCCCCACCTAAGCACCATGTTCAATCATAGCCTCATGTCAGGCTTTGTGCCCACTGAATGGTGCACAGCAACAGTTATCCCACTTCACAAAGGGGGAGCAACCACTGATCCTGGAAACTATTGCCCTATTAGCCTGACAAGCCTGGTCTTTAAAGCCATGGAACGTATCATCATGGAACTCATAAACAAAGATATTGGTAACCTCCAAACTCTGGACCCCACCCAGTTCGGGTTTGTGAAGGGCAGATTATGCCTCCTGAACCTGATCGACTTCTTTGAGGCAGTCACCAAAGTCGTAGATGAGGGTAAGGTGGTTCACACAGCCTATCTTGACCTCGCCATGGCTTTCAACACCATCCCCCATTCTGGAATTATAGCTAAATTCACTAAACAAGGTCTAAATCCCTATGTTGCAAGATGGGTTGCCAACTGGCTCACTGACAGAACCCAAACTGTAAAGGTTGCAGACTCCAAATCTGACTTCAAACCAGTAACAAGTGGAGTACCACAGGGTTCAGTACTGGGACCTCTCCTGTTTGGTATCTGCTTCTCTGAAGTACAGGCTAACACAGAAGGCTTTTGGCTAACAAAGTTCGCAGATGACTGCAAACTAGGAGCCATAGTTGAGTCCCCAAATGATGTGGACATCCTACAGAAGGGCCTCACTGAGACAGATGCCTGGTGTCAGAGCCATGGCCTCAAGCTCAATGCCAAAAAGTGCATTGTCATCCCCTTTGGTAAAAACTCAGTACCCATGAACTACTACATAGGAGGCAGTCTACTTAACGCCGAATGTGTGATAAGAGACCTTGGGACCCAGGTGTACACTAGTCTCTCCTTTGATAATCACATCACCACAGTAGTCAGGAAATCCTTCTACGTGGCACACCTCATCACAAAAGGGTTCTCGTCCAGGAAAAAAAGAGGTCATTGTTCCCATCTACTCAACAGTCATTAGACCCATTATAGAGTACAATGCCCCTTTTGGAATGTACCTCACAAGACATCTGCAGCAGCTGGAAAGGCCACAAAAGTACCTCACAAAGAGGATTACTGGCTTCAAACAGATGCCCTACACTGACTGTCTCAAAAAACTCCAGCTTTACTTTGTAGCATATCGCCTACTCCAAGGTGATCTCTGCCTAACATATAAAGCTATGTCAAACCCAGAGCTGTTGGACATGCTACACTTAAAGAAATCCCAATCCCTCCGAGCTACATGCTCTAGGGACCTAAACCTTGTCACCACAATA
The DNA here is from genome assembly GCF_019279795.1 of Protopterus annectens. Lineage (NCBI taxonomy): Eukaryota > Metazoa > Chordata > Ceratodontiformes > Protopteridae > Protopterus > Protopterus annectens. Next base: position 563,811,085 of record NC_056746.1, read on the forward strand.
AACAGGACATGCTGGAGGGATAGATTCCTATCCCAGAGACTTCCCATACTCTGCAACAAGCTACGCGTCTATGTCAAGCAAAGTTCCTCATTAGCACTCTTCAAGAAAAATTTTGATGAGTGGATGGGAAATAGGAAATACACCTTGGGGATCACTTCTGTAGCTCTGCACAACAGGGGCGCAGGAAAATAACTTTCCTGGGTGACATAAGCCAGGTAACCTTGTTGGCTAGGCTTACTTAGGCTCTTGGGCAGATAGCCTAGTACCTACCTATGAATCTATGAACCTATATATATATATATATATATATATATATATATCTACGTATATACATACATATATATATATATATATATATATATATATATATATATATATATATATATATATATCCTTTGATCACTGGCTTAGTCCCATTAGGCTAGTTGCCACTTTTCTGGGGAGGGGGGGTAGAACTGAGGTGGTATTTCTACTACTAAGAGAAGTTTAGCCAGGGCAACAGGAAATTTATCTTCTCTTTTAAATAGGTATTGTAGGATCTTTTACATCCGCCTGAACTTCCGCCAACTCAAGGCAATATTCTCTTATTTAAGACTTAACTGGAAATAAATGCTAAGCTCTCTCCTTGCTGATTTGTGAATTAATGGTTTAACATCTCGTCTAAAGGATGACACACCCCTGTAATGCCACACAACAGAGCCCGCAATCCAGTTAATTGGAATGGGAATAGTACCCACAGCCTTCTTTCCTTCCCACACCAAAGGTGAGTAGCTGCCTGTTGTGCCACTGCCACCGATGGTATCAGATAGCCACGAAACACAAATCACTTAAACACATTTAAATAAAAACAGGTGAGCACTTGCATTCTAATCCTAATTAAAACATGTAGGACTTCATCATACTACACACGCACACACACACACACACACACACACACACACACACACACACACACACACACACACACACACACACACACACAAAACACACACTTATAGAGAATCATGGTGAATGGTCAAAAGGAAAATACCTCAGAAGTCTGTTTTATCAAACAAAACTCTATGAAAATGAACTAAATGAAAACACAAGATAACACTAAACGAAATGTTTTTGCAGGGGGAAAGCCCCTCCCCACTCCTTCTGACTTTATAGAAACTCTTATAAAACATTATTCAGAAGAAAAGGGGAAATTCCCCTATCTCCAGTATTCATCAATGTCTGAAAAAATGTCTGTATTTCAGACATTTTTTATTATATGTTTTGTATGTCTTTCTCTTATCATAATGAACATATTAGTTCTGTCTGCACTGCTTTCACTCTAGCACAGAGTTACTTAGCTGGTATTTATTTCCTGAACTATATCACCCCTCCCATCCTTCATCAGACTTACTGACTTAGTTGCCTCACTTTTCTTCACCATCTGTTAGTTCCCTAAATATAGTTTTTGCACTGCCACAACATTGGTTCTATTAGTTGCATACCTCAGTAGGGATCAGTAGCAAAGCTAGGGTGGGATTGGTCAATCCCAATTGCTCTTTGGTGCATACCAGCTTTTAGAAATAAACGCCAGTATTGCATTTGTGGTAAATTTAAAGAAGAAGAGCGCTATTTTTTTTCATTTGCTGTCAATTGTATTCTGCCTGACATTGTTGATATTGTACAACTTAAATATATTGTACTGCAAATACTGGAGATTTTCTCTCTAGACCTCCCTGAAAAGAGGCCTTTGTTCCTATCTGGACTTCTGTGGTCAACAATTGTAAAATAAAACAATAAATAACTGAACGCTATAGCACTCTATGCATTATTCGAAGTAGCAAGCGGTCACTTCAAAGCTACAGTTTATAAGAAGAAAATATTTTTTCCTCCAGTCCAACCTGAGCGCTGTAGTGTTCCATGAGTGATGCAAACTGTATTTTGCAAGCAGTTTGCCACAGTTGTAAAGAAGCAAAGAACTTTTTTTAACTTTGGAGAAGAGCTTTTTTTTTGGGGGGGGGTGCAAGATCAGGGAATGGCACCCGGTACCAAAATAGCTAGGTATGCCTGTGCTAGGGATTATCACTGTTAGTTGTCATCCCTCTACTTGCTAACTGCCGATGCTTCACTGTTGATGCAATGATTTACCATATTTGTGTATTGTGCATATGCTACCCTTATTGGCACAGGGCATATTTACATGCCTGCTTCAGAGAAATTTGAGGGTAATGTACTATTAGGCATGTGATGTCTATCTTGTATTGATATTGTGGCCTGGGCCATGTCTGACAAGGGTCCTTGGGGTGGGGTTTCGGGTTGGCATAATGGTTACGTATTTTACTTCACAGACACAAGGTACAAGGTCTGATTCGCACTTTTGAAGAGGAAATTGGCTTGGATTAAATTGCCCACAAGGACAGCTAACCTAGTACTTACCCATGAACCTATAAATCAGTCCACAAGCATATAGGAAATCTCAACATGCATAAATATTGACGCACATTAATTTGATAACTGCACGTCAACAGTATACTTACCTAAAATTCACATGATCAAAACAAAATCAATTGAAAAAGGAAAGAAGTCTCATTGTCAGATCAGTTAAGAAAAAAAAAACATACAGAAACTTTCTGACATACTTTGTCTGAATAGTGGTACTGTTAGAGTAAGGGTTTTTACTAACATAATGTGTAGGGCTGGGTTTAGGGACAAAGATAGGATTAGGGTTAGTAGATATGATTAAGGTGGCACAGAGGAACTAATCTACAAACATTCACACATACACTCCCACCCCTAATACTAAAATTTGGTATATCTGGAAACTTTGATGTTACTAACAGACCCACTTACCATAACAACAAGCAGATCCACAGCAAAGTAACAGTCAAAGCTTATAGTTTCAAAATTTCGTGCAATCAAAAATCAAAGATTTCAGAGGTAAACGGTGTTGACAAACCAGAGTTTAGTACAACTATATCAAATATATAGGTAGACAGCACACTCTCCTAAAAGCTAGCATTGCATCTGTTTCACAATGTCTGCTAGGGAACTAGTAATTTTCTTTTAATATCAACTTTTTTGTTATTTATTTAATTAGACATTATTTTTTTTGCTTTGCATAATACTCTTGTACCATCAAACATTCCAGCTCATTTTCTGTGGCCTACCTTATGACAAGGGAGTATCCTGAATAAAATAAAAACTAGTACAGCAGAGATGTGCTGAGTAACTGTTCCCGTCAAGTATATATGGTTTATCTTCACATTTTGTGCAGCAAGTGTATAAACATTATGAGAAACTCTCATCATATGAGGGAGTGTACAGTTTCCTAATTCAAGTAAAGTCAAATATTAAAAGCAAAGGCATGCCTTGGTAAAAACATGCTGAACTGAACTTAAAGAACAGTGATTTGTTCAAATATCACCTACTACAGGCTATGCTTACAGAGAAATAAATCTTACAATCATATATGTGACAAGACAAGGACTTAGTCCATGGTTAGACAGCATGGCCAGTACATAAGACAGCCATGGTGGGATGTGAAAAAATATAAAGACAAAAAGAAGATTGAAACATTTTATTTATGACACTATAGTAGAAAAATAGACCAAAATTACCAGGGTGTGATAAGCTGCCTTTGAAGCCAAAGAACACTATCATTCAGAGCATTAAGCGAAGGAGTGACTCACAGAGCACTAAGAATGATGCTGTGAATGAAAAAATGCATTATAGTAGTAGGTGTAAAAACAACTCGAAATCATTTCTCTACCAACTACAGAGCTTCTGTATTCTGCAACAGCAAATGAATCACAGTGAGTGGCTCCTGTATAACAGTAGTAACATAATGATCGCAAGTAATATATTCCATTTATTTTGTGCACGATTTCTACAACTGTAATAGCTGCAGGCACAGAAACTGTAAGAAGCTTAAACGTCACAAGTTTCTAGCTGTTTAATCTTAAAAAAAAAAAACACGGGTATTGTTTGATGGAAAATGCTGAGTTTGATTTTTGTTGCTTCAATTTATTTTATAATGCTCATATTTGTTCTCATCAAACAGCTTCATTCTTCTCATTGCACAGTTATTTATTTATGACATAAAAGCTTCTGAAAAATTGATACACCTACACATTAATGAAATCTGCCTCATAATTAAGTAGTATTTGTTTCTACTGCTGTGGATTATTATTTTATTAGAGTTCTGTAGTGTATAGCTGTAAATCAGCAAAGAAGTATAAGTAGATTGTGTTACATACCAAAGATGTTTAAACCAAAAACGTAATTCATTTCATTTAATTTTGTTTTGATAGTTATTTGTACAAATCTGATGGCTGAGATAATTTCTATGTGCTTTACCTATTAAGTAGTATTCAGTTCCCACTAGGACTTTTATGTAAATGCAATGTGTTGGCAGAAGCACACCGTGGCAGCTGAACTTCTTTTTTTCCTTGCATGCTGATAGTTACTATGGTAAATGATTGCCTGCAGGGGGCAATATAAAAATATATATGCACTATAACAGTAAGAATTAGCAGCCTAATCTCTTCAAAAAACCTTTGTCCCCTGTACAGGAGGATTAAATCACTTACCGCTGGCCATTCTCATTAATCTGTACTTTAATTGCTGCCTTCCTATCATCACGTACTAATGTTGGTCACAGTCAATAGCCAAAGGCAACTATCATCCAATTAAATGAGCATTATAGTATGTATCTAAAAGACTGTGGTGGTGGTGCTGTGGTAGCGTTGTTGCCTCACAGTAAGACGCTGTCCTGTTCGATTCTCAGCTAGAGCATCTTCTGTGTGGAGACATGCATGAATGAGGTTGTGCTTCAGAGCTGGCAACTCGGCACGTAAAAATCTACTGCTAATCATTAGCAGACCGGAGTTCTGCTGTGGCAGCCCCTAACAGGGAAAAAGCAGAAAGACACAACAACATAGTATGTATCTAAAATCACAGACAAAAGACAAAAATATTTTAAATGGAAGACCACAGTCAGACCTTTGACAAAATTATAGAGAAACATTTCAGCCAGATATTTCAGTACATTTCATGATTACTTAGGACTGTATAAGCCACACAGTAGTCAGGAAATCCTTCTACGTGGCACACCTCATCACAAAAGGTTTCTCATCCAGGAAAAAAGAGGTCATTGTTCCCCTCTACTCATCACTCATTAGACCCGTTATAGAGTACAATGCCCCTTTTGGTATGTACCTCACAAGACATCTACAACAACTGGAAAGGCGACAGAAATACCTCACAAAGAGGATTACCAGCCTCAAACAGATGCCCTATGCAGACCGTCTCAAAAAAACTCTAGCTTTACTCTGTCACATATCACCTACTCAGAGGCAATCTCTGCCTAACATACAAAGCTATGTCAAACCCATAGCTGTTGGACATGCTCCTCATAAAGAAATCCCAATCCCTCTGAGCTACACACTCTAGGGACCTAAACTTTGTCACCACAATAAACAGAACATGCTGGATGGATAGATTCCTGTCCCAGAGACTTCCCATACTCTGGAACAAACTACCTATCTATGTCAAACAGAGCTCCTCATTAGCACTCTTCAAGAAAAATCTTGATGATTGGATGGGAAATGGGAAATTCACCCTGGGGATCACTTCTGTGGCTCTGCTTGACAGGGGCACATGAAAATAATTTTCTTGGGTGGCAAAAGCCATGGTACCGTTTGGCTAGGCTTATATAGGCCCTAGGGTCAATAGCCTAGTACCTACCTATGAACCTATGAACCTATGAACAAGTAATCTGGCACTATACATGTCAAAATGTGCTGTTTTCTCTCTTTCATTCATTCTTTCTTTTTTTTTTCTTTCTTTCTCTTTCTTTCTTTTCTATCTTTTTCTGCACTTTTACATTACTACTGAAATGAGTAACTAGTACATTGTGTATTAAATTTAACAATAACCCATGAGTGGGTGTACGTATCACAAGATTTACCAATGGCTGGTGTGGTTTGATCATCAGGGTGAAGCCCAAGTGATCATAATGCCAACCATGAGTGAATCCGTGATACCCACAACCAGGAATGGGTTATCACTACTATACAATGACTTTATTTAAGAAAGAAATTGTTTGCTTTCTTAAATGTTATCTTTGTATAATGACACTTTAGTGTTCTTCCACTTTCTATACTGCTTACTGATATAGTGCTCTTGTGTATGGCACGTGTGTCCCTTCTCTTACACAGTACATCAGTGCAGTGCAGTGACAGGGAGCCACCAGAGAAGAAAGCATTCCTGTACCAATTCTCTCTCTCTCTCTCTCTCTCTTTCTTTTGAAAGTAGAGCACCTAGCATTATTGTAATCATCAGTAAAACTCTGAAACTCTAAAATTTTATGTGAGAGAAGGCAAACGTATAAGGAAAATGAGGGACATTCTCAGTCTAGAGTCAAGAGGTAAGGGTAACAGCATTACAGTCTTGTTACTAGTAACAATACCTATCAACTGTCGAGAGTTCTGCAGAATATCCAGATTTGTCTCATATTTTGCTCTGTTGCTTTTAAAGTATTTGAAGATATGTGTTTTAGCATATCCAAATAGAATGTCCAGTTGCTTAACAATGCATTAGTGACCAGACCTTTTTCTGTTGGTATAAGCATGGTTTACAGTGAGCACACTTACTGTTGTATGCACATTTTGGAATAGTAATTACCATTTATTGTTTCATAGAAATTAAATGGTTGCTATTGAAAAGGGGATCTGGAAATATTTTGCTCTTTTGTAGGCAACATTTGGACTAGGCTGCATACAACTTGCTTCTCTGTGCCATTGCATTACTTTAAAAAGTGAAAAAATGTTGGTGTGCCCCATTAGTAGAATATAAAGTACTATATTTGAATTATGGTGCAGGCCTTGTTTGATGGGGCTTTATCTTAGCTGTGAAGCCCATGTTCTAATGTATATTCATTACAGTGCATCTTTTCATGGATTTCAGAATTCACAAAAGTCTGTTAATATCTCACATGAGGATGATGCAAAACATATAAGCATTAAAAATAGCATTATAATTACTTGTCCCATCCAGTTTGTCCAGTTTCTAACTAACTTTTAATCTCAAACTTCACCTTCATTTTTTAGGATACTGCTAAGCTTGTCAGACATTTAGCCATGTGTAAATTCCATTGTGTCTTCTCCCACCACATCTGCATAGACCCTCTTATTGCCTCCATCTCAGTTAAAAATAAATGCTTCCCTGTCTTATTCTTTAACCCATCACTTTACAGCCTTTGAAGAAATATTCATGAAGAAATTGAAAGATATAGGTACACACAGCAATGACAAACTAGAATTCTTAGAGCGCTGAATGGAAAACTGGAAAAAATAATGAACTAACTTGAAATGAAATCACATGCGTAATGTCTCAGAATACAGGGAGACAGCAGATACAATTCTCTTCCACAAAGGTAGGAATAATACAGAAGTAGAAAACTAGTAACTAGTCCTTCTGATCTCAGCTGTGTGTAAAAAAAAAATCAGAGTCACTTCTGATGTAAAGTTGTAGAACATATCTGAAAGACAATGTGGACACTATAGTTAAGGCAGCTTGGCTTCATATCAAGAAGGACATGCTAGACAAGTCAAATATAGCTACTACAAAACACTTTAATATTTAATTGTGAAGTATTTTAAGTGTCATCTCTTAAATATGTTTAAAATAAGAAAAAGTAGATAGTGGGCATATGTAAACCCGAATTTGTATTTAAGTGTTATCACTGTAATTGATTTTTGCATCTTATTTGAAGACTTGAATTAAATGCATAAATAACAAATTAATAACGTAATATGCTAGCTATTTATTGTAAGTGCTTGCTATTTGTTTTACCTCTGAAGTGTATTTGTGCAAGGCATTAACCTTTGTTTCTCAGCTTTAATAAAGAGAATGATGTTATATTCCGCCATGTAGCTTAATGTGTTTACAGTAAGTTTTTTTTCAATTCAAGTGTGGTTAACTAAATCTAATGCAATTCTTTAAGTGAACAACTGTGTAGCAAATTAAATTTCAGCAAGACATTTGAAATAACTGAAATTGGTTAGATGTTTAAAGCTAACATCAAATGGGCAGAAAATGTCATAGTGCATGACTGCTCAATGAAAGGATGATTACAAGGGGATATCATACAGGGGCAGTTCTGGGGGTCAAAACTTTCAGTGTTTGTGTAAATGACAATGAAAGGGGATTGGAAAGAAAAGTGACTTTTTAAAATCTTTGTTTTCTTTTTCAGCAGTGTAAAATACCACAAACAAAAGAAGAAACCTTAGAAACAATTGCAAAACTGCAGTAAGAAAGGAACGTAGACAATAAAAATGAAAAACCATTAGGCAGCGTCTGCGGAGTAAGATAAATAGTCTTATTAATGCCAGCCTTGCTAGTCTCCACTCTGCAGACTTCTTAATTCTATGGCTTAGTTTGAAAGCATTCAAACATTTCCTAACAAAGTTTGAACATTAGGGTAACCACTAACCAGGCCCTTCAAAGGCGATCCATGTGGATATAATATAATATTTTACAAGTGATCATAAAAATCTTATATAAATTCTGGCTTGTGGGCCATCTGCCATATCCAGTCTTCCTAAAAAAAAACTAAATTCAGTCTGTCTGGTCTATGTAAAATAAAATCTTTATTGAAGAGATTATTTATTAGATTATTCTTATTTCCAAAGTGGGGATGTCACCTTACACAACCAAGACATATAATGTAGGCTCACTTCATGAACTACACAGATTTTTACCTAATCTATTTAACTTGGAGGGAGAGATACATTTGATGAATTTAGAGAATCAGATAACTAAAGAAATGTTTTTTCCATAAACATCCCCAATGAAATTGGATACAATATTTTTCAATGTGCTTGTTTTTTTGCCGAAAAGACATATGCATGCAGAATAGCTAATGCACAAAATGGTGTAGGAAGGAATAAAAAGGCTTAGGAAGTGTAGTATAACAGTGTGTGTGTGTGTGTGTGTGTGTGTGTGTGTGTGTGTGTGTGTGTGTGTGTGTGTGTGTGTGTGTGTGTGTGTGTGTGTGTGTGTGTGTGTGTGATGTTATCTTATATTCAGTGCAAAAAATGTAAAAAGTTACTGTATCATTTAAGCAATAACCCACGAAAGGAGTGCCCAGCTATAGGAAAAACATTAGCAACAAAAATACAAAGGGACCTAGCGATGCTCAGTTTAGGTGACCTAAATCTAAACAAGCAATTACAAAGAAGTATTTAAGGCAGGCAGAGTAGTGAGAGGCATAATACAAAGTAGGAAATAAGAAATTATTATCCCACTACAGACACAGATGCTAAGTCTTCTTCTGGAGTTTTGTGCAGAGTTCTGGATATTTGACAGAGGCAATACAAAGAAGGGCAACAATATTGCATATGGTGTTTAACAGATGCCAGTATCAAAAATAACTACAAGAGCTTGATATGTGCAAGGGCTTTCTGCTTTACAGGCAGGGCACTCAGCATGGTATAATTATATGACACATACATACCACATGGATATGTCACTTCTGAACCTCATCAATAACAAACTGTAGATATTTTTTTCTACTTCTTTCCTTTTCTGGTTCCCTTGGTTGCTAATCTAACAGATGCCTCATTCTGGTCTTATTTAATTTCTAGAAATTGTATTACTCATAACTAAAATCAGTGGCATTCAAGTTAGGAATTCACACTGTTAATAATTCAGCAGTAACTTAATTATATTTGCAGTGCAACAAAGCATAAAACACTAAGACATGTATACAAGTTACATCTGTTATTAAAACCCACTGAGTGGAGCTGTTGGACATGCTCTACTTAAAGAAATCCCAATCCGTCTGAGCAACACACTCCAGGGATCTAAAATTTGTCATCACAATAAACAAAACATGCTGGAGGGATAGATTCCTGACACAGAGACTCCCCATACTCTGGAATAGACTGCCCATACATATCAAGCAGACCACCTCCTTGGCCCTCTTCAAAAGGAACTTTGACGATTGGATGGGAGATAGGAAATTCACCCCGGGGATCATGCCAGTTGCCCTGCTAGACATGAGTCCAGGGATGTAAATATTGTGGGAATAAATATCCAGGGAATTGTTATGGCTAGGCTTGTATAGGCCCTAGGGCCGATAGCCTAGTACCAGCCTACGAACCTATGAACCTATGATGGAATGGCTGCAGCTTTGGCAAAACACAACTACTCATAAAACGTTTGGTATTTGAACAGGTTTAATAAGAGCAAAAGGTAAAAGCTTAGTTCATTGTCAAATCAAAGTTTGTCTTCTGCTAATAGTTATACACTGATCTTAAAGAGCAAAAGATCAAAAATGGTATATTTTGTAGAGTCAAAAAGCTACAAAGCTATCATAGATTCAGAGATTGGTCTGGAGATTTGCGACTTAAATTTTCAGCAGTCATACACTCATGTTTTTGGTGTTCAGGTACTAGAAAGTGTGAATGAACAGCCATAAGAATGCAAAAAGATGATGCTTTTACTGAAGTTTAAACTTTTATACAACAGTAACAAGACTGTTTCAAATATTGATGCATTTACTAACAGAAACAGCTTTTTGAGTTTCCAACTGTCATTGGGTAGAAGGCAACTAGCCTAAACAAAGAAATGGCAATGTTATTCTCAAGTTCACCCAGTTGGGTAAAACAGCACATAGCAAGGGCTGATTTGCTACCAAAAAAAATTAACTTCTCAGCAGAAATAATCATTAAGCCAACATATCTAATAAAAGAGAAAAATAATGCACAACTGCTAGTAGCAAATATAAAGTTGGATATTTTGATAAAGAGATAAAGGCTTAAAGGTGACTTAGCTGAGTCAAATATAAACTGGAACAAATGTTCACAGAAGATGCTATAAGAGAAATATCAGGAAGAATAAGATAAGAAAAGACTATAGCAGTAATAAGTCTGTCTAATAATTATAACCAGAAACAACTAATGTTACACTGATTTGTAGACACTTGCAAAGCTGTTAAAAAAATTGTTGTGAAATCTGTCTATTTATATCTTAAGAAATATAACAAAAGATATTCAGAAACAGATGAAGGACCAAATAATGTTATCTATTTTGGTGAAAGTTTTAAACTACTAATAGGAAAAGGAATTATGAAATATATTTTTACAGAAGGACTTAGATTACAAAATAAATAAATGCAACTGGGTTATACAAAGACTAGTGTGTTATTAAGTCTAAAGTGTTGTGGAAAGTATTCTAGAGAACCATCAGTGCACTTCATGATGTGCACGATCTTCGGGCAACCTTTTGCAAGAGTTCAAGTAATTTTAGCATAAGTGACTGCTTCTAATACAGTTAGGGAGACGTTTAGGGCCTAAAGTGGAGAATGCATGCTCAGCAGCGCAGGAGAAGCTATTTTGGAGTCTTTGCACTAGTGTTGCATTATGTGTAAGGGAACAAAGTTGATATTGAATAGATTTTACAAACAATCTAGGCCATTAGTGTAGGAGCGGTGCCATTACCGAATGTTTATTGTATGTGTAAGAAGAGAAAGGACCACACATTGCTGTACTGGGTGCCAGTTTCTTCATTTAAGTAGGATACATTGGTGTGCAATTTGGGAGGGGGATTAATGGGGAGGAGAAGGGAGAATGAAACAACAGATTTAGTTGGATAAAGTTTGTAACTGATTTATTTTTTTTTATCTTAAAAGCAAAGGTAGGAGGTAAACTCTAGTCTAACAATGGATGCAAAATATCTTAGCCTATTGCTTTTCTATTTTCAAGAGCAATGAAATGAAATGTGATAGTCTTTGGTATACACACAAGGCTATATTAATTTTTGCTTTCATGTTATTGCAGTGACTCAAAGGTATCCAAAACAGGATGGAGGTTCAGTGTTTTGGTTATTGTAGTTAAGACCTGCAGTGAGAACATGTATTTATTTATTTATTTATTTATTTATTTATTTATTTTATTTTATTTTTATTTTATTTTATTTTACATTTGTTTACTGGGAAAGTTCGACTGGGCCAAATAATGTTCCATTTTCAGCTGAGGCCTAGGGAGAAAAGCTCTGTTACAAGAAAATTAATAATTTTCAATAGTAATACATTGTATACATTTTGCAGCATTGTAGAGGTGAAATGTAGCAATATACATTACAAAACAATTTTGGTATGAGTAGAACATAGTATAAAAATTAGGAAAAGCACGGGTGAGGTGATATTATGCTGTACAAATACTATTGGCAGAGATATTAGTTACTTACAATACTAATAAAAAGACATGAAAACAACTGAAAAAAGGTATATTTTTTAGTTTTTCTGGTGAGTCAAAAACTGAGTTTAGGTTTGTTAACATTCAGCATAAGTAGTTTATTAAGTAACAGGCATACAGTTTATCAAATATAATTTGAGGATTATCCTTTATGAACAAAGGAATATTAAATTATCTGCATAATATGTAAGATTGGTGGCTTCAGATTAAGGGGGAGGTGGTTGATGAAAATACTGAAGAAGATAGGTCCCAATACAGGTCCTTGAGGAATCCAGGCTGAGCATTTCTGAAAGGATAACAAAGTATTATTAGATTGAACAATGGAGGTTCTTTTAGATAACTAGTTAGGAAGCCATTATTTTGTAGAGGCTGCAAAACCAATGACAGCTAGGGAATTATGTAGGAGATTTTTGATTTGAGCAAACAATTATGGTCCAAAAATATTAACACCATTCTGTTTTCATGTAAACCTGAAAGCAGTTAGTGCTGATATGACCAGAATTTATACTAATATAAAGGAACTTGGATGACCTACTATCCAGAGAAATTTTAGAAAAAAGTAGCAGTGCTAAAAAGCTTGGAAGTAGACCATTTCTTTTCACTAATGTAAGGATAAGTTTTTGCCTAAGGACAAAATGCATTTGTTTTGTTGTATGTCTGTGTTATTAGGCTTGAAAAGGTGCTAACCAGAACCCCCTTTCGTGTCACTGTAGGAACAATCCTAATGTTTCCCTATCTGTACCCAGTCAGCTAAAATGTTCTATGGGGGCAAAAGCCAAGCATTCCTCAGGTGAAGCAAGAGACATTAGACACACTCATTCCTGCCTGAGAACCCATTTATCCCATTCTTCCCCCAGCGGTGAGCTAGCCGATCAGCTCATAGGGAGGTCTACCTGTCCCTTGACAGAGCATTCCCCTTTGGCAGCTCTCCAAGCTGTGCTGCATGTTGCTACCAAAAGGTGTGTGCCTCCTCCTGCTGAATCTTTGCAGTATGTACCTTTGCGCAATGGCAGTACATGATCCCTAGGATTATGCTCCAAAGATGTAACACTCAGTGCTCCCACCAGGTGTCAGCCATGTGGCAAGTAAGAAACGTCTCCGCATACCACTCAAGTGTACCTCATTACGAGGAACGTTCCTCATTTTGGGCCTTAATAAATTCATGTTCCTCGAAGTTTCACATTGAAAGGGTCTGTCATACATTCATTGTTAGCAATTTTGTTAATTGATATCCATGGTAAATACAACTGAATTATATTAATTCATTAAAAGAGCTATTGTATAAAAAAACTATCATATTTTAACCATTCTATGAGTTTCCTAGTTGAAGTTGTTAGTAAGCTGTTAGTAAGTGTTCCAGACTTTGTCCATTTGTTCCACATTATGAGAGGTAGTGTTCCTCATTGTGGA